>NW_024070202.1:12466510-12979771 GCF_014754425.2 Oryx dammah | reverse complement strand
TTAATAAGAGAGTCACACAATTAATTAATAAGAGAGTCACACAATTAATCCATCCACAGTTGGGAAGCTTGTTCCTAAAAGAGGATGAGTTCTTGAGAACAAGTGACTGCTTACATGCTCTTTCTTTCCTCTTCTTGCTTTTCTGCCTCCTTCACCCTCTCTTTGCTTTTCTTTCACTATTTCATTCCAACACGGTTTTTCACTGACCTGTAATTGATAATCCTCTTGCCTCACTGAGCTGACTCAGACCCAAAATGATGCTAAACCACTCATTCTATCAATAAGACTCCAGTGCTTAGAAAACAAATCAGAGCTGGACAGTTTACAGGAGGTGAGGAGACAAAGCCCTGCACCTCAAGGGTGAAAACTAGCAGAACTGACCTCCACTGCTATATCTATCCTGGTGCAAAAAGGTGTGTGCTTGGGGGTGGGGGTGGTAATTAAATGCCAAATGACCTGTGTTTGGTCCGCTGCTTTACTTCCTTTTCTAAACCTCAACGACTTCAGCGTTCCCTAGCAACAGAAGCAAAGGATCAATTTAGAAAAGTGCTTTCCAGAGCATTCCTATCTAGCTACTGACCAAGCCATTTTAGTTTATGTGATCAAGCAATTGAAATTCAAGGAGATTTATCACTGATTGTCCTTGCCAGCAAAACTGGAAGAGGACCGTTTGATATGTATGCTACTAATGTCTGAGATGACTGATTCCACCTCTACCGCACAAGCATGAATTGGTTTCAGGAAGAATTAGTAGTCTCTGCATTTCACCGTGAACCGACAGTGTTGCTAGGGAAACTGATAATTATGTGGCAAAATGGAGGGTGTAGAATAGAAGAAAAAGGGTTCTGAAGAAATGTAAGGTTTTGATCCAAATCAACATATTAACAATAAAGTATGTTGATCTTCTGTAGTCGTATAATTTAATAAATACTGTTAATTATATGTTTGACAAGATTCTGATTTCTGAACTAAAAGAAATGAATCAGACATTGCAAAGTCACTGGTTACTGATAATATTTTGTGTATGGATGGCACAGCAGGAATATATATTTATTATAAAAACTACAGTGAATCTGAAGAATTAAAATATTCAAAAAAGTGGGAAAAAACACACTGATTTGATTTCCATTTTTTAAGAAAATCAGCTTGCAGAGCTCCAGATATAAAAATTGTAACTCTATAATGCTCTAATAAAATTTCCTTTTTTCATCTCAAACACTGTTTAGGGGGGAGAAGAAAGAAGTGTTGCTCTTTTTATATTATGCGTATTAAAAAAAAAAAACAGCCTAGAGAAGTTGAATGACCTTCTTGAAGTCACACACTTCTTCAGTTAGTGGTAATGTTGGTGCTAAACACTTTTCTTTAACCTCTGGGAGGCATTATTTACAGATTATGTCATAGTAAAGGAAAACACAGCAAAAGGATGTAAACTTAGTGAAGAGACTCAAATCTCTAAATATTACTTCAATTTTAAATGAAAATTTCCAATACTTTTCATTTTTAACAGCTGAGAGTTTAGTTCTGAAAGTTAATGACATGATATAAACACCTGCTTATCCAGAAAATCTCACTGGAGACACTGCAATCTGTGTGACAGAGCATCAGAGAATCACACAGCTCATCAGTGACTTCGGTTTCGCTGCAGGTCACGCCACTGCGGTGAGCTGTCAGTTTCTTCATGACCATGCTACTGCAGGGCGTTCTTTTATTTTCACTTTTTCTAACGTCCACTAGGTAGAAATTCTAAGAGAGGAAACTGAAAGTTTTATGTCTTCCTATGTATTCACCTTCATAAATTCTTAACACATTTTTAAATTTATAAATATTCTACACATATTAAAGCATTTACATTCTTATAGACGCAATCCATGTACAGGTGCATTGGGGGAAGAAAATAAGTGATTCATTTATGGTTGGTATATGAACAAAGACCATTTGCTTTATTAATATTTTCATTATTAATAGAAAATGTTTCCAGTGTTTTGGTCTGACTTGGTCTTTGACAGGAAAGAATGAGACATATATACAAGTCATCAAGGTAAAAGCAGAAAACTATACAGAACTTCTTAACTCAATGAATTCTAAATGATGGAAGTGCGTAGTCAGCCTTCTGATGTTATAAAAAAGATCTTCATTCTAGGGATTAAAAAAATCATAATCCCTAAGTAGTGTAACTCACCCTGGATGGGATAAACTATCAGTTTAAGGCAGTTCATTAAGCCTATCAAGTTTATGTGGTTTAAAGGTAGTATCTGGCTTGTCAAACTTGAAATTTTGTTGTTTTTTTACTTCAAAGATTTATTTTTGATAAAACAAGAGCAAAATGATAGGTTACTATTTTGATAAGCCCTTTCTTCTTTCCCAAAGCAGGAAAGCTTTTGCACCTTTTAAATCTCTGAGTAAAACAAACAAGAATGTAAGGCCAAATTTTATAGTCGTTAAAAAACATTTTTATGGTTAGGTTGAACAAACCTTGACTTAGGCCATCTTGACAAGCTGTCTGCTTGATATCCAAGTTCTCCAAGGTATCTCCTTTAGAGACCTCACCAAGAGATGTCCTTCTCTCAAAGATGTTGTTGTTGTTGTTAACTTGAGTCCCATTTTGCTTCAGTAGCCTGAACACCTCAGCTTCCAAATCTCTAATCTAAGACAGAGAGAGAAAAAAAATACACTCATGAAACCATAAAGCAGCACTCTTCTCCAAGCACTAGGCAAAACTACCCTATTATTCTTTTTTTAAAATTTTATTAAAATACAGTTGATTTACAATATTGTGTTAAATTCTGCTATAGAGTAAAGTGACTCAGTTTTATATATATACATTCTTTTCCACTATGTTTTATCATGGGCTTCCCTGGTGGCTCAGTTGGCAAAGAATCCACCTGCAATGCAGGAGACTCAGGTTTGATCCCTGGGTCAGGAAAATCCCATTGAGAAGGAAATGGCAACCCAATCCAGTATTCTTGCCTGGCAAATCCCATGGAGAGAGGAATCTGGTGGGCTACAGTGTATGGGGTCACAAAGATAAATTCTATGATTTACCCTTTTATCATATTCTATGATTTATCATAGAATATTGAGTATAGCTCCCTGTGCTATACAGTCAGACCTTGCTGCTGATCCAACCTATACATAAGAGTCTGCATCTGCTAATCCCAAACTCCCAGTCTTTTCGTCACCTCCCCTTAGCAACCACAAGCCTATTCTCTATGTCTTTAAGTCTTTTTTTATTTCATGGATATTTCATTTTGGTAGTACTTTAGATTCCACATATAAGTGATATCATATGGGTTTTGTCTTTCTGACTTATTTTGCTTAGTATGAGAATCTCTGGGTCCATCCATATTGCTGTGAATGGCATCATTTCATTCTTTTTAGTGGTTGAGTACTATTCCATTGTATAAATACACCATATCTTCTTTATCCAGTTCTCTGTTGACAGACATTTAGGTTGTCTCCACGTCTTAGCTGTCTGTAGTGAGTCATTCTGACATGCACACAGGGGTGCGTGTGTCTTTTAGGTTTCTGTCTGACTATTCTATCAGCCAGTGGCTTTGTGCACATGACTCACCCGTACTTGCAAGCCTTGAACTTCCACGAGATGAGCTTTTTCCAACTCTTCTATTTTCTTTCTTTCTGCTTCCTGTCTTTTGATGAAATCAAGTTCTCTTAAGGAGAAAATAATAGATCTCAGTGTATCAAATACTCAATAAATGAGGAAATATAAAAATTCTTATCTGAAGTAATGAGCCACACAGTGAAATAAGTAACTAGACAGCTATTTAAATAAATAAAACTCACTCACAGAGAAAAGGTATCTAGTGATGAAAGCAAATAAAATGTTTTAAAGATATACAAGGTAAATAAAAATGCTTTGATTCTGCTTTCTGAGATTTTCATTTGTAGCTCCTGATTCTGGAGTACCTGTTCATATTTGGATAGAAGCTACTGAACTAATGACCCACCTTGGTAATTTAGTGGAGATAATAACACGTTCAGTAGAAATAATTCCACATTTATAAAGTCATTTACCTAGTAAACTGATGGAATGAATGGTAAGAGTTTTAAAAAGATAATTATTATAAGACTGCTTCTTAGAAATGACAATAGGCTGAATGGGCCAGAAACACAGAGGGGAAGCTGTCACTACACATCTGGGGATATCATGAGGACAAGGAGAAATATCAAATGTGGTAGAATTTATTATAAAATTATTACATGAAATAAGAGTTAGGAATACTTTTAATAAGAATTAAAATAGAGATGTATTGAATTCACAGTCATAAGAATAACTGCTTCCTTTTTAAGATACTTTATAGCAATACCTTTTAAACATTAAAATCATTATTTCTATGATAGGAAATAACAGATACCATGAATCTTACATATATGCTTAGCTTTTAAGGCTTGACATGCAAGACCAGAAGGGATACTGGAGTTACTTTCTAAGTAACTGATGAAAAAATATGGTAAGAATCTTCCTGGTCTCCCTGAAATTACACTAAGATCCAACAGAGGGAAGCAAAGCAACATTAGCTTGAAAATAGGTGTTGAAATTTAAAAGCCAAGTCTGGTGATGGTCTCGCACTGTAGCGAACCAAGGCCCTTGTGATTCTCTCACAAGGAAAGAAAAGTAACAGGGCTAGGGGTCTTGTCAGTCAATATTTCCACTATCTGTAGTGGGAAAATTCTGAAGTTAACTGATTCTAAGAACAGAAACAGAAGGCCTCAGTTGCCGCTTTGTACTTGCTATATCCAACAGTCATTTTGCATGACTTCAATTTGGCTTCTTGCTTCTAAATTACATACATTTCAAAAGGACAGAGGTTCAAATGCTTTAACGGTTATAATAAATGATTAACCAACAGCAAAAACAAGAACAAAACAGGAAGTTGCCAAAAAATTGCAGAAGAAACAAAATATAATCGCACGTGAAACACTGACGTAAGAGATTTCTAAAACTTAACGTCTATTTATTATTTTAAGTAGGCTCCTTAAAGGGATGACTCTGAGGTCATCTCTTCTTTTCCACTAGACACTACAAACTTACTGGATACAAGACTTCTTTAGATGCACACAAAAATCATTAGAAGCTGCTTACTTTTGTTGAAAATCCTTGATCAATTTCTTTGCCTTGTTGTACTTCTTTTCCAAGGCCTGATACTGGCTTTGAGTCTCTTTGAGGTGCTCGTTCACCGTGTGGCATAACGTTTGAGCCTCAATCCAGTAGCTCTCCAACTTCATCATTCTTTCTTTATTCTCTTCTATATTCTGTTGAAGTTGGGTTTTTTCTAGTTCCCACCTCACTTTCTCATTTTCTGCAGCTTGCAGCTGGACAAAGCAAATATCAAAGCAAAGATATTTCTGGGTACTTTTGCAGCAAAAACCTCTCATACTTTTATAGCATATTTTAGAATAAATTCCATTATTACATATACTTAATCATGAAACACATCGAAATGAGAAGAGCAAGTATGATTTTTATTATTACAGAGATTATAAAATGGAAGCCTTAAAAAGTGAAATGGTTGTCCAAGGTCACACATCTGATAATAAAACATGGATCTGTTTCCAACTCCCAGGATCTTTCCAGCATACCATGCAGTGTATGAAATTCTCCAAGCAGTAAAAAATGTTTTAGAATTTGACTGATTCTATCCAATGAACTTCAACATGCTCTCTTTTAGAGTTGTTTTTAAAACATATAATTATATGTAAAATGTTAACTAAAGAAGGAGTGGGGAGATGGCAAGCTGGGAAGGAGAGGGGCAGGGCACAGTATGGCCAATGATTAAGAGGCAGACCCTGGAGTCATATAGTTTAGATTTGAATTCCAGCTCTGCCAACAATGGCCTTTAAACCTTGGACAACTAAAGTCTTCTAAGACTAAATTGTTATATTTAAAAGAGAACTGTGATATATCACATCAGCATGCTTGGAAAAGCTCCTTGGGGATAATAATCTGATAAAAGTTATTTTTACTTTGTCTTAATTCCTTTTGACGATATTATCACATACTTTATTTCAGCTGACTCATGAAAATAGTCTGTAGCTCATTATTTTGCTGACATTGTTCTGAGTTTCTAGAGCCTGATAAATGCCAATTTGCATAAAAGTATAAATGACAGTGTAAGTAAAAATATAAATTATTCCTGAACTAATTTAAATCTCTCTGATGGAAAAGAAAGGCAGCTTCCTCTGGTTTCTGCTTTCAGGAAAGTTTTGGAACAGACAAGACCCTGGTCCAAATCCCTCATTTCTACAGAAATTCAAGACTGATCTCTCAGGTAAGGGATTTATTCACAAAGGTCATTTATTCACAATAAGCATCTAACCTTTACACTAATGCTGCATCCATTTCACATGCCTCTGTTATAGTTCAAAAGGACACAGAGTCATTGTAAGCTATTAATATCAATTTTCAAAATCTAAAACACTCCAAAATCATACAGCACTCGGCAAATGAAAATATACATATGTTTTTATATGTATTTTAACCTAAGTACATTGGCAAAACAGACTGCAAAGTAAACAAGTAGTCAAAAACATTTCAAAATTAGGAATTCTATTATCAACATGCATATAAAGAATAATAGTAAAGCAAGTTAATCTGTGGATATTAGCATAGGTAATAGAATGTTGGCACAGCCAATATAATTTTGAAAAAATAGAAAATACTCATTTATAGATTTTTCTAAATTAAATACCTAACACATATGCCTTGTTAAAGCACTTGCAATCAGAGGGCAATCTTGTTCCCCCAACTGTAACCAACAATTAAAAATCTTCTATTCTTCCATTCTATGCCAAGAAACAATAGCAATTTAAAACAGGACTGGGTTTTTACCTGCACCTTTTATTAAGCAGTGTTTTGTGTTCAAATTGTTTATTTACCAATCTCTACTAATTTAAAAATTATTATTCATAGAGCTTGGCTGAAACCATGAATGATGTATAGACATGTTTTGACTAAAGAACTACAGAGTTATTAGCTGAAAATACCATTTACCCAAAATAGCCTTGCTAATTTATCTCCATTTAAAACACATGGAAAAAACAAAACAAGTGTATATAATGTGAACAGGGAAACAGACTATTAGTGGTGTGGGAGGAATTATGTCTCAATTATTAGAAGGCCATAAAAAAAGCATAACTGTGTTTTTTAAGTAATTCAAAAGATATTTAAAAATCTTTGAGACTACATATTTGATAAAACTAGACACAGTTCAAGAAACTGAAACTTACCTTATAATTTACCAATTAAAAATGCCCTTTCGAATTTTGCGTTATTTCATATATAAACTAAAAATACATACTCCTTTTATCAAGACCTGTTTTTTCCCACAAATTTGAATGACATGAACTAAACTTGTCTAAAGATTTCTGATAGTGTCTGGAACCTAAAATAAATTATTCATATATTAATTAAATTCATAATATTTAATTACTAGAAGTTTGAATTTTTCTTTATGAAACCTAATTAATGTGCTATCTTAATAAAAATACATTATTTCTGGTAAGCTAAAAATAAATAAAATGATTAATTTATTTAAAATGAAATAAAAGAGAAAGAGATACAGTATAACAGCTTGTGCTTAAGGATTAGTGGTCAAAATGTAGTTTGAATGCTTGAACTATTATAAACATTTACTTCTTGAGAAAGTTCAGAGGGAACTGGCCACATAGGTGCAAATATGTAAATATGTAATTTTAAATACTGTGCTGTTTTCACTGAGGGGTGCTGACCCCCTAAGGGTGTGCACTGTTAGGTTTTTCCACCAACAGTGGGAACGAATCTCTCACATTCGTGTTCTTTTAAATGTACAGAAACAAAGCATTTAGTGCTTGAGTTGAATTTATTCATAGCATTTGAAGTTTAGAAAGTACAATTCAAACACCATGTATTGATGCTTACCTTGGTCTTCAATTTTTGAATCTCTGCTTCTGTAACTGCATGTTTGATTTGCAACTGAAAATGGAAAAGAAAGGAAAAAAATCTGAACTAAGCGTATCTATATTTTTCTACATTTTTAAAGCCTTAGCAGCTGGCAGAGTACCTTATTATATAGCTGAAGGGCTAGAAAAGTGCTACAGTGTAGCAGGTTGTAAATTAAAATGTCTAGAGTGTAAAATGACTCTCTAGGTGCGAACTAATTAAACACAGGGTTTATGGTCCACACTCCTTAACATCAGATTAGGTTATGAATTTAATTGCTCAGGGACCAAAGAGAAGGAAACACATTTTCCTTCCCTCCTTGGAGCTCTTCCTTTGTGATTTGCGTGTCAAGGAGTTGTTTCCTTGCAGTCTTGAGGACTGAACAGCTTCAGCAGGCAGACGGCCATGGGAAGCTTCAATTCCAAATCTGGATGGAAGGCGGCGCTCTGGTTCCGCGAGTCGCACGCATTTTAGCTTAGCAGCTCTTTTACAGCTCGGGCTGCGGCTGCAGAGCTGGATAAGAGGACGATGCAGGTCGGCGACAAGATGTGTAATTTCTTTTTTACATTGCAGGTAAAAGTACAGATCTAGATGTCTGTCCTTTAAGTCATTTACTCATATTGAGGGCTTGGACCCTCCAAAGCTTCAGCTACGGTTGATTCTCTCTAGAGCCACCATTTAGATTTGTTTTGCTTCTCCCTTCCCCCCACTTTGCTTTCTTTGTAAAGGAAGAAAAATGAAGGAAACAATCATTCTTTTAAGGAATAAAAAAAAATTTATGGAAAACAATTTTTAGGTTGAAAATCACTTTTCTAAAATGCTTGGAGTCAGATGTTTTTGGAATTCAGAGTTCTTCCAATTTCATAAACTTAGTAAGATGCATTTTCCATAAATTGCTGACTGCCCACAGCAGGGTCTATGGAGGCGCTCTATAATCAAATACATGAATATCTTGCCACCAAACATGTGAATATTGTGACTGAGTGAGGTACATAAAGACTGCAAATAGTAACCTGTCCATTTTGGTCAGATTTACTACCGTCTGCCACAAAATTATTTTAAAATAATCTTTTCAGAGCATTTTGAATTTAGGATTGTACAGAGGGACTGTAATCTTCCCATATTACTGTAATCAAATAAGTCTAAGATTTTCTTATCAGAAAGATAGCTAATGAAAAGACAGAAATGTGAATCTTTGGAGATCACACCACCTCATAAACCTCAGCTTTCTCTCTGGTTTACAATCTTAATTTCTTTGGTTTTTGCCTGACCACTAGGGGCGTATGGGAAGGATGAAGAGGGAAAGAAGGTAGAATCCAGGGTTAGATGCTGATGAGTAAGAGCCCAAAAACCGAGAGTCCCAAGTTCCTTATAAAATGCCCCCTCCGTGATGCTTGCAGGTCTCACTCGAGGTTTAAGTCTCTGTCGGCTACAAAGCTACATCTCTGCTCCTGCTCCTGTGCGGTGATCTGATTCTGCCCTGCTCACTCATTTTACTGTCCGGCTTTCGGGCGTGGTCGCTCTTGCAGTCTTGCCTACGCGGCTGTGGCTCCTTTCACCCTCACCACTCCCAGGGGCTTCTGCACTCCACAGTCTCGACTGGGAAGTACTCTTAGTCAGCCAAGACTAACAAAGGATGATTTGAAGGACTAAAATATGATTACTCCAACTCTGCTTCTTAGTTAAAAGTCCTAAATGCTGTAAAATGTTGCACCTGAAATAAAACCAGCTCCTCTAGTTCTAGTTGAAGACTAGCAAGAAATCAAGAGCAGATTTTATGACGAATGCCTCAACTATCAGGAAGTGCCGTATTTTATTTTCTCAGCGGTTAACTCCCTGTAGGGTAACCAATTATATTGCAATACAACGTGTTAGGACTTTGGATTTTCTTTGTTCAAATCACCATGTTCTGTAGCAAGCTACAGCTCTGGGCCCCAGTTTCCAATATGAAAAATGAGAGGGCTGGATGAGAAGAACACCACAGCCTCTGCAAGTACTACAGGTGTGACGTTTTACAAAATGAAGACCCTGGAGATGACTGTCATGGTTGCAGAGTGGAGAAACTCTTATCCGACGCCAGCATTTTCATTCCTAGGAATGCACACACTGGATTAATCAAGTGACATGTGGGACAAACCAAGGGGAAACTGTGAAGCAGCCAGGCTGATTTTCAGTTATCCTACCCCTCCCATCTCACCGAAACAGATGACAGAAGAGAACTGAACTCATAACGCAGTGAGGCGAGAACACTGATCAAAGCTCAAAGTGTTGCTCAGTACAGCCCAGTCCTTTAGCTACAGGAAAGCAGAATGAAGTCTGTGAATTCAGACGTGATTCAGAAGATGGACAAAAGTTTTAGTGCAAGGCTTCCCTAATACTCATACAGCCTAAAATGATGTAATTATTATGTAATTATTTTAATCCTGCATGCACCTTAACAGAATGTCTAGAAATCCACCACTATTAAAAGGAAAAGCATTAAAAATAAACTGAACTTTTTTATTTTATATAGGAAGAAACTGTGTTTCAGTAGCTTAAGTTGCAGAGCTTAAGTTGCAGTTGCTGCTACTGCTGCTGCTAAGTTGCTTCAGTCGTGTCCGACTCTGTGACCCCATAGACGCCAGCCCACCAGGCTCCCCGGTCCCTGAGATTCTCCAAGCAAGAACACTGGAGTGGGTTGCCATTTCCTTTTCCAATGCATAAAAGTGAAAAGTGAAAGTGAAGTCGCTCAGTTGTGTCCGACTCTTAGCGACCCCGTGGACTGCAGCCCACCAGGCTCCTCCGTCCATGGGATTTTCCAGGCGAGAGTACTGGAGTGGGGTGCCATAAGTATCAAAGCCAGGTTTTATAAATTCCAGTCCACAGTCCTTTCCACTAACCCCGAATTTCTTACATTTGTAGCATCCTTAACCTTTTGTTTGTTATCTCCTCCTTCCTCACTGCGAATGGATCCGTGAGGGAGGTTGGACAGGCACTGTGAATCTCACTGTTCAGACAGGGAAAGAGGCTCAGAGAAGTTACACGGGCTCTTCAAGTTCCCAGCAGAAGCAGGCGGTGGGGAGGAAATTATCGCAGGTCTGACTGCACCTACTCCATCCCTCCCTTCTGCACCTCCTCTGAACCAGCTTTGGGACACACTTTTCATTTGATCATTACGAAACCCTGAGGCGGTAGTGAAGAAATTATCCCAGGTCTGACCCCACCTACTCCGTTCCTCCCTTCCTCTGTACCTCATCGGAACCAGCTTTGGACACACTTTTCATCTGATCATCATGGAAATGCTGAGGCATATGTGATCACTGTCATCTCTCAGGTAAGAAAATAAGACTCCACCTGGAAACCATGGGCCACTTCTGGGGTCCGAGTATTCTCATACTACATACAACATGGTGTTCAATCATTTGCTCTTAGTCACTGAACTTAGAAATTTCTCAGGCATTATTCAACCTGCATTTACTGAATGAGACTATGTGCCAGACACTGTGCTTGGCACTGAGGATACATGAGCGCTACACAGAATCTACCTTTGAAACACTTACTTCAAGGAGATTAATAAATACCACCTCCTGAAAGAAGTTTCCAGATGCATGAGAAAAACTCAGCAACTCCAGATGACCTGGGGCTTTGGCCTATGTGTCATATCTCCAAACTTGGACCCTTGCTTCCCAGACAAAGTGGGCACGGTGTGGGGCTGGGATACCTCCGTTTCATGAGGAAGAGGAAACTGCTTTTCAAAGAGGTACAGTGACTTGACAAAAGAAGCACAGTGCATACAAAACTGAATTTTCTTATTCTAAAGCAGTTCTCCTTCCATGTTTAATAGCCTTTCCAAAGTACAGGTATAAGGGTTTGCAGACAATAGCTGGCTGCAGGGAGCAGGCTCTACATAACTGCTTTATAGATACAGAACCTGAAATACCTTTTGGAACTTTTGGGCTTCAGAGAATATAGGTTTGGAGAGATGACTTGGGAAGAGAGGATATAAAGGAAAAGAAAAGGTTAAGGATGGCAGGTCAGTGTCTATAAGGCCGATCTCTTTCATCTTTTCTGTTCTCTTGAACATCAGTGCCATTGATATCCACCCCAGGATTACAGTACAAATAAACACATGCACTCTTACAAAGAACAGCAGCTCTCATGTAACATTCTACAGGTATACCTGCTGTGTTCATTTTCTGTTTATTTCTTTCAAAAAGATGAATACAGAACATGTACTCATATCACTGAATCAATATATCCAAATATAACTGCAAAGGAAACAGAAACATTTTTATGCATAAACATTATAAGACTGAACTTCTGCATTCTTTACTTATCTTGTACAGGCACGTAAATCATTTTTTCTCTAAAAAGGAAATATGTTATCTTTGCAGGAAATATTTTAAGAGCTCTCTAGTACTGGAGATTTTACATTCTCTGTTCTTATTTTGGTGGTGGTGGGGTGTGTGCTCAGTCCAACTCTTTGTGACCCCATGAACTGTAGCCCACCAGACTCCTCTGTCCACGGGATTCTTAGGCAAGAATACTGGAGTGGGTTGCCATTTTCTACTCCAGGGGATCCTCCCGACCTATGTCTCCCAACCCGTGTCTCCCAAGTCTCCTGCATTAGCAGGCTGACTCTTTACAACTAAAGCCACCTAGGAAGCTCGTTCTTATAACTGATATTTGCATACAACTTTATGAAGTGGTTTCAGCATTGAAAGCAGAATTTTTACAATTATATCTGTCATCATGTGATTGCAGTTTGTCTTAAGTTCAGCATAAGTTCTACAAAAGAAGAAATCAGGGCTGCTCTTGCCTGTATTTTGATGCCATTAAAATTAAGCTTTGCTATATTTCTTTACCATTTCTGCTCAAAGGTTTATAAATGGTATCTATCTTTACATTAACCAAAGTGTTCTTCTCATGGAATAGACTATGCAAAACTAGTTGAAACCAGCTGATTGAATGTTGTCATAACCTAATTTGAACGGCAACACTAATTGCAGTATATGCAGCATAGAGTGACATAGTCTACCAAGGCACTCTCTAAGTGACTCATAAACTGGTTATTCATGGTGATGGTGCTGGATGTAGGTGACAGCCTATAATTACAGTTCCTTTTAAAATAAGTATCTGTTTATTGTTAAGTACATAACAATTTTCTACCTTCTTGACATATTAATGGACAGTTCCATAAAGGTAACTTTATTATCTAATGCATTAATAACTTTTTCTAAATTACTTTTCATAGATTTTCTATGACTTAAGTAGGCAAAATAACATATTTTTTAGACTCCATTTTTTTTCTCCAGATAAATGCAGAACTGTCTTTCCTTATGACTCTCAAGAAGGAATGGTGTTGGGAAGCGTTGACAGTCCACTGACCAGGCACCTGACCAGCAGTTTCTGATTCACCCTCTTCCTACTTTCCACTACATTTCCAGTGAAATCATATTAGAAAAGAAAAATTCACAACCAAACTGATACTGAAACTAAAAACAACTGTTACTAGAATGTGAGTCATGAAGCTGAATTAAGAAAAATCTATCCAAGCTTCACTATCTCCACTCCAAAGACAGGGAGGTACCTTGTGCCTCTCTCACTAACAGTGTGAGACACCAAGTTTATCAATGAGGAAGAAGGCAAACTCTACTGTGTCTCCTGGAGTGTCTTCACACCAGTTTCTCTCACTCTCCGCCTCCTGAAAGCAACTGCTACATGAGAAAAAGAATTCAGGAAGGTGGCTGACAGTGGCACGTTGCATACTTACAGCTCCAGACTCCAAAGTGCAGCAATATAGACAGGGGCAGTCCCAGTAAGTGCTTTGAGAGCAAGGAATAATTTTTCTTTCTTTAACTTACAGAGCTGCATGGCGAGATCTGGACATCGCACATTAGTACAGAGAACTGCTTTAGATGAGAGGCTGCCAGAAAGCAGCAGGCAGGCTGGAAACTAGGCACATAGGCATGCCCTCCTGATGGAGGTCCAGAAATGGGATTTGTGGTTTCAAAAAGTGAAAAATTCCTCATTAACACTGGCAAAAACAGAGAAGAAAAGAAAGGCAAAAAGGTAATACTAAAGACTGTTCCTAAAGAAGCAGAAACTGAAAAAAATTTAAAACCTACAGAAAATATTCACAGACCAAAATGAAAACATAAACACAAACACACAACAGGAAAACAGATTAGGAAAAAAATGAAAGGAGACCTACTTTAAGAAACTGTGATAAAAAATTTAAAGTACAAAGTTAAAGTAATACAAGTATCCAAATGGCTGTTGTCATTAGATTTTTCTTTTACAGTATGCAGTACTAGTTCAAAAAAATTAGCTTGCACAACAACAACTTTAGGGGAAAAGGTGGTAAATTAAAATGTTAAAACCAGCTAATCATTATTCTTGTGTCGATATTAGAGGGGAGGAGAGGTGGATCAATGTATGAGAAGGCTATTATTTTGTTAAATGGTAAAGACATAGCTGCTGGTCTGCCTTTCATGTTGCTGGGTGAAAATATCCTAAGACGGAGTCAAAGCTACTTGAGAGTAACTGTTAGAGAAGCAGAGAATAAACATGTGTAACTGTTAAACAGTTGATGAAAAAGTGATATATCTAACAGCAAGCAGGTAAAAAGATAAAAACAAAACAAAAAGCAGCATGGAAATTATGAAATAAGGTGGTAGATATAAGTTCTAATATTAAAATAATTAAATATAAATAGGGTAAACTGACCAATTAACTGACAGAGACTCCTAGAGTACTAAAACAGTAAGATTTAGGAATATGTTGACTAAAGGAAATACAGTTGTGAAAAGGAAACAGAATGGTTGAAAATAAAGAGATGGAAGAAACAGATACTCTGCAGCAAATATGAACCCAAAGAAAGGCAGGGCTGAATTTTTACAAACAAAACAGAATTTGTAGTAAAACGTGTCATTAGAAAACAAGAGAGATGTTACAATAAACTGAAAAATTATAATAATCCTGAACATATATGTTCAGTTCAGTTCAGTTCAGTTGCTCAGTCTTGTCCGACTCTTTGCGACCACATGAACCGCAGCACGCCAGGCCTCCCTGTTCATCACCAATTCCCAGAGTTCACTCAGAAACTCACGTCCATCGAGTCGGTGATGCCATCCAACCATCTCATCCTCTGTCGTCCCCTCTTCCTCCTGCCCCCAATCCCTCCCAGCATCAGAGTCTTTTCCAATAAGTCAACTCTTTGCATGAGGTGGCCAAAGTACTGGAGCTTCAGCTTTAGCACCAGTCCTTCCCAAAGAACACCCAGGGCTAATCTCCTTTAGAATGGACTGGTTGGATCTCCTTGCAGTCCAAGGGACTCTCAAGAGTCTTCTCCAACACCACAGTTCAAAAGCATCAATTCTTCGGCACTCAGTTTTCTTCACAGGCCAACTCTCACATCCATACATGACCACAGGAAAAACCATAGCCTTGACTAGACGGACCTTTGTTGTCTTTGTTTTTCAATATGCTATCTAGGTTGGTCATAACTTTTCTTCCAAGGAATAAGCGTCTTTTAATTTCATGGCTGCAATCACCATCTGCAGTGATTTTGGAGCCCAGAAAAATAAAGTCTGACACTGTTTCCACTGTTTCCCCATTTATTTCCCATGAAGTGATGGAACCGGATGCCATGATCTTCGTTTTCTGAATGTTGAGCTTTAAGCCAACTTTTTCACTCTCCTGTTTCACTTTCATCAAGAGGCTTTTTAGTTTCTCTTCACTTTCTGCCATAAGGGTGGTGTCATCTGCATATCTGAGGTTATTAATATTTCTCCTGGCAATCTTGATTCCAGCTTGTGCTTCTTCCAGCCCAGCGTTTCTCATGATGTACTCTGCATAGAAGTTAAATAAGCAGGGTGACAATATACAGCCTTGACGTACTCCTTTTCCTATTTGGAACCAGTCTGTTGTTCCTCGTCCAGTTCTAACTGTTGCTTCCTGACCTGCATACAGATTTCTCAAGAGGCAGGTCAGGTGGTCTGGTATTCCCATCTCTTTCAGAATTTTCCAGAGTTTATTGTGAGCCACACAGTCAAAGGCTTTGGCATAGTCAATAAAGCAGAAATTGATGTTTTTCTGGAACTCTCTTGCTTTTTTCATGATCCAGTGGATGTTGGCAAGTTGATCTCTGGTTCCTCTGCCTTTTCTGAAACCAGCTTGAACATCTGGAAGTTCATGGTTCACGTATTGCTGAAGCCTGGCTTGGAGAATTTTGAGCATTACTTTACTAGCGTGTGAGATGAGTCCAATTGTGCGGTAGTTTGAGCATTCTTTGGCATTGCCTTTAAATATATAAAACTGCAACTGCTATAATTATAGGAAGAAAGAAACTGTAGCTGATGATTTTAACTTATACTTTTCAGAATTGGTACATCAAACCACAAAATCTAAGCCATGCTACAGAGAAGACATTTGTATGTTTGTATTATTAATCTTATCAATTTAAATTTAATGCTTATATAAATTTCATATCAAAGTACAGAATATGTGTGATGTTTACATACATAAGGAATATTTAAATACAACTTTATGAATTAAGCTACAAAAGAAGTCTTGACAATTCAAAATAGCTACTATACAGAATATGTTTTCTGAATAGTGTCATAAAATTAGAACTCAATAACAAAAGGATAGCAAAATAAAGTAGATAGGTGTGGAAAGTAGAATATACCAGTAAATAATTCTTGTGTTAAAGAGAAAGGTTGCATATAGCTAAAACAATATTCAGGAAAAAAATTATAGCTTTAAATAGACTTATTAAAATATAAGGGTTATCAGAAAAATAAATGTATTGAATGCAACTGATAAATACCAAAAAATAAAATAGGAGAAGAAATAAAGATATTGGTGAGAAAAAATAAAGATATTGGTAGGAAAAAAATAAGTATTTTTAAATTTAAAAATAAAAAATGGAAATGTAAAGCTGACTTGACAGATAAATTCTAGAAAAAAACTAAGAAAAAATTGAGCATGTTCAAAGCAAAGAAAAAGAATAAAAAAGGTAGCTAGTTATAGCTACTAAAGATTTCACTATTTTAAAGCCATATTATAAAAATATAAGGACATAGATATGAATACCTAGAGGAAATATATGAATTTCTTGAGAAATACAAAATACCAAAGTTGGCCCAAGAAAAACTTGAAAAGGGTAATAGCTATTATAAAATGTATTCTAAAAATCTTCCTCCACAAATGCACATATGGTTTTACAGCTGAGTAATAACAACCTTTCAGGGAACACAAATTTTGATCTTATGAAAGTCATTAAGTCTCTTTTATAAAAGTCATTTCTGAAAATAGAAAAATAAAGAAGACTTCTTTACTTATATCGGAGCTAACCTTTGTGGCAGCTTTTGATTAATCCACTCTGGTTAGGACTTTCTATTACTTAGAGGTGACACTTACATAATAGACGGGACTATAAAATTTGAGGGAGGATCAGAAAGAGACTTTAATTAAACAGATATGTTCCATGAACTTGGATTAAAAGAGTCAATGTGATAAAAATGCCAGTTTTTTGCAAGTTAATTTACTAGCTTAACGAAATTACAATAAAAAATGCAAATAACTTTCTTCAAGGGAGTTAAAATGATTCAAATGTTTTCTTGAACAACTTGAAAAGTAAAGGAATTTTTGAAGAGAAGAGTTAGGTGGATCTGATTTATTTCATTAACGTTTTATATATGTTCTAACATTACTGCACCAAAGGTTAATGAGAAAATGAAACAGAATATGAAGGTCAAAGGCAGTCCAGAGTATAAAGACAAATACTGCAGATAATAATGCTGGCCTTCCAACCAGAAGGAAATGGTTAACTGAACATTTAATAAATGTGCTAGCCCCCTTGTCAACTATTTGGGAAATTAAATAGCTGTCTTGTATTATACAACAAATTCTAGTATATGTTTGATACCATTCATTCGCCAAATATTTAACCACTAAGTATATCCCAAGAACTATGGATAAAATATTCAACAGAAAATAGAGGAGGTTAGAGTTCAGTTGCAAGATATATAATAGGCTAAAAATAGGAGTGATTGCGAGAATGTTAGTATAATCATTTTGCCCAAACAATATAATGTATACTTTTGCTTGAAATAATATAATTAAGAGAACTCTTTCTGTAATATGAGATTTTTTTTACAGACTCCAACACAAAATGACTCTCCACCTCCATCCCAGATTCTGTGCATAATTTTGGGAATGTTATGTTAATCACATAAAGAAGTTTAAAACTGTGGCAGTGGCAGTACAGGACATAAATCCTGTGAGAGAGGGCCAGGCAGCTGATACTCTGTGGTAAACCCCTGAACAAATGAACATATTCATATGTTAAATATAATACAGAAGAGAATAAAAGGATTTTAAGTGAAATGACACAGTATTTGCCTGTTTTAGAGGTGGTGACAAACGTTCAATTCTTAAAAGCCAAAATTAAAAATGCAGATTTGGTTGCTCACGCTAAAACTAAATCAGCCATGTTACAAAGAATGGTTCCAGATCACAGAGCAGCCTACACCAATGTTAGCAATCATTTTCTGTAAAAGTGCAAATAGCACTTTAGGATTTAGAGGTTATATGGTTTCCGTGCAATTAGTTAGCTTTACTGCTGTAGAATGAAAACAGCCACAAACAAATAGACAATAATAAATAACATATAAAGGAATGTCTATGGCTGTGTTTGAGTAAAACTTCATTTATAAAAAAAGCAGTGGATCAGATTTGGCCAATGGGCCATAGTTTGCTGACCCCCAGTCTAGATCATGTAGCTATCTGCACTATGGAGTCCATTTCAAACAATATTTATGAAGTATTGAGTACTTGGCTCAATTCAGAAAATGGAGGCTATAACCTTTATTTACTATTTCTGCTTTTTAAGCTCTTTAACTTCTATTAAAAAAAAACAAAACAAAACATGTATTCTAATTCCAGCTCAATTATCTTGCAAAGAGCACGGATCATACTCACCTGGCAACATGTAAGTTACATAATAGACTTGCAGGGAACACAACCTTGTTCTCACTGCCTCAAAGTCAGATTGAGAGTCACAATATTCAAGGAAGACTTTTTAAAGAACAGACAGTTCATCTGCTCTCCAGATAATATGTAATTTTAGGCCACATCAGAGCTGAGGAGAAACAGATTATACCACTTCCACTTGGCCACCTCTCTGCATCATTCTTTGAAGATATCAGTTAATCTAGAAAGACTTTATAAGAAATGGTCCTAAGATAGGTACTGCTATTCTACTGTAAGAGAATTCTGCTCATTATATAATAGTGTACTTCATTGTCACCAAGATGTTTGCATCTGATTTAGAACTAGGAATAGTCATACATTGTCTAGAAAACCCATGTATTCTGCTTGAATGACTCTGTGAACTATATAAATGGAAATGGTTCAATCTGACTAATAATAACAGGTGGAAGAGAAATGGGCATTCTAAACACATTCATTGGGAGACATAACAAATTTCTATACTACCAAGAAAAAAACCATGCTGGTGGCAACTTGGTACTAAGTACAAGTCCCTCAAGTACTCATACTCTGCAATCTAATAATTCCACTGTAAGAAATTATCCTAAGGAAAATGTAATATTTGTTACAATTTTTAATAATTTTAAAAGAACTGGAAACAGAGGAACTGTTCCAAAACAAGTGGTGAAGTAAATCATATACGATCCATAAGATAAACAGTAAATAAGCATCATTTTTGGAAAAATATCCGATGACATGGGAAGATTCTAAAAATACAGTTTTTAGTATCAAGAGCAGGAGTTTAACATAGTATATATTCTATAATATCAAATACCACAATATTGGGATCATGAATGATTTTTTGCACATTTATACAAATCTGTAGTTTCCAAAATCCTATAATGAACATAAGTTGTTTTTTTTCAATAAAAACTTACATTTGAAAAGTACATTCACTTTGATACTGGCCTCACAAATTTGTCACGAGGAATTAAAAAGGTAAGTCAATATACTAGGTGTCTTAGGTATAACATGAGAACGTATAAACTTCTCTGTTGGGCTTCCCTGGTGGTCCAGTGGTTCAGAATCTGCCTTGCAATGCAGAGGAGGCCTGTTCCATCCCTGGTCCCAGAAGATCCCACATGCCGTGGAGCAACTAAGCCCAAGAGCAGCAACTACTGAGCCCAGGCGCCCTAAAGCCCTGCTCTGCAACGAGAGAAGCCATTGCAATGAGAAGCTCACACGTCCCCATGAGAGAGTAGCCCCCCTTGCCACAACAAGAGAAAGCCTGCGTGCAGTAACGAAGACCCAGCACAGCCATAAATAAATATTTTTTTTTAAGTCCCTGTTTCTAACACATCAAAATTAGATATTAGAAATTTGTAATTATCAACCTTGTTTTTCTTGAATAGGAAAACATGCTTTCCAAGTGGGGTCAAGTCCCCAAGAGACTTGTAACCACAGAACAGTGGTTTTCAAGCCTCAGTGCTTCAGAGTTATTTATTGCAAGGAGGTTGTAAATAATGACATATTTGTTTTCAACAATGGAGGAAGTTCCACACAACAACAGAGAGTGAAATGCCTGGGGACACATTCATCACTGTTTATGTTTTACATGTTGAGGTTCTGAGAAGTTAATCTGCAAGAAGAGTTTTGTGGTTATCTACATTCCCTTCACTCCCTGGGGACCCTGGCCCATTTCTGACAGCTCCTGCCTCAGGCCTGAATCGCCCAGGCTATCCTACCTGGATTAGGCTGATGGGTGGCATCAGCCAGAGGAAAGGAGAGTCTTGGTATATTATCACCCTCACTCCAAAGTTATAGTTTTTAGCAGTGGCTGCATCTTACAAAGCTGCAGATGGTGAATGGCCCGCCTTCAAAAGTAGGTTATCTGTTTCCCTCTTCACCTATTAAGTCAAAAGATGGCATCAGCTTCTGCTGCTGCTGGTCCCTGTGCGTTGTGATATCACTTGGTAGTTCTGTTAACTCATTCAACCATATTCTAAGATAAAATCAAAAGGTTTTTAAAAAGTGGTTTTTTTTCCTTGAACTTTTTCAAGAAATTGAACTTTCTTCAATTAAGCCACTTGGGAATACCATCTAATCCCTGCTGGAATCTTGTCTAGTTTAGGAAAAAAAAAAAACAAACTCTTTTTAGCAATCATAGCTTTTGAGGAAACCAGGTCCTGAAACTTTCATAAAGCTTTAAACGTACAACCTGAACTTATCACCAAAAAATGCAAATTAAAGCTGTAGCTTGAAATTATGGAACAGACAAGTTAGAAACTGTCACCATGACAAATAATGATTGTATTAATTTAATGCATTTAAATTAATGACTGTATAATGAGATATACTTAACTTTTGCCTTGAAATTCAATGAGATTCTGGACAATCTGTAACTGAAAGGCATTCTTTTGAAAACTGATTATTCTTAATATATTTTTCTAACAAAAGTATATACTTAATAATGAAATGGACAGGTAGAGAAAAATATTTTGCAGATAGGCAACTTACCTCTTTGAACTTGTGACTGAGCTTGCTTGTATCCAGGTCTGAGGGGGAAAACACGTCCTCGTTCTCAGGTAGCTCGAAGACTTCAATGGCCATGTCGCCTCCAGGAAGAACAGGCCCTACCTCGTCCTCCTCTTCATCTGTGGCATATTCTCCTGTCTAAAAGGAAGGGAACTTCAGAAACCCAGCTGTTATTACTCATGTGGAGGTGGGCTATTCTTAAAATATTTTATAAAGGAGAAATAAAATATGTCACCAACTGGTAAAAGTGTAAGTAGGCTTTTGAGTCAAGCATGCCTCATGCAGCTAGGGTTACAAATGTTAGTTCAAAGATCCAAAGTGACAGGTCTGTGATGTATATAAGTGCATTTCTAAAAATCTAACAGCATCAGCAGTATCTTTAGTGAAGCAACAAACTATTTTAAATCTAAGTATTTGATGGTTTTACTAAAGAAAATTACATTGCTAAAAGAAATAAGTAATTCCTTTAAATTCCTACTACCTGTAATGCATTAAGTCACCCAATATTGACAGCAGAGAAGAAGAAACAGTAGGTCAAAAGATTCAGAGCTGGAAGGGACCTTATATAAGCCTTACCAAAAATGTCTGGTAGATTCATTCTCTTAAGCTTTAGAGTTCAATCAACTCTGCTTCATTTGCTTGTTTAACTAACATGGTGGTTAACTAGTGGCCTAAAGGGCAAACCAAAAGTTTCTAACTTACAGCCCATATGGGTACATTGCTTTGCCTGTTTAGTACTACTTTGATAAATGTGAGCATTTTGACGACGTTTTAAAAAAAAATGTCACCTAAGATTCTAGTTTCCAATTTTTCATTTTTTTTTGGATAGAACCAAAGATCTGACAATATAGGCACATTATGCCATGAGAACCACTGGTCAGAGTCAGCAGTGGTTGTTCGTTTACATGGGCCACACACTCTCTAACACACCACACGTTCCATAATTCATTATACCAAGCTGTTAGCATCACTGCTTCACGATACCCCTGGGCCCCTGGAGGTATCTGAGTTCATGAGCCCTGGAATATATATTCTTCCTCACCACTAAGTTCCTTAACATGATTAGAAAGTGGCTCCTTTCCTGGCAGCACCAGGTTAATTGTTTGAGATCTATACCTTCTGATTTAATTTGAAGATAAATCACTGATTCATAGGCTTGAAAAACAAAGTTTCTTTAATTCACCCCTGTTCCTTCAGGTAGTATTACATTTAATACATAAAGCAGATAAGAATTCATATTGCCTTTAAAACATTTCATAGTGTACTGAGTGATCTTTTTCTTTGATTAAAGAAGCTTAGTATCCTATTGCTATTTTTTCTTTTGGTTCTACACTAAATTGTTCTTGCTAAACCTGAAACTGTATTTACTTGACTCTTTGCAAATGAAGGAAATCCAGTCATTAACTTCAGTGTAATAATTCCTAATTTCTGAAAGATCATTATTATTGCCATTCTGAATTCTCTCTTTCAAAGTAAAATAACTGCAATTTCCTCCTAGGTCTCATTCTCTGTGATTGTCTTTCTGCCTATACACTGACATCTCTCCAGGTTCTCAAATTTCTCTCTTAAATTGCAGTGTCCAGACGTACACACAATTCCTGGAGGCCACTGAGCATGATCAACAGCAAAGGATGACACAGCATACTCAGACTCTTCTTCTACACACACAGACTATTATCATCAAGACTTTGACTTTGGTGGCATTTGTGTATGCAAGTAAGCTCAGGATATTTCGTACAGAGCAGTGACTTTCCACACTGGTTACACATTAGAACTCCCTGTTTCCCCTACAAAAAAAAATCAGAGACGCCTTGACTGAAAGGGAAAGCAGTGGCTGGCCTCCATGTTGAAACTGTATAGTTTATTAGCACCGGGAATCCTAGGAGTCTTTAGAAACCAGTCTGAAATGATCTGAACTGTAAACATCATTCTAAGTGTCAATGGCGCTGGGAGGGAAGGTAGCTGAACAGTTGGGGGCTGGTTGTTCCCAGAGAGCTTCCATTTGTGGTATGATTAGTTCCTATAAACCTTAAAAGGACTCTAATTCCAGACCTGTTTTGTGTGTGTGTGTGTGTGTGTGTGTGTGTGTGTGTGTGTGTGTGTGTGTGATTCTGTACATTAATTCATCTTTTATTTATACATATTTTTAGAACTAATAGGTACTTGATGAATCCCAGTGATGTTAATGAACAGAAATGTAGCAAGACTGGCAAGTACATGATCTCAAGATACCTTGCTGAAAGTTCTGATTTAGAGACATAAAACTCTGCACTTATTCTTAACCCTGTAGTTACAACTATGAGCAATTATAAAGGCCTAAGCTAGGTATATAAAATTCACTTCTATATCATATCAATTTGATAAACATCATGAATGACTCAATAAAATCTGAAGTTAAATTTAAGGTCTGATGATGGCACAGCAGTTTTTAAACCTAAGAGTTGAACGATTTGATTTTCCTTTAAGAGCTTGAGGAAACAGCAACCCACTCCAGTACTCTTGCCTACAAAATCCCATGGACGGAGGAGCTTGGTGCAGGCTACTGTCCATGGGGTCGCAAAGAGTTGGGCATGATTGAGCAACTTCACTTCACTTCACCATGTCTAAGGGAATGAACATAAATATGTGCCTAGGAAGAGGCCTAACCTATAATAGGATCTTGAAAAATATTTTTTAAAAAATGAATCCAAGAATGCCAATTGCATTTACTTGGTAATATCTATAACCTACTAGGAAGTTTTCAATCATATCAAGAAAATACCCTGTAAAGTCATTTGATGAGAAGGCAGCATTAGATCACATTAATTTTTTAACACTCCTTTTAGTGAATAACAGGATTAGGGTTTCTACAATATATGCAATTCTCACCTCTAAGTACAATTCTGGCTTTGTTATCCATTTCAGTCATCAAAATTATTTTCATAAATGTAAGTCACTAAGAATTGTTTTGATTTATTTTTTACTTTGCCAGTCTCCTTCTCAAACTGCCTGCAATTCTATTAAAATTTGTTATCTTTCATTTCATCTTTCCATTTACTAGTGTTTTCTCTAATTAATCTCAAGCATCCTGAGGACAAGATGTGTATTTTACTGTCTTTATTATACTAGTATTTATCAGAAACTCTAGATATAGTGTTTCAAAACATGTTGCCATTCTCCCTCGTTATTTATCACTCCCATCCTAAACAGGCTTTAGCATAAAGTGTGGATTTACTACAGAACCCCATAAACACCTGGAAGTTTAAAAGTTACATTTAGTAGACTCAGAATACATATTCTTCTAATTCTTTTATCTTTTTGGAAAATGGAAATTACTTTTCTGGTTAGTCAGCAAATAACATAAATTACATGGACTGATACAGAATTTCATAAATCTCAAAATTAAATTGGATTGAATTTGACATTTACAGAGGAAAGTGGACAATGTTGTACCCCCAAAACTGCTACAACAAAGTGTTTCCATTGGTATCCTGTTCCTTCTTCTCTTTATCTCTTTATTCTGAAAAAACTCAACATCTTTTAAGTAAACAGAAACTCTTAAAAGTTCTTTGTCCCAACTTGCAAATCCACTTTAAATGAGGCAAGAATAGTTCTTGCCATTTCATCATCTTATCTACCTTCTTGACTAACATCTGATACTTTTAAATAGCCTCCCAAAAGGGTAAAAAAAAGAATAGTGACTTTTTTTTTTGTAACTTACTATGTGCCCAACACTGTACATTTTTTAAAACCTGTCTGATGTTACTATACCATGTTAACTTGAGGAAACTGAGGCTCAGAAACTTTCCTCAAGGTCAATTAGTTATGTTCCTGAAGCTACCCATTTAACATAGCCTATGGCCCATGCTCTTTCTTCTATGCTATGCAGTTTGCAGTCTACAGAACTAAAGCTTTGTAGAAAAATAAATGGAAATACATTCCTTTCATTTCTCTCCAACCAAAAGCCCTGGTGCATAATCCTGTTGTGTTGAGATTACTCTCTGCATCTTTGAACCTTATCATTCAGTTCACTTTGAAGACTTGTGCCTGCCTGTGGTGAGCTCCAAAGTTCTTGTCCTCTTCTTTTCTCTCATAGTATGCTCACCCTGGGCAAGAGCACAGAAGTCTCCTTCAAAAGGTTTGGCTCACAGGTATGCTGACTGATGTTTCATGTACTCCTTGTTATATAAACCAAAACCAGAGCGTATACACCAAAGAATTAATGCACTGTCTTAAAATGGATGAAAAAGATACTTGCAAGGCAAAATAAGTGTGAAATTCCTCTAGATTTTTATAGCTTTTCTCTTTTGCATTATCTTTTCAATCTAGTTTTATTGAGCTACCAGTCTTCTCTGAATCTCTACAAAGAATTTTATTTGCTTTCATAGACTTCCGTTATACTCATATTCCATTTGGAGGATTTAATATTTTATTAAGATTCATAATTACAATATTAAGTACAACTGACAGAATTCTGCCTCTTCTGGTGGTTCTAGAGGGATCAGAAGCATGTAGACAAAAAAAAAAAAAGAAGCATGTAGACATATTAGAGCCTTGAATACTCAGGAGGGCTGTAGATCTCAGTATAGTTTTTACAAAGGAACAGACAGTATCTGTTATAGCAAAGACCAATTAAAGAAACTTGGTTTTGAAATTACCTGGGCCTGGGTTCAAGTCTCAACTCTTGTTGGCAAATTACTTTTCAGATCTAAGTTTCACTTTCACATTCATAAAGTGAGGATAAAAATAGTTCCTTAGAGTAACAAGGTTTTCATGACATTTAGTTAGATGGTGCCTGCAGAATATTCAACACAAGGGCAGGCACATGGCAGACCCTCAAAATAAGTGACCACTGCTGCTGGAGGTGGTACTTACACCACATTAGCAATAGGGTAAAGCTTCACCAAATCTTGCAACCAGACATTTGTTTGCTTTTGGTCTCACAAATATAATGTCCTAGAAACTCTGGCCACACAAATCTTTTAAAAGCAAACCATCATTTTTGAAGTGAAACTTTTACACTTCCTTAACTTGCTCCTCTTCTTGTGTTCTCAGTTTTGGAGTAGGTACTAGCTTCTACCCAAGATCAAGCAAACTTCCAGGTCTTTGTTCTCCTCACTTATTGACTCCCCTCCTTCCCTAATGGTCCAAATGAATATCCACCTACTTAGCACATCCTATGAGGTTGCTGCCTTTAAGATTCTTCTTAATGACTCTTCTTTAAGACTCTTAATGTTTCTGTGATGTGCCGTACTTCACCCATAAAACTTGGCTGTTTTTTAATCTGCCTTCTCCCAACAATTTTTTTCAATGGCAAATTCTTTGAGAATGCAAGGTATAATCTATGCCTGTAATTCCAGTGTGGCTCGCACACTGCTTGGCATGTAGGAAGCACTGAATAAATGTTTGCTGAATAAATTAATAGTTTTAGCCCCATCTACACAGCACGGTAGAGCCTGATTTTCCTGTTGATTCTCAGCTTTCAAGTAAGAAATATGGTGAAAGCACAGCTGCAGCTGGGGCCTCAATGACCCTTCTGGGGATTTTCTCTTGTTGTTAGGTTCAGCCATTAGTAGTCATTTTTGCTGAGGCAATGTTTGTTCTGGTAAACTCAGGGAAACTAAATGGTGCTAATCATAAAAATAGCCTTAATTATGCAGTTTTTGTTGGAATTTGTTTACTGGAATTGAATTTGGTTATATATATTTTCAGACTCGGTTCTGTGGGAGGACAGAAGAGAGTTGCTTTTTCTCTGGAGGAGAAAGACTTCAAACTAACACTTTAATGTTTAAAATTCCTCAGTCTGCACCAACCATCCAGATGACTTTCAGCAAAAGCAACCCCATCTCTGAAAAGGCATCTCTCTTTCCGTGTTCTGTCAGTTGACTTCTGTGTGTCCAGGTTTTGTAATGTTGGGCCATTTGGTCTCTTTTCATGTCACTGGGGATAATAACACCTTCTTCATAACGTTGTTGGGAGAATTTCTAATAGTGATATATTTGAAGTATTAATCACAGTGCCTGCTGCTGCTGCTGCTAAGTCGCTTCAGTTGTGTCTGACTCTGTGCGACCCCATAGATGGCAGCCCGCCAGGCTCCCCCGTCCCTGGGATTCTCCAGGCAAGAACACTGGAGTGGGTTGCCATTTCCTTCTCCAATGCATGAAAGTGAAAAGTGAAAGGGAAGTTGCTCAGTCGTGTCCGACTCTTTGCGACCCATGGACTGCAGCCCACCAGGCTCCTCTGTCCATAGGATTTTCCAGGCAAGAGTACTAGAGTGGGGTGCCATTGCCTTCTCCAATCACAGTGCCTAGAATATGCTAAATGACTAGATGACTATGATAATCATCAGGACTGTGATTATTGTCTTCAGTTTCTCCAAGACAATGCCACAGAACAGTACAACAAAAAAACAGCACGGCTTGGGAGCTGGAGAGACCAGGGAGGGCCCGGTGAAAGAAAAAGCAATACCACTGTTGTATGATAGTGGGCAAGTCATTTAGCTTGTGTCTTCTGTGATCTTTTCTTCTATAAAATCGTGTGAAAAATTCCAATCTTATAGGTATTGAGAGGATTCAAAGAAATAAAATACGTAAAACATCCAACATGATGTATGGCTCATTTCTCTCGTTTATCAAGTCATTCAAAATTTTATCTTTGTTTTCAGGATGTTTTCTGAAATTCCACTCTATTCTTACTGTCTAGTCACCAAATCAAGAAACATCTAAAATCTCTATCTTTATTACTGATAATGCTTCTTGTGTTCCCTGCTTTCAGATGCTCAGTTCCTGAAGGCAGGCAGATTATTAATAATCTGCTCGCAGATTATTCCTCCTAAAATTCTGACCAGATAGATTTAAGATTTGCCTGTACAATCTTCTGTAAGAACTCAAATTCATCTTTAACCCTTCTTAAAATTTTCTAGTAATTGTGGTAGACTATTCAAAAACTAGAATTAGATTTTACAGAATTGTACAGCTTTCTTTAGCTCCCCCCCGCCCTTTTCAAAAGTATACTCTTCAAAAGCTCTTTACTACTATGGTAGGCAGGCTCTAAAATAAGCCCCATTGATCTCTTCCTCATGGACTTCTATAACCTTTTCCCTTGAATGGGCACTGCATCTAGAGACTCACTTCTAACAAGCAGGATACAACAAAAGTGATGGGATGTCACTTCTAAGATTGGTTTAGAAAACCCTGTGACTGGCATCTCTTTTGTCCTCTTGCTCTTGAAAGCCAAGCCACAATGTTGTATGTGGTCCTATGGAGAGGCCCATATCACAAGAAACTGCTGTTTGTGGCCAATAGCCAGCAAGGACCTGAGGCCTGCTGAGTTGGAAGTGGATCTCCTGCATTCAGTCAACAGCTATGAGTGGCCTTGGAGCAGACCTTCGCCAATTGAGCATGTGTGTGACTGCAGCTGTAGCTACAACCTTACTTTTGGCTTTGTGAGACATCTTGAGTCAGAGGTATCCAGCTAAACAGACCTACAGATACTGTAATCTGTGAGTATTTCTTATTTTAAGTTAGTATGTTCTGGTAGTAATTTATTATACAATAGAAAGGGGCAATTTCCTGGTGGCTCAGACAGTAAAGAATCTGCCTGCAATGTGGGAGACCTGGGTTCAGTCCCTGGGTTGGGAAGATCCTCTGGAGGAGGGCATGGCAACCCACTCTAGTATTCTTCCCTGGAGAATCCCATAGACAGAGAAGCCTGGTGGGCTGCAGTCCATGGGGTTGCAAAGAGTCCGACACAACTAGTAACTCAGCCCAGCCCAGCCCAGCTGTAATAAATACAGGAAAACAGGGAAGTCTGGAATCAGGCTGGAATGAAAGCAGGCAGGATTTTGAAGAGTATGTTAAAGCAGCCTAAACTGCTTTGAAAAGACTGTAGTCGCAGAAAGCTTAGCCACATTATCACCTTCTGAAGCAGGACATAGGAAATACTCCTACTGAACCAAATGAACTAGAGAAGTAGATTTCCAAACAAAGTGTGGAAGGCACTGTCTGCTTTCTTTCTGCTTCTTATAGTAAAATATGATGACTAGAGATCAACTCAGAGGACAGCTGAACAGAAAGGAATCAACAAAACTTGATGGTTCTCAGAGTCTTGATTCTAAGACTAAGAAATGGCTTCCAAACAAAGATCAAATCCAGGATTCTGTCATGGTCTAAAAATGGAGCAGAGGGTATGAATGTAAAAATCTTTTGTTAAGAATTCTGAGCTTAGGAAATTCAAATTTTTTATCAAACGCGATAAGCAAGTCTGTCACCTACCTTAAACGGAGACACTATCTCTATTTTCCAAGGCTGTTCACTATGTAAAATATCATTGAAAAAATATCTGAAACAAACACCATTAGTGCCTCTGCTCACAACACAGGCAGAAAAGTCAGAGAGCCCTGGGGGAACTGTTTTTCAATAATACTCATCCTCATTTCTGCACCATCTGGGTATCTGATGAATCTTCCCATGAGTATGGCATTCCCTTGACTACATTAATACATGTGGCCAAGAGTGGCCAGACAAAATCTATTCAGTCTTTTCCACAGCATATAATTAAAACTACTATTAAAAGAACTCCAAATAGCAGAATGAGACCAACTTGCAGTTCTGAGACTGACTATACTCCCCAGGCTTCCAGACCCTACTGGCTAAACAAATTCCATAAACCATCAAGGTCTACTTTAGAAATACAGGGGCTGTCTCCTCAGGATTCTTCAACTGAGTTTTTCACTTGGTCTAAGGTACTAGTGGTATCAGTGTCTTTAGTGCCATATCACTATATTGTCAAATATAGCAGAAGATATCAATGATTTTACAGACCAGGAATGGGACCACAAGGGAGAAATCTAGGGGTGAAGGCAATTCTATAATCCATAAAAACCCTGGCCAGTGAGCTGAGGTCAACCTGAACGCTTTCCAGGATAGAGGTGGTGTCACTGATTCAGTTCAGTTCAGTCGCTCAGTCGTGTCCAGCTCTTTGTGACCCCATGGACTGCAGTACACCAGGCCACCCTATCCATCACCAGCTCCTGGAGTTTACTCACTCATGTCCATTGAGTCGGTGATGCCATCCAAACAGCTCATTCTCTGTCATCCCCTTCTGCTCCCACCTTCAATCTTTCCCAGCATCAGGGTCTTTTCAAATGTGTCAGTTCTTCACATCAGGTGGCCAAAGTCTTGGAGTTTCAGCTTCAGCATTAGTCCTTCCAATGAATATTCACTACTTATTTCCTTTAGGATGGACTGGCTGGATCTTCTTGCAGTCCAAGGACTCTCAAGAGTCTTCTCCAACACCACAGTTCAAAAGCATCAATTCTTCTGAGCTCAGCTTTCTTTATAGTCCAACTCTCACATCCACACATGACTACTGGAAAAACCACAGCTTTGCCTAGATGGATCTTTGTTGGCAAAGTAATGTCCCTGCTTTTTAATATGCTGTCTAGGTTGGTCATAACTTTTCTTCCAAGGAGCAAGCGTCTTTTAATTTCATGGCTGCAGTCATCATCTGTAGTAGTTTTAGACTCCAAAAAAATAAAGTCTGCCACTGTTTCCACTGTTTTCCCATCTATTTCACAGGAAGTGATAGGACCGGATGCCATGATCTTCGTTTTCTGAATGTTGAGCTTTAAGCCAACTTTTTCACTCTCCTCTTTCACTTTCATCAAGAGGGTTTTTAGTTCCTGTTCACTTTCTGCCATAAGGGTGGTCTCATCTGCATATCTGAGGTGATTGATATTTCTCCCGGCAATCTTGTTTCCAGCTTGTGCTTCTTCCAGCACAGCGTTTCTCATGATGTACTCTGCATATAAGTTAAATAAGCAGGGTGACAATATATAGCCTTGACATACTCTTTTCCCAATTTGGAACCAATATGTTGTTCCATGTCCAGTTCTAACTGTTGCTTCTTGACGTGCATACAGATTTATCAGGAGGCAGGTCAGGTGGTCTGGTATTCCCATCTCTTGAAGAATTTTCCATAGTTTGTTGTGATCCACACAGTCAAAGGCTTTGGTGTAGTTGATAAAGCAGAAGTAGATGTTATTCTGGAATTCTCTTGCTTTTTCAATGATCCAGTGGATGTTGGCAATTTGATCTCTGGTTCCTCTGCCTTTCCTAAATCCAGCTTGAACATCTGGAAGTTCACAGTTCATGTATTGTTGAAGCGGGCTTGGAGAATTTTGAGCATTACTTTGCTACTGTGTGAGATGAGTGCAATTATGCAGTAGTTTGAACATTCTTTGGCATTGCCTTTCTTTGGGATTGGAATGAAAACTGACCTTTTCCAGTCCTGTGGCCACTGCTGAGTTTTCCAAATTTGCTGGCATATTGAGTGCAGCACTTTCAGAGCATCATCTTTCAGGATCTGAAATAGCTCCACTGGAATTCCGTCACCTCTGCTAGCTTGGCTCGCAGTGATGCTTCCTAAGGCCCCCTGGCCTTCGCGTTCCGGGATGTCAGGCTCTGGGAGAGTGGCCACGCCATCGTCTGGGTTGTGAGGAGCTTTTTGCACAGCTCTCCTGAGTATTCTTGCCACCTTCTGCTTCTGTTAGGGCCACACCTGGACAATGTCAGGAACCTCCGTCCACAGTTCTTCAGGCACTCTATGAGATCTAATCCCTTGAATTATTTGTCACTTCCACTGTATAAGTATAAGGGACTTGAACAGATAGTCTAGAACAAACAGTAGTTGATGCCTCAGAAATGTTAGAGCCCTGGAGAGAACTGTTCCCAATCATTATTATTATTATTGGGATATAGTAGCTTTACAACGTTGTGTTAATTTCAAAAAACTTCCTAGAAATTCAGCTAATTTTTGAAGTTTTTATAACATTATTCAGTTTACTCTGTTGAAGACTTTCCCACCATTACTCCTTTCATATACTCTGCAGGTAAACTGGTCTTTTTATTTCTTGATTTCACCCAATATTACCCCAGCTTCTTAGTTACAGAAAACATATAAACAATAACAACAAACAAATTCTTGCAAATAAAAGCTGAAACCACAAGTCTCAAACTCACGCTTTCACTTTTGTGTGTCCTTTGTTGTGATGATTCTTTTAGACTATGGTTTTCTGGCCTTTTGACAGACTGCTTTGAAAATGATTTAAATTCTTTACCATACATATTTGTTTCCACAGCAAAATACTTAGCTTCTGGGGAGTATAAACTATATTTTTCCATGACTCAATATTTCTAATTCAATTCCTCTTTATAACTGATAGCTACTTACTAAGATATAAATGTCATTGTCTTTAAGTCTCTGATGAATATATTCTATATGAGGAGGGAACCAGTGATCCCTATTTTTCCCACTGATATCCAGAACTAAACAGTCAAGAGACCAAAGTAGACCTCTGTAATTCAAATGTCACACTGCAGTTTCAAATTGGCAGCCTTCCTTGAGTTTCATTTTACTTGCTAAGGAAACAATGAAGCACTTATTCTGTTGCCAGCAGAACTGTGGGAAGAGACTTAAGAGATTTGTATTTTCCTGAATCTTTAATCTGCAGAAGAGGACAACTACACTGACCAAGTGGCACACTATTATTATTTCAATAATTCTTTAATTGTACAACTAACTGAATCTTGGAAAATATGGTGTATTCATATAAAAATTGACTCATATGATTGCAAAAATGCTGTTTATCACATAGATCTAGAAATTATAGCTACAGAATCTATAGCAAACAAAAAGTAAGACCAACAAAAATATTACTGATAGTGTTTCTATGGATTAATAATAAATGTACTCTCAAACTTATAATTTCCTTTGAGGGGGAATAATTTTACTCCTCTCCTCATTATGGCTATCTAGTGGTTTGTGACAACGTTTCTCCTTGAAAAGTGTCTGCAATACCAGCACTCAAAAGTCTTCTCGACAGTTTTCCTGGCATCTTTAACCTGGGCAGCTCCAGCCCTGATTATACCTAACCCTTCCCACAAACTCCCATAGCCCTAGGCCATTTAGAGCGCATATTCTCTTCCAGCAGATGTGAGGCTGGGTGGATAAATTTGCAATCCTAAAGAAGTACTATGAGCAAAACCAATACAATATTGTAAAGTAATTAACTTCCAATTAAAATAAATAAATTTATATTTTTAAAAAAGTCCTATGAGAATCCCACTTGGAGACACAAAGTCTTTAAGTCATTTTATAGGACCCTGGAGAGCACGAATAATGTCACATTCATTTTATACCCATATAACTGTTAAATATAAGCAATTGGACATGACAGATTCTAACTTTTTTCATTAAATATTGATTTATGAAATATACAAAAATATAATGAAATAAGGATATAACCACCACAAATGAACTAACAACTTGAGGAGCAGTACCACTGCATTTCAGCTATAATCCTCTTTGTGTGCCTCTTGACTCTATAATAGTTTAGTCTCTTGCCCTTCAGAATAATTCTGCTGATTTTTATCATTCTTGTTTTTCTTTAGTTTTACTATATTTTTGTATGACTAAGTAATGTATCAGTAATTTTTATGATTTTAAACTTCATATAAATGGAATCATGTATTCTTCTGTGCCTTTCTCCTTTTAATTATAGGCTCCAGAAATTCCTGTTATGAATTGCGGAAACATCTTCTGTATGGTAATCCATTGAATATACCTCAATATATTAACCCATTCTCTTTTTGATAGAGATATCAGTTGTATCCAATTCTTTTCTGTTACAAGAATGATATTATATCGTGCTCCCACAACAAACTGTGGTAAATTCTTAAAGAGATGGGAATACCAGACCACCTGACCTGCCTCCTAAGAAACCTATATGCAGGTAAAGAAGCAACAGTTAGAACTGGTCATGGAACAATGGACTTGTTTCAAATTGGGAAAGGAGTATGTCAAGGCTATACATTGTCACCCTGCTTATTTAACTTATATGCAGAGTATATCATGTGAAATGCCAGGCTGGATGAGTCACAAGCTGGAATCAAGACTGCTGGGAAAAATATCAATAACCTCAGATATGTAGATGACACCACTCTAATGGCAGAAAGTGAAGAGGAACTAAGGAGCCTCAATGAATGTAAAAGAGTATGAAAAAGCTGGCTTAAAACTCAACGTTCAAAAAGCTAAGATTATGGAATCTAGTCCCTTCACTTCATGGCCAATGGATGGGGAAACAATGGAAACAGTGGCAGACTTTATTTTCTTGGTCTCCAAAATCACTGCAGATGGTCACTACAGGCATGAAATTAAAAGACGCTTGCTCCTTGGAAGAAGAGTTATGATCAACCTAGACAGCATATTAAAAAGCAGAGACAGTACTTTGCCAACAAAGGTCCGTCTAGTCAAGGCTATGGTTTTTCCTGTGGTCATGTATGGATGTGAGAGTTGGACCATAAAGAAGGCTGAACACTGAAGAATTGATGCTTTCAAACTGTGGTGCTGGAAAAGACTCTTGAGAGTCCCTTAGACAGCAAGTAGATCAAACCAATCAATTCTAAAGAAAGTCAACCCTGACTATTCATTGGAAGGACTGATGCTGAAGCTGAAGCTCCAATTCTTTGGACACGTGACGCAAAAGACTCACTGGAAGAGCTGACTCACTGGAAAAGACCCTGAGCTGGGACAGATTGAAGGCAGGAGAAGGGGATGACAGAGGATGAGATGGTTGGATGGTATCATGGATTCAGTGGACATGAGTTTGAGCAATCTCAAGGAGATAGTGAAGGACAGGGAGGCCTGGTGTGCTGCAGTTCATGGGGTCACAGAAGTCAAACACAACTGAGTGACTGAACCACAACAGCAACACCTCATGAATTTAAGAATTTTACTAAGGTGTTTTTTTAAGAAATATAATTGTTGAGTCAACTTCACCAGATAATGCCAAATCATTTTTCAAAGTGAACTGGCCAATTTATACTCATACAGAGAAGAGTTCCTTTCAGTCCATATTCCCATCAAAACTTAAAATATCCAATTCAAATCAATTTAACAGATGGAAAACAGTATTTCAGTTTGGCTTTTAATTTTTACATTTTCATTCCTAATACGTTTGAGCATCTTTTCATGTGCTCATTGGCCACTCAGATTTCTCTTTTCCCACAATATGATGATTTAAGTCAATAGTCTATATGTAGACTTTTCTCACTGGCTCATAGAGGACTTTTTATATAGGTTTCTTTCAGTTTTTAATTTTTTCAAATATTTTCTTCAAGCTTCTGGTATGTCTTTTTGTTTTCACAGAAGTAATCTTTTGATAAGAAGAAGTTCTTAATCATAATGCACTCAATTTTCTCAATTGTTTCCTTTATGGATTTGCTTGAGTATCTCATGGAAGGAACCATTTCTTACATTGAAGTCATAAAGATATTCTTCTATACTGAATCCTAAATTTTACAGCTTTTCTTTTCACATTTGAGTAATAATTTATCTGGAATGAACTTTTAAGTTCAGATTGAGATGAGGATTGCAATTTTACCATTTACCCTTCATTGAAAAGCCTAATATTTCTCAACTCATCTAGAGTGTTATCTGTGTCACAAACAAATTTTCTATGTGGGAGGGTCTGTTTCTGAGCTAATTGACCAACTTGTCCATTCTTTTGTCCTAGGTTCTAACTTGCTACAGTTTAATAATAAATATCTCTTAATATAATATAATAAATATCTCTTAATAATAAATACCATGTGAAATATTATGGTTATTTCTGGTGCATTATTCTTTCATATAAATATTTGAGCATCAGGTTATCAAATTCTATCTAAAAATTCCTTAGAATCATTTTTATTTCAATCATATTGAATATATAAATTAACTTATAGAAAAATGAATTAAGCTATTGAGTCTCCTAGTCCATGAACAAGAAGTTTTTTTTTGTCTTTCTATACAAGCTTTCTTTAATAAAGTTCAATAAAATGTATTTTTCTCCATGACGGTCATACTTATCTTTTGTTAGGCATGTTCTTGCCTTTAACAAGGTAAATAGCTTACAAATTATATTTTCTCTATGTAGATACAGTGAAATAGATGTTATATTTTATATTAATTCTGTATCCAGCACCTTTGCTGAAATCATATATTACTTCTATCTGTAATGTATCCTCTGTATATATATTTGAGGTTTACCAAACAGACAATCACTTGGTAATAATAACTCTTATGATAACTCTTGGTAATGGTAACTCTTATGTCTTTCTTTCTAATTTATTTCTTTAATTATTTCTTCATGCCTTTCCATACAATGTCAGATGCAATAGTGACTGATTTTCCAGTGTTAAACCATACTTGCATTATTGGCTAAACTCAACTTGGCCATGATATCTTTTTTATGTTATTGAATATGGTTTGCTACTATTTTGTTTACGATTTTTCATATTATTTTGAGTAGGGAAGAACTTCTTATTCTTTTGAATAGGAATAACTTACAAATCTTTTTCATCATTATTTGGTGTTAGTACCAAGGCCATATACCTCATTATATACATTTCACACTCTAAAGGTTTGACTATATTCCTGGTATCAGGAATGATTTCTATGATTGAAGGATATTCCTAAGTTCATACAATGGGCAGGAGAAGATCTATGCAGTATAGATCTCGGTATCACTTAGGCCATTTCGACTATTCTATTTCTACTACTTGTTTATTCAGTTATGACTAAAAAGCAGTCATGTCAGTATGAGTCACCAGGCTGCTATTTCCAAGGTCCCAAAGGTTTTCAAGGAATGAAATATGCATTAATTATTTTTTTTCTTGGCTTTACATGCAGAAGATTTTGGTGCAATGTGATAAAGATAAGGTCTTCTTGTAAATTCATAGTCTCTCAAAACAATTAAAATGTGATAGCAAAAGCCCACAGAAAGGTGCTAACCCTCAAAGTGCCAAAGACAAGTACAGCTACTTCCTTCAGTCCTTTCCCTATCTTCAGTCTCTAATCTATTCCTAGTTAGATTCTTTTATCCCTGTATTCTATGCCATTTCCCCTTCACTATTTCAGATTATGTTCCTAACTAAACATCATTCTCTTCGTTTGACTCTTCTCTCCACTCTTCATCTTAATATCATTTGAGCGATTCAATTCGATTCAATGTCCTGGCTTCCTCTAACTGCTCAGTGTTGCACTCACCCCTGCCTGTATTAAAAGTCAAGCAGCTATTGAAAGCGGCCATTGAAGAGATTACAAACTAGTGGCAGATAAAAAGTGGTAGCAAAAGCTATACAAGGTGCTACTGACTGAATAAAAACTGGCCCTCAGCCCAGCTGAGAGAGCCCAGGAAAGCTTTTGGAGGAATGGATGAAACCTAAATGGAGTCCTGAAAGGTGAACAGGATTAACAAGAGCAACAAAGAGTGCAGGGAATGGCATTCAAGGTAGAGAAAACAGGAGACCCAAAAGCATGGGGAACCACAGGATCCCTATGGCCCACTGGAAAGTTAGTTTCCCAGGATAATAAGGCCCAACTCTCACCGTGCATTTTAGCATTTTTGAGTTTTTTGGTAAAAAATTATATTCAACTCATAAATATTTATAAAGTTGGAAAAATACTGTCATTTGTGTTTGTTTTTATGGCATTTGTGTAACATTGCTAACTCTACAATTCATCACTGAATTGTTCTAGAATGGTTTCTAGAAAGTACAAAGTCTGTAATCTGAGAGAAATTTAATTTAAATTTAATTTAAATTTTATCTGATATTTTGTATCTGGCTCATGAATTCATATCACAATGTGGTAGTTGGAAAAAAATAAGAAAACATATTCAAATCACTTGAATTATAATAAATAAAAATAAACCCCAAAGAAAGATGAGATACAAAAAGATGGCATTATTTAGGCAAAGTTTTCTGTTCTAACTTCTAATTTCCCTTCACATGCTACATCTTCCTGTCTCTGCTCAATGTTATAAATAATAATGTTTCTACAAACAAATAATATTACTAGAGAGGACCTTTCAAGTAGAACAGTATGCCACCTCTTGGGCATGGTGTGTTTGAGTGTGTGTGTGCTTGTGTGCACACGTGTGTATTGCTTAGGTAAGACCAAAAATGAACACAATCTTTAACTGAATGTCTTCCAAGTACCTTATAATTCTGAATTTCAATGATAATGACCACTAGTAGAGATCTGGGATCATAAACCAAAGGGTATGATTAAATATAATAATTTTTAAAGTCCAATCAAATTGGAGTCTGCATACAAGTTGAAAGGTTTTGTATTTCTTCTATTTTTCTGGCTCTTCTAATCACCACAAAGCAATCTCTCTTTTATTTGTCTTTTTGTTTGTGTGTGTGTTCCCCATCCTGAACACCCCTCCCGCCTCCCTCCCCATCCCATCCCTCTGGGTCATCCCAGTGCACCAGCCCTGAGCACCTTGTCTCATGCATCAAACCTGGACTGGTGATCTGTTTCACATGTGATAATATACATGTTTCAATGCCATTCTCCCAAATTATCCCACCCTCGCCCTCTCCACAGAGTCCAAAAGACTGTTCTATACATCTGTGTCTCTTTTGCTGTCTTGCATACAGGGTTATTGTTACCATCTTTCTAAATTCCATATATATGCATTAGTATACTGTATTGGTATTTTTCTTTCTGGCTTACTTCACTCTGTATAATAGGCTCCAGTTTCACCCACCTCATTAGAACTGATTCAATCTCCCTTTTAAATACAGCTGACTTTCCATTTCTAAGTTATTCTTATCACTGTTACTGGCAGCTAAAGATAGTGAATCACAATAAACTGTGGAAAATTCTGAGAGAGATGGGAATACCAGACCACCTGACCTGCCTCCTGAGAAACCTGTATGCAGGTCAGGGAGCAACAGTTAGAACTGGACATGGAACAACAGACTGGTTACAAATAGGAAAAGGAGTACGTCAAGGCTGTATATTGTCACCCTGCTTATTTAACTTATATGCAGAGAACACCATGAGAAACGCTGGACTGGAAGAAACACAAGCTGGAATCAAGACTGCTGGGAGAAATATCAATAACCTCAGATATGCAGATGACACCACCCTTTTGGCAGAAAGTGAAAAGGAACTAAAAAGCCTCTTGATGAAAGTGAAACAGGAGAGTGAAAAAGTTGGCTTAAAGCTCAACATTCAGAAAATGAAGATCATGGCATCTGGTCCCATCACTTCATGGGAAATAGATGGGGAAACAGTGGAAACAGTGTCAGACTTTATTTTGGGGGGCTCCAAAATCACTGCAGATGGTGACTGCAGCCATGAAACTAAAAGACGCTTACTCCTTGGAAGAAAAGTTATGACCAACCTAGATATCATATTCAAAAGCAGAGACATTACTTTGCCAACAAAGGTCCATCTAGTCAAGGCTATGGTTTTTCCAGTAGTCATGTATGGATGTGAGAGTTGGACTGTGAAGAAAACTGAGTGCCGAAGAATTGATGCTTTTGAACTGTGGTGTTGGAGAAGACTCTTGAGAGTCCCTTGGACTGCAAGGAGATCCAACCAGTCCATTCTAAGATCAGTCCTGGGTGTTCTTTGGAAGGAATGATGCTAAAGCTGAAACTCCAGTACTTTGGCCACCTCATGTGAAGAGTTGACTCATTGGAAAAGACTCTGGTGCTGGGAAGGATTGGGGGCAGGAGGAGAAGGGGATGACAGAGGATGAGATGGCTGGATGGCATCACCGACTTGATGGATGTGAGTTTGAGTGAACTCCAGGAGTTGGTGATGGACAGGGAGGCCTGGTGTGCTGCGATTCATGGGGTCGCAAAGAGTCGAACATGACTGAGCGACTGAACTGAACTGAACGTAAAGATAGTGAGAATTATTTTATTATTTAAAGTATAAAATATTTTTATACATTTTATACATTTTAGTATGCCTACAATATGTCATGTAAACAAGTACTACTATAATTGAAAGATATATGCATTTAGTTCTTTTAAAAATTAAGAACTTTACCGAATGATCCTTTTCTAAAAAATGATCACTGAATTTAAAGACAATATATTTAAATTGCTGTGTATATTTTATAAACATCATACAGCCCTATTGTTAGTTATCTTTTTCTTTTCCTTTTTATGAATTACAAACTATTTAAAATGTTAGGTGTTAAAAACATCCATGGTGAAATATTAGGAAGTGAGTCCAAACTGCAGAACCTGTGACTAAAATGTATGCTATGTTTCAGAATTAAATACTATTTTTTGAGTGATTATTTTCAAATTGTTATTCAACATACAAAACACATGGTTCTAGAGAAGTTCTTCTGAGCACAGAGCTAGTTAATAAGACACATAGAATTTTTAATTTCACACATGAAGCAGGAAGGTAAAGATAAGCATTATTTTCCACCAAAAAACAAACCTTTAGGAAATAGTTGTTATTGTTATTGCAGTTGCCAGACACTCCTTGCAATTCAGCCACAGTGTTCTAAAATGGTTGACAACAAAAATTAAAAAAGGCTTTTCCCTCCACTAGAGACAGCAGCCTAATATAAAGGAAGGAAAAACACTGAAGTTCCAGTGCTTACTGTAACATAAATTTTTAAGAACTAAGAAAATACCCCCAAACTCTTAGTTTTTCAACCATGTAACTAGTTATAAAGCCAGTTCATATTATTAAAAGGCCATCCATAGTAACTGCAATCTCTTGTTCGTACAACACAACCTACTTCCAAACAGAAACAGCATATAGCATAAGTCAAATTTAATGTTATCCCTTTAATGCTTTTTCACATAAAAATTACATTTCTGTAAACCTTTAACTCTTATGCAAACCATAACTTGCATTATATTTCTGCTTCTAATTATTACATATTAACACAAGCAATAAAAATGCATATCCATGTAGGCAGCTGCTCTAAATTGTATTCAATACTTTAAAAGATTCTAAAAAAATAAACTAATGTTATCATAATGTAGTTGTAATAATAATAATTTCTAGTAATAAAAACAAATTACGAAAGAAAGATTAAATTATATTTTAAGAGAAGGAGCCTTGGTTTCTGGAGTGATAATTCATCCTGTTATAAACTACTACACAAAAAGGCTTTGAAATGCCATCTATAATCTAAGACTTCAAAGTCTAATAAATATTATATCTTAATTATTTAAAGAAGCAAAAGCAAAATAATCATATAATTTTAAAAGTGTATGTAAAATAACTCATTTTAATGTGAACAACCATTACATACGTCCTAATTTTTAAAAGTGGTACAGTACCAGTTCACATTTCATTTCCAATCTAAGCCCACAGTGTTTTGCATTACATTTTGCTCTTTTTGATAGAAATGAATTCCCAAAATACAGATACATGACTCATGTGACACAAAACACATGCCAGAATTATATCACCTCGCCTGAAAAGGTAAACACTGATAGCTGTGGCATATGAATGGAAATTAAATTTGTTACTGAAAATAAAATCTAGTTGAAAAATTTACTATAACCTTAGAATTTCATGGGATAGTGCTGACTGTCTGAAGGGTTTACTGAAATCCTCCATGGTTACCTTTCAGATTGTTTTTTTTCTTTTAAATTAAAAAAAAAAAGAAGAAAGAAAGAAAAATAAATGAATGATAATTTTATAAATCCAGAAGTACAATGCCTTATCACAGATACACTCACATCTACATTTAAAATTTTTCAGTGGTTCAGATATACATCTCCCTCTTCTTTAAAGGATCCTTTCTTTTATTTTTCAGCTGTTAGGCAGAGCCATTTTAACTTAAAAAAAAAAAAAATCAGAATGTTTAACAGAGAATGAACAGAAACAGGAATGCAATTCAAACTGAATTGGGCACTCACTTATTTTAAACTCTTCCAGTTTAAATATTTGAAGGAAAAAAACAGAAAATTCAGAAATTTAAATGAAGTTTGGGATTATCTATATATTTTAAATTCTACTGGAGTATGATTTATAATTTATTAAACTATTAAAACAGATACATATAAGCACACACAATACATGGTAAAGTATTCTTAATCCTCAGTATGTTCTGATAAGAGGCCCACTGTACTTTTACATTTTCAGGATATATTTCCTCACAGTGCAATGTTTTCCTTATAGGTCAGTTCAAGCAAGCAACTCCCCTCTGTCAATGTGACAGGTTCCAAGTTAGAATCAACCTTGTGTTATGTGACCAAAACCAGAGTTACCTGTTTTTCAGTACACAATCAGAGAAGGCAATGGTACTCCACTCCAGTACTCTTGCCTGGAAAATCCCATTGACAGAGGAGCCTGGAAGGCTACAGTACATGCGGTCGCAGAGTTGGACACGACCAAGTGACTTCACTTTCACTTTTCACTTTCATGCATTGAAGAAGGAAGTCGCAACACTCCAGTGTTCTTGCCTGGAGACTCCCAGGGACGGGGGAGCCTGGTGGGCTGCCGTCTATGGGGTCGCACACAGTCGGACACAACTGAAGCAACTTAGCAGCAGCAGCAGTAGACAATGCTGATCTAAGTGCTGGCTCTGGAAATTAACTGGATGAACCTGGTCGTTCTGCATTTAATTAGAGGTTTTCCTGGCTGGCCTAGGGAATGTCATGGGGGATATTATCAAATAAAAATGATTCTAACTTTGAAATCCCAAGATGATTCTATAAATGGTAAGAAAAATGAGAAACCAAGTGATTGATTACACAACTCAGGGTTAACAAGGATATGTAAATCAATAAATTATTCAATTACATATGAAATTAATAAATTATTCAAGGACCATCCAAATCGCTCATTGGATAACCAATATTGGTTATTTTCATTATGTATTCTTTTCAATAACACAGAGAGAGAATAAATAAAAAATAAGGACATAACACTCAAATCAATCGATTTATAAATACCTGGAAGCATTAATAAAAAATAAGTCTAAATCAAGTAAATAAATTTACATGTTTACACAAAAGTGGGTTTTCACTATTTGCAGACCTTTCATCTCTCTAACACACAGAAAATTATGAGTGTTGGTTGGTTTTAGCTGGGCATGCTTTGGTGAGGCAGTGTGTAACACAAGAAAGGGAGAGGGATATGTCCAAAAGGAACATGAGAGAGAATCAAACAATGAGAAACAGCTCCTTGACCTTTTCAATAAAGTGAAGGCTACTTGGTGTAGCAAGCACCTGCTTTCTATTTCAACAACTTGCAGGCAGAATAAAAAGTTTAACCTAAAACTAAACTCTGGTTTTTTGTAGAATAGTTATATACTCAGCTATTCTTCCCTTTAAGCCCTATCTTCACAGGCTACTTCTGGATTAAGTATTTACCTATAGTAAAATAGTGAAGTCGCTCAGTCGTGTCCGACTCTTTGCGACCCCATGGACACCAGGCTTCTCCGCCCATAGGATTTTTTAGGCAAAAGTACTGGAGTGGGTTGCCATTTCCTTCTCCAGGGAATCTTCCCAACCCAGGGATCGAACCCAGGTCTCCCGCATTGTAGACAGACGCTTTACTGTCTGAGCCACCAGGGAAGTCCTCTTCAATCTCCTTATTAATAGAAATTTACAGAATAAAGAATTCCAGAACCTAGGTGTTACAAGAAACTTCATTATCCAAAACGGGAATCCTTCCAGAATCTCTTGTGTCCCAGTTACTCTCTGTGTGCCTAGATACAGACAGACACATCTGTCTACTCCATTCAAAATCAGCAGTGTGTTGCAAAGAGTCCAGGCTTCAGAGCCAGAAGGACTCTGTTCCCATCCTAAATCTGGCAGCGACTAGAAAAAGCCTCAATTATTACATCTTTAGAAAAAGGGGGGGAAAGGATTCTCTTCTGCTTGTTATAAAGATTATCTGAAACCATGTAGGAAAGGCACCCGGCAGAATGCCTGGCACTGAATATTTATTTATCCTCCTTGCCCCTGAGAATATTTGCTCAGGTGACAATCAACTCTGCTTTCCTTATAAAAACAGGCATGCTGCTGCTGCTAAATCGCTTCAGTCATGTCTGACTCTGTGTGACCCTACGGACGGTAGCCTACCAGGCTCCACTGTTCATGGGATTCTCTAGACAGGAATACTGGAGTGGGTTGCCATACCCTCCTTCAGGAGATCTTCCCAACCCAGGGACCAAACACAGGTCTCCTGTATTGCAGGCAGATTCTTTACTGCTGAGCCACCAGGGAAGTCCCCCGCAAAAGGCATGCAAACAAATAAACAAAATCCATATGGTATATTTTTAAGTATAAACACTGAATGACAAATATTCCTTATGCATTTATTCAAATTATTAGAGAAAATCTTACCAAAAAAAAAAAAAAAACCACTTTAGGTTGAAAGCTTTGGCAGGTGAATGCGATCTATTCCTCAAAGTAACTGGAGGAAATATGTAGTATGTGATCTAAAATGTTCAGTTGGGAAGCCTTAATTAAAGAGATATCTGATTTTTCCCTCTTTCCTTGTTAGACCTGATGCTTTATTCCTCATGCTTTATGAATATGAGGAACTGGCCCTGTACTTTTAAGAAAAGACACTGAGGTTCAATGACTGGAAAATTTGGCCTCCTCACCTTCCACCACTTGATGTCACCCGTACTCCCCTGAACCTTAAATTTTTTCTAACAGAGTGAGCAGGTAACAGCCAAATCTGCAATGATTCTACAATCCTAATTCAGGCTTGCAGCCAAAGCAAATCAGCGTCTCTGATAAAATACAAGATACTTGTGCAGAGAACTGAAAAATAGGGAAGATGAAAGTTCAAATATTTGAGGAAATCACTGTTTCTGTTTTTAAAAAATACTTGCCATTTAAAATGAATTCTGAAAGTGAAAAACTAAATCAATTAAATAGAATTTTAAGAAACTAATTCACTCACGTGAAGAATAGTCTGATGTTTATTCTTAGATCAATAGTTGACTGAAGCACCACTGAAAAAATTTTCTACTATAATAAAGAGAGCATACATCCTCATTATACTACAAACAAATGAAAAATGAATATACATTTGGGTTAGAACATTCCACACTAAAAATACATGAAAAATATTTGAATGTCTCTTTATTAATCTTCACTAGGTCCTTGATAGAAACCAAAAACGTTCTGGAAAAATAATATATCAGATGAGTAGAGGTTGAACATATGATGTCGCACTGTCCTTCTACCAGCTGGTATAAAGAAGAATATCTGTTTTACCTGAATATTCACTATGTTTATGGAGCATGAAACACTGCAGCTACATTGTTGATGGATCCTTTGACACGTCGATGTGAAACATATGCACGTTTAACATGTTTATAAAAAAGTATGTTGTCCCATTGTATCAATGCACATTTGGCACTCACATTAGAAATAGACCAGCATCTGTATTATATTACAGCACACAAGGGTTCCGGAGAGTCGTTTTCACTTGGGGGTTAGCTTCTATTCATTTGCTTGATCTTTTACAGAGAGCAAGATGCAAAATTACTCCAATATGGATCTACTCTATGGAATATGTGCTGGTGGAAAAGCTTTGTTCTGCATTATGTTAGCACAAATTACAGTGAGCAGATCCAAAGAACTTTCTCTTCCTGGGGGGAAAAAATTCTAAAAAAACTCAGCAATTTTCAGTACTTTTCTGTGTATGTTTGTGTATGTATGTATGTCTTTTCATTCAAAATGATTACTGATTTTTTGAAAAAGTGTTCCCTGTTACATACTTACTGTAGAAAATTTGGGAAAAAAAATTGAAAAATACAAAGCAGAGAGAGAAAAATCCAAGATAGCTAGTATTTATGTTTTGGTATTTTTATCCTTTTTTGTTGTTTCAATGAATGTATCTTAATAATATGGTAAAAGAGGGCTTATTTGATCCAGAAGACTTCATACTTTAAATATGATACCATTAATTGATTGATAAGCTAATAACAAACACAAGCAATATTTCCTTTCTGTGAGGTTGAGGTTGACATACTCACCTTGAAAAACTGCAAAGATCTGTCTTACTGTTATATGGTAAAGAGAGTTTTATCGAGTAGGGATGTAGTAAGAAAAAATGAAGGAAGAAGAATGTTTGCAAGTGCAACTTACCTCATCGTCGTCAGCATCGTACTGGGCATAGTGCTGTTCAAGCAGCTCTCTCTGGCGCCTTTCTTGTTCCAGAGTCTGGCTTATCAACTGGGCAACCTCACTCACTTGTCCAGGTTTTTCTCGCCCAATAATAAATCTACACGAAAGTTAAAGAGAACTGGTATAGTCAGACTCTCCAGCAAAAAAAGGAATGCTAAGGAAAGTAAATAAACTTCACATTTCATCCGAGTATATCAAGCCTCAAAAAAATAATATTACCTGTTTTTTTTAAAGGTATGCTTGGGTAGAAGGAAAGGTTAGCTGATCAATTAAAGTGATTTTTGCAGCCACAGACCAAAGGAAAAGAGGAAAAGTAAAGAACCACAAAAAAATTATTACTTTAGGAGAAGACAAAACAGATGTAATCCATTCTCCAGTACTTTACACATTTTTGATGCCCTACAAAATGAAAGCAAGGTCATAATTTTCTGTAACACTGAACTTTAGAATCATTTCCACAGTTACATTCTCTTTAAAATGCAAAAACGACTTGAAAAACATTTTGAGGTATGGCATACTCTATGTGAGTAAATAAGAAGGAGGCATTGACTTTTTGCTAAGTTACTATGACTCTAAGGTAAAAAAAAAAGAAGAGAAAAAAATGTGTTTTTTTTTTTTTTTTTTTGGTCTGTGTTTTTAAAACAAAAACAAAGGAGAGGTCAATCCGTTCACTAAGTTTGGAGAAAGATGCTGTGAGGAAGGATGTGGCCTCAAGACATACTCAAGGGGAAATACCTGTCAATATAATTCCTGTAAGAAAAAATACATAAAGAGAAAATCACGGAAGACATTTACTTATTGCCATCTAGTCATTTATGATACATCCTCATTGATACTATGTTTCTTATTCAACAAATTAATACTCACTTTTTAAAATCTTTTCACACTAATAATATATGGCTCTATCTTTCTAAAAATACAAATAATATGTCTCCATAATATAGTTTCCATATATTATTTAACTTCATTATTTTGGTTAGTAACTGTTTATAATCTTGCTTATATACTGAACTGATGTTTTCCTCTGATTGGGCTTCTCAGGTGGCTCAGTGATAAAGAATCTGCCTGCAATGCAGGAGACACAGATGTAGGTTCAATCCTTGGATTCGGAAGATCCTATGTAGGAGGAAGTGGCAACACACTCCAGCATTATTGCCTGAAAAATTCCATGGACAGAGGAGCCTGGCAGGCTACAGACCATGGGGGTTTCACAGAGGTGGACATGACTGAGCAACTAACACTTCTGATTACAATACTTTGCTATTTTCAATTACAATTTTAAAAGAAATACTCTACCATTTTCCATACAAATACACTAAATGTCAAAATTTTTATACTTGGATGTTAGTAATTAAACATATTTTTAGAGTTATTTTTATATTGTTTCAAATAAGACTGTGAAAGTATGCTTCAGTGTTCGTTTATCATCCAAGTTATTTTTCTTTGGGAAATTAATCATTGAGTTGTAGTCATTTTCTATATATTCTGGATACATATATGTTAGGTAGTTAGAATAGGAAAAAGGAGTCCAAAATAGTGATGGCAAAAAGACAAAGAAGGGAAAAAGCCCGGAAAAACAGAACAAAGGAAGGACCAAGAACCTGAGTGAGAACCTCAGATGAAGCAAACAGCCCTTCTGGCTAGCCCAGTTTACATCGGACAGGCTCAGGGGGAGGAGGAAAACATGTAAAAAAGGGAGCCAAAATTAAGCCACTGGCTTCTCTTCTCTTCACTTCTTTTGGGCTGGCCTGCCCTCATACCTCAAGGATGTATTTTCCTTTGCTTGCTGAATAAAACTGAGCTGTAACACTAGTCCATTGCTTCAAATTTTTGCTGCAGTGAGACAGAACCAAGGAAATTACACACTTCCCTGACATATGTATGTATTATGATACATACATATATACACACACAAATTATATATGCATATGATTTATTATATTCTCTCAATGTGGCTTCCCTTTTAATTTTCCTAAGTCTTTCAAGGAAGTCCAAATTATTCTTTTTTAAAAGATTGTGATTTGTGCTTCCTACCTAAGAAATCTGCCTGATTTAATATTACAAAGATTTTCTCTGGATAGGTTCATGCAAATGTAATTTCTATTTCAGGTGGTGAATTTTAGATCATTATAACTAGGCTCAAACACATTTTTATTAATTAAATAGGAATGATTACAATCAACACAATTTTTTCAGTGAGAAATAAGTTTATCCCTGTGGCATAAAAATCTGTAGCTGGGGATTCAAAGAACTCTTGGAATGCATTTTCTAGATCCTGCTGGTTGTAGAAAGCATTTTCCCTGCAAAAAAGTGTCAAGATGCTTGAAGAAATGGTAGTCGGTTGGTGAGAAGTGAATATGCTGGAGGAGGCAAAACTTCATAGTTCAATTTGTTCAAGTTTTTAACATGTGGTTGGACATTGTTATTGGGAAGAACCGGGCTTGTTCTGTTGAACAATACCAGCTGCAGGGGCTGCAGTTTTTGGTGCATCTTATCAATTTGCTGAGCATAATTCTCAGATGTAATAGTCTCACAGGGATTCAGAAAGCTGTAGCGGATCAGACCAGCAAGAGACCACCAAACAGTAACCATAATCTTTTTTGGTGCAAGTTGGCTTTGGGAAGTGCTTTGGGCTTCTTCTCGGTCCAACCATCGAGGTGGTCATCACCAGTTGTTGTATACAATCCACTTTTTGTTGCATTTTGCAATCTGATTGAGAAATGGTTCATTGTTTTTGCATAGAATAAGAGAAGAAGACACTTCAAATTGACAGTTTTTTTTGATTTCTGGTCAGCTAATGAGGCATCCACTTTTCGAGCTTTTTGCACCTTTCCAATTTGCTTCAAATGCTGAATGACTGTAAAATGGTCAATGCTGAGTTCTTAGGCAACTGTAAGAGGATCCGCTTTAATGATGACTCTCAATTGTCACTGGCAACTTCCGATGGCCAGCAATTATGCTCATCTTCAAGTCTCCTATCTCCTTTGCAAGACTTCTTAAACCACCACTGCACTGTACTGTACGTTAGAAGTTCCTAAGCCAAATGCATTATTGATATTGCAAGTTGTCTCTGATGTTTCACGACCCATTTTGAACTCAAATAAGAAAACTGCTCAAATCTGCTTTTTGTCTAACATCATTTCCATAGTCTAAAATAAACAGAAAATAAACAGCAAGTAACGACTCTTAAGAGTCCCTTAGACAGCAAGGAGATCAAACCAGTCAATCATAATGGGAATCAACCCTGAAGGACTGATGCTAAAGCTCCAATACTTCGGGCACCTGATGCAAAGACCTGACTCATTGGAAAAGACCCTGATGCTGGGAAAGATTGAAGGCAGGAGAAGGTGACGACAGAGGATGAGATGGCTGAATGACATCACTGACTCAATGGACTTGAGTTTAAGCAAGCTCTGGGAGATGGTGAAGGACATGGAAGCCAGGTGTGTGGCAGTCCATGGGGTCACAAAGAGTTGGACACAAATTAGCAACTGAACAAGTCACTAGCAAAAAAACATAAAGCAAGAAATGTACATTAAAATGATATATAACATAACCACATTTATTTATAATATATTCCAGTATCAAATGGCAAATTTCAGCCAAGCAAAAACCACAGTTACTTTTGTCCCAACCTAATAGTTTCCTTCTTAAAGTGTTAATGTTTTGATTTTATATCACTAGGTGAAATCTTTCAAATTTATTTTCATGCATGATGTTTGGTAAAGGAGGGCTCAATATTTTCCAAATGGGTAGCCAGTTGTTTCAATACCATGTTTTGAAAAGACTATTTGTTACCACCACTGAATTACTCAGACACATTTGCTGAAAATAAATTGACCATGTACTTGTGTGCTGACTTCTGAACTTTTCAATCTTCTGCATTGATGTTTTTATCCCTGTGCCAATACGACACTGCCTTGATTGCAATATACTTAATCTTGAAACTAGTGCTGTGAGTTATCCAATTATGTATGCCCTTTTTAAAATCACTGACTATTCTATCTAAATAGCTATATAAATTTTAAAACTAGCTTACCAGTTTCATTTAAAAAGCACACTGATGTTTGATTTGGGATTGCTTTGAATCTGTAGATCAATTTGTGGATCAATTCTACTAATAATATAAAACTGTCTGATCCATGAACATAGTAATTCTCTACATTCATTTTTAATTATTTCTATTGAAATAAAGTTGACAATACTATGTAACAATATTATGTTAGTTACAGGTGATTTACATAATGATTTGATACTTGCATACATTATGAAAGATCATCCTAAGTCTAGTAACCATCTGTCCCCACACAGATTTACTACACTATTACTGACCATATTCCTTATGCTGTATATTATATCTTGACTTCCTTAACATATAACTAGAGATTTTCTTTTTTTTAATTTAAATTTATTTAATTTAATTGGAAGCTAATTACTTTACAATATTGTATTGGTTTTGCCATACATCAACATGAATCTGCCATGGGTGTACATGTGTTCCCATCCTGAACCCCCCTCCCACCTCCCTCCCTGTACCATCCCTCTGGGTCATCCCAGTGTACCAGCCCCAAGCATCCTGTATCCTGCATCGAACCTAGACTGGCGATTCATTTCTTATATGATATTATATGTGTTTCAATGCCATTCTCCCAAATCATCCCACCCTCTTCGTCTCCCACAGAGTCCGAAAGAATTTCTTTTTTAAAAAAAGTTTTACTTTTCTTTTTTTCTAATTTATTTTTTATTGAAGGATAATTGTTTTATAGAATTTTGTCAAACCTCAACATGAATCAGCCATAGGTATACATATAACCCCTCCCTTCTAAATCTCCCTCCCATCTCTCACCCCATCCCACTCCTCTAGATTGAAACAGAGCTGCTTTTTGAGTTTCCTGAGCCATACCGCAAATTCCCGAGGGCTATCTATTGTACATATGGTAATGTGAGTTTCCTTGGTACTTGTCCATGCATCTCACCCTCGCTTCCCCTCATCCCATGTCCATAAACCTATTCTCTATGTCTGTTTCTCCACCGCTGTCCTGTAAATAAATTATTCAGTACCATTTTTCTAGATTCCACATATATGTGTTAGAGTACGTGTTTATCTTTCTCTTTCTGACTCAATTCACTCTGTATAACAGGTTCTAGGTTCATCCACCTCATTAGAACTGACTCAAATGCATTTCTTTTTATGGCTGAGTCATATTCCATTGTGTACATGTAGCACTTCTTTATCCATTCATCTGTCGATGAACATCTAGGTTGCTTCCATGTTCTAGCTATTGTAAATAGTGCTGCAATGAACAATGGGATACATGTGTCTTTTTTGATTTTGGTTTTCTCAGGTTATATGCCTAGGAGTGGGATTGCTGAGTCATACTGAGGTTTTATTCCCGTTTTTTTAAGGACTTTCCATACCATCTTTCATAGAGGCTGTACAATTTACATTCTTACCAACAGTGCAAGAGCGCTCCATTTGCTCCACATCCTCTCCAGCATTTATTGTTTGTAGACTTTTTGATCATGGCCATTCTGATTTGTTGGGTGATATCTCATTGTAGTTTTGATTTGCATTTCTCTAATAATGAACGATGTTGAGCATCTTTTCATGAGTTTGATAGGCATCTGTATGTCTTCTTTGGAGAAATGTCTGTTTAAGTCTTTTTCCCACTTTTTGACTGAGTTGTATGTATATTTTGGAAATTAATCCTTTGTCAGTTGTTTCATCTGCTATTATTTTCTCCCATTCTGAGGGTTGTCTTTTCACCTGGCTTATAGTTTCCTTTGCTGTGCAAAAGCTTTTAAGTTTAATCAAGTCTCACTTGTTTACTTTTGTTTTTATTTCTATTACTCTAGGAGGTGGGTCATAGAGGATCTTGCTTTGATTTATGATATCAAGTGTTCTGCCTATGTTTAAGAGTTTTATAGTTTCTGGTCTTGCATTTAGGTCTTTAATCCATTTTGAGTTTATCTTTGTGTACGGTGTTAGGAAGTGTTCTAATTTCATTCTTTTACATGCAGCTGTCCAGTTTTCCCAGCACCATTTCTTGAAGAGGCAGTCTTTGCCCCATTGCATAATTCTTGCCTCTTTTGTCAAAAATAAGGTACTCATAGGTGTATGAGTTTACTTCTGGGCTTTCCATCTTGTTCTGTTGGTCTATATTTCTGTTTCTTTGGCAGTACCATACTGTCTCGATGACTGTAGCTTTGTAGTATAATCTGAAGTCAGGAAGGTTGTTTCCTCCAGCTCCATTCTTCTTTCTCAGGAATGCTTTGGCTATTCAGGGCCTTTTGTGTTTCCATATGAATTGTGAAATTTTTTGTTCCAGTTCTGTGAAAACTGCCATTGGTAATTTGATAGGGATCTCACTGAATCTGTAGATTGTGTTTGGTAGTATTGTCATTTTCACAATATTGATTCTTCCTACCTAGGAACATGGGATATCTCTCCATCTGTTTCTGTTGTCTTTGATTTCCTTCATTAGTGTCTTTTAGTTTTCTGTGTACAGTTCTTTTGTCTCCTGAGGTAAGTTTATTCCTAGATATTTCTTTTTCTTGGAATGGTGAATGGGATTGATTCCTTAATTTCTCTTTCTGATTTTTCATTGTTAGTATATAGAAATGCAAGTGATTTCGGTGCATTGATTTTTGTGTCCTACAACTTTGCTGTACTCACTGATTAGCTCTAGTAATTTTCTGATACTATCTTTAGGGTTTTCTATATACAATATCATGTCATCTGCATAACAGTTTGAACTTTACTTCTTCTTCTCCGATCTGGATTCCTTTTATTTGTTTTCCTCCTCTGATGCCTGTAGCTAGGACTTCTAGAACTATGTTGAATAATAGTGGTGAAAGTGGACACCCTTGTCTTGTTCCTGATCTTAGGTGGAATGCTTTCAGTTTTTCACCATTGAGAATAATGTTTGCTGTAGGCTTATTATATATGTCCTTTAATATGTTAAGGTAGGTCCCTTCTATGCCCATTTTGTGAAGCGTTTTAATCATAAATGGGTGCTGAATTTTGTCCAAGGCTTTTTCTGCATCTATTGAGATGATCATATGGTTTTTATCTTTCAACTTGTTAATATGGTGAATCACATCAATTGATTTGCGTACACTGAAGAATCCTTGCATCCCTGGAACAAACCCAGCTTGCTCATGGTGTATGAGCTTTTTGATGTGTTGCTGAATCCTGTTTGCTGAAATTCTGTTGAGGATTTTTTCATCTATGTTCATCAGTGACATGGCCTGTAGTTTTCTTTTTTGTGTGCTGTCTTTGTCTGGTTTTGGTATCAGGGTGATGGTGGCCTCGTAGAATGAGTTTGAAAGTGTTTCTTCCTCTGGAATTTTTTGAGAATTTTTGAAGGATAGGCATTAGCTCTTCTCTAAATGTTTGATAGAATTGTCCTGTGAAGCCATCTGGTCCTGGGCTGTTGTTTTTTGGGAGATGTTTGATCATAGCTTCAATTTCAGTGCTTCTAATTGGGTTGCTCATAATTTCTATTTCTTACTGGGTTCAGTCTTGGAAGACTGAACTTATCTAAGAATCTGTCCATTTCTTCCAGGTTATCCATTTTACTGCCATACAGTTGTTCATAATAGTCTCTTATAATTCTTTGTATTTCTACATTGTTTGTTGTATCCTCTCCTTTTTCATTTCTGGTTTTGTTGATTTGATGCTTCTCTCTTTTTTTCTCAATAAGCCTGGCTAAAGGCTTGCAAACTTTATCTTCTCAAAGAACCAGCTTTTAGCTTTATTACTCTTTACTATTGTTTCTTTCATTTCTTTTTCATTTATTCTGCTTGGGTCTTTATGATTTCTTTCTACTAATTTTGGGGTGTTTTTTTCCTTCTTCTTCCAGTTTAGGCGTAAAGTTAGGTGGTCTACTTGATGCTTTTCTTGTTTCTGGAGGCAGGATTGTATTGACATAAACTTCCCTCGTAGGACTGCTTTTGCTGCATCCCATAGGTTTTGAGTTGTCATGTTTTCATTGTCATTTGTTTCTAGATGTTTTATTTCCCTTTTGATTTCTTCAGTAATGTGTTGGTTATTTAGAAACGTGTTGTTTAATTTCCATGTGTTTGTGTTTGAGTTTTTTTCTTGTAATTGAAATCTAGTCTATCGCATTTTGGTTGAGAGAAGATGCCTGATATGATTTCAACTTTCTTAAATTGACTGAGGTTTCATTTGTAACCCAAGATGAGGTCTATCCTGGAGAATGTTTCATGTGCACTTGAGAAGAGGGTATTTTCCTCTGCATTTGGATAGAATATCCTGAAGATATCAATGAGATCCATCTTACCTAATGTATCATTTAACTTGTGTTTCCTTATTAATTTTCTGTTTTGATGATCCATCCATAGGTATGAGTGGGGTGTTAAAAGTCTCCTACTATTATTGTGTTACTGTCAATTTCTCCTTTTATGTCTGTTAGTAATTGTCTTATGTATTGAGGTGCTTCTATTTTGGGTGCATATAGATATTTACAATTGTTATGTCTTCCTCCTGGATTGATCCCTTGATCATTACGTAGTGTCCTTCCTTATCTCTTGTAATATTCTTTATTTTAAGGTCTATTTTGTCTGATATGAGGATTGCTACTCCAGCTTTGCTTTGCTTCCCATTTGCATGGAATATATTTTTCCATCCTCTCACTTTCAGTCTATATGTGCTGTGAGGTCTGCAGTGGGTTTCTTTTAGACAGTATATATATGGGTCTTGTTTTTGTATCCATTCAGCCAGTCTGTGTCTTTTAGTTGGAGCATTTAATCCATTTACATTTAAAGTGATTACTGAAAAATATGTTCCTACTGCCATTGCCAACATCCGCTGGATCATGGAAAATGCAAGAGAGTTCCAGAAAAACATCTATTTCTGCTTTATTGACTATGCCAAAGCTTTTGACTGTGTGGATCACAATAAACTGTGGAAAATTCTGAAAGAGATGGGGATACCAGACTACCTGACCTGCCTCTTGAGAAATCTGTATGCAGGTCAGGAAGCAACAGTTAGAACTGGACATGGAACAACAGACTGGTTCCAAATAGGAAAAGGAGTACGTCAAGGCTGTATACTGTCACCCTGCTTATTTAACTTATATGCAGAGTACATCATGAGAAATGCTGGACTGGAAGAAAAACAAGCTGGAATCAAGGTTGCTGGGAGAAATATCAATCACCTCAGATATGCAGATGACACCACCCTTATGGCAGAAAGTGAAGAGGAGCTAAAAAGCCTCTTGATGAAAGTGAAAGAGGAGAGTGAAAAAGTTGGCCTAAAGCTCAACATTCAGAAAACGAAGATCATGGCATCCGGTCCCATCACTTCATGGGAAATAGATGGGGAAACAGTGGAAATAGGGTCAGACTTTATTTTTTTGGGCTCCAGAATCACTGCAGATGGTGACTGCAGCCATGAAATTAAAAGACACTTACTCCTTGGAAGAAAAGTTATGACCAACCTAGATAGTATATTCAAAAGCAGAGACATTACTTTGTCAACAAAGGTCCATCTAGTCAAGGCTATGGTTTTTCCAGTAGTCATGTATGGATGTGAGAGTTGGACTGTGAAGAAGGCTGAGTGCCGAAGAATTGATACTTTTGAACTGGTGTTGGAGAAGACTCTTGAGAATCCCTTGGACTGCAAGGAGATCCAACCAGTCCATTCTGAAGGAGATCAACCCTGGGATTTCTCTGGAAGGAATGATGCCAAAGCTGAAGCTCCAGTACTTTGGCCACCTCATGAGAAGAGTTGACTCATTGGGAAAAACTCTGATGCTGGGAGGGATTGGGGGCAGGAGGAGAAGGGGACGACAGAGGATGAGATGGCTGGATGGCATCACGGACTCGGTGGACGTGAGTCTGAGTGAACTCCGGGAGATGGTGATGAACAGGGAGGCCTGGCATGCTGCGATTCATGGGGTCACAAAGAGTTGGACACGACTGAGCGACTGAACCGAACTGAACTGCCATTTTCTTAATCGTTTGGGTTTGATTTTGTAGATCTTTTTTCTTCTCTTGTATTTCTTGGCTATATAAGTCCCTTTAACATTTGTTGTAAAGCTGGTTACATGGTACTGAATTTTCTTAACTTTTACTTGTCTGAAAAGCTTTTGATTTCTCCATTAATTTTGAATGAGATCCTTGTGGAGTACAGTAGATTTTTTTCCCTTTCAATACTTTAAATATATCCTGCCAGTCCCTTCTGGCCTGCAGAGTTTCTGCCTCAAGATCAGCTGTTAAGCATATGGGGTTTTCCTTGTATGTTACTTGTTACTTCTCCCTTGCTGCTTTTAATATTCTTTTTTTGTGTTTAGTCTTTGTTAGTTTGATTAGCATGTGTCTTGGCGTGTTTCTCCTTGGTCTTATCCTGTATGGGACTCTTTCTGAAGCCTCTTGAACTTGATTGACTATTTCGTTTTCCATGTTGGGGAAATTTTCAAGTATAATCTCTTCAAAAATTTTCTCATACCCTTTCTTTTTCTCTTCTTCTTCTGGGACCCCTATAAGTCGAATGTGGGTGTGTTTGATATTGTCCCAGAGGTCTCTGAGACTATCCTCAGCTCTTTTCATTCTTTTTACTTTATTCTGCTCTTCAGAATTTATTTCCAACATTTTATCTTCCAGCTTACTGATTCATTTTTCTGCTTCAGATATTCTGCTATTGATTCCTTCTACAGTATTTTTAATTTCAGTAATTGTCTTGTTTGTCTCTGTATGTTTATTTTTTAAATTCTTCTAGGTCTTTGTTAATTGATTCTTGCATTTTCTCCTTTTTGTTTTCAAGGTTTTTGATCATCTTTATTATCATTATTCTGATTTTTTTTTCAGGTAGTTTGCTTATTTCCTCTTCATTTATTTGGACTTCTGTGTTTCTAGTTTGTTCCTTCATTTGTGTATTATTTTTCTGCCTCTTCATTATTTTTTTTTTAACTTATTGTGTTTGAGATCTCCTTTTCCCAGGCTCCAAGGCTGAATTCTGTCTTCCTTTTGGTTTCTGCCCTCCTAAGGTTGGTCCAGTGGTTTGTGTAAGCTTCCTACAGGGTGAGATTTGTGCTGAGTTTTTGTTTGTTTCTCTTCTGAGGGGCAAGGCTGAGTGAGGTGGTAATCCTGTCTGCTGATGGTTGGCTTTGTATTTTTGTTTTGTTTTTTGTTTAGATAAGGCATACTGCACAGGGTGCTACTGGGGGTTAGGTGATGCCGGGTCTTGTATTCAAGTGGTTTCCTTCGTGTGAGTTCTCACTATTTGATACCCCCTAGACTTCGTTCTCTGGTAGTCTAGGGTCTTGGAGTCAGCACTCCCACTCCAAATGCTCAGGGCTTGATCTCTAGTCAGGAACGAAGATTCTCTAAGTGGTTCGTTATGGCATTAAGTGAGATTAAAACAAATATCCAAAAATGAGAAACCAAAGGTGAAACCCAGACAAATGGCAGTTACAAAATCAGGCAAATAATAATTAAAATAAGGAATATACACCATATACACATACACCCATGAGCAAAGTCAAAACAGTCCAACAAAAATAAAGTACAGTAGATTGGCCTGGAGAACAAAGTAAATAAAAAATTATATTTACTAGTTAAGAACAAAACTAACTAAAGTACAAACTGGAAAATAAAACTAATGCAAGGTGCCAAGTGTGGAATAAAGCAATGAAAACAAAACTAATAAATATGTTGAGGGGAAAGGAAATAAAGAAAAGAAAGAAAGAATAGATAAGTTAAACAGAGGTAGATGAAGAATATTTATATACATTAAAGATTAACTTCAAGGGGAAGAGAACAGTAGGAAAGGCAGTGATAAATATATAAAAAATGTAATAGGATTTAAAAAATTAAAAATTAAAATTATAAAAAAAAAAGAAAAAAAAAAAAAAACAGAAGAAGAAAGAAAAAAGGGACAAAGGAAAACTCCACAGAACTACAAAAGCCCAATGTAGTGGCAGAGATTGTAACAACAATAAAAAGTGTGACTGAATGTACACGAAATTTGCATTTCTTAAAACCTTCAGCTATTTAGCTATTTGTGTGTGTGTGTACCACTTTGTCTTTATCCTTTCACCTCATGTTGGACACTTAGGTTGCTTCTACATCTAGGGTATTGTGAATAAAGGTCCAGTGAACATTTGAGTGCATATATTTTTTTCAAATTATGGTTTTTATTTTCTTCAAATAAATACCCAGAAGTAAATTACTAAATCATATTGCAGTTATATTTTTAATTTTCTGAGGAACTTCCATACTGTTTTCCATAGTGTCTGCACCAATTTACAATTCCACCAACATTCCCTTACATCCTCATTAACACTTATTCGTTGTCTATTTGATAACAGTTATTCTGATGTGCTATCTCATTATAATTTTTACTTGCATGTCTCTGATGATTAGTGATGTTGAACATCTTTTCTTGTGGCTGTTGGCCATGTCTTCTTTGGAAAAGTGTCTATTCAGGCCCCCTGGCCACTTTTAAACTGGGTTCTTTGTTATTTTGATGTTGAGTTATGCGAGTTCTTTGTATATTTTAGACTTTAATCTTTTGCAAATATCTTCTCCCATTCAGCTGGCTGCCTTTTCACTTTGCTGATAGCTTCCTTCACTGTGCAGAAGTTTTTTAGTTTAATGTGGTCCCATTTGTTTATTTTTGTTTTTGTTTCCCTTGTCTAAGGAGACATATTTCCCCAAAATTATATTGTTAGGACTGATGTCAGAGAGCATACAGCCTATGTTTTTTTTCTAGAAGTTTTATGGCTTCAGGTCTTAAAGTCTTTAATCCATTTTGAGTTTATTTTTGTATATGGTATGAGAAAGTAGTCCAGTTTGGTTATTTTGCATGTCCAGTTATCACAACACCATTTATTGAAGAGGCTGTCTTTTCCCCATTTTATATGCTTGCCTCTTTTGATTAATTGACTATGATTATTTGCTGTAGTTGTGTGAAAAATGATTTTGGTGTTTTGATGCTGATTACACTCAATCTATAGACTGCCTAAGGAGTATTTTGACAATGTTAAGTCTTCCAATCCATAAGCATGGTATATATTTCCATTTGTTTATGTCATCTTCAGTTTCTTCCATCCATGTCTTACAGTTTTCTGAGTACAAGTCTTGTATTGCTTTAGTTAGGTTTATTCCCAGGTGGTGGCTCACATATAAAAGAATCTGCCTGCAATGCAGGAGACCCAGGTTCAGTCTGGGTTAGGAAGGTCCCCTGGAGCATTCCATGGACAGAGGTGCCTGGGAGGCTACAGTTCATGGGGCCACAGAGAATTAGACATGACTGCGTGACTAACACTTCATTCACAGGCATTTTACTCTTTAGGATACAATTGTAAATTGGGTTGTTTTCTTAATTTCTCTTTCTGATGTTTTGTTGTCAGTGTATAGAGTCATAGAAAACTTCTGGATATTAATTTTGAGGCCTGTCACTTTATTGAATTCATTCGTTAGTTTTAAGTTTTTCTGATGGCGACTTTAGGATTTTCTATATATAGTATCGGAGAAGGAAATGGTAATCCACTTCAGTATTCTTGCCTGGAGCACTCCATGGACAGATGAGTCTGGCAGGCTACAGTCACTGCATCACAAAGAGCTGGACACAACTGAGCGACTAACACTACTACTCTACTCCTCCTCCTCCTACTATATAGAATCGGGTCATCACAAACAACGATAGTTTTAATTCTTCCGTTTCAATTTGGATTCCTTCTATTTATTTTTCTTATTTGACTGCTGTGGCTAGGACTTACAATACTATATTAAATAAAGTGGCAATAATTGGCATCCTTGTTTTGATCCTGATCCTAGTAGAAATTCTTTCAGCTTTTCGCCACTGGGTATGACGTTGGCTGTCATATATGTCTCTTATTATGTTGTGCTAAGTTCCCTCTCTATTGTTTATCATAAATGCATGTTGAATTTTGATAAAAGTTTTTCTACATCTATTGAGATGATAAAATTTTTTTCAATTTGCTAATGTTATGGCATTGACTGATTTTTGGATACCACACTATCCTTGCACCATTGGGATAAATTCCACCTGATCATGTTATTATATATTCCTTTTAATGTACTGTTGAATTCAGTTTGCTTATATTTTGTTGAAAATTGTTACATCTAGCTTTATCAGTGATATTGACCTTGATTCTCTTTTTTGTGTAGTAATTCCATCTGGTTTTAGTATCAGGGTGATGTTGACCTCATAGAATGACTTCAGACGCACTCCTTTCCCTTCAGATTTTTGAAGTAGCTTGAGAAGGACAGATTTCACTTGTCCTTTAAATGTTTGGTGGAACTCATTGGTGAGGCCATTTAGTCCTGGACTTTTATTTGGGTGGGGGTGGGGTGGGGTGGATTTTTAAGTTAATGATTCAGTGTCATTACTGGTAATCAGTTTGTCCATATCTCCTATTTCTTCCTCAATCAATCTTTGGAACCGTATATTTCTAGGAATTTATTCATTTCTTCTCGGTTGTCTTTTACAACCTAGTTCATAGCAATTTCTTATGTTTCTTTGCATTTCAATGGTGTCAGTTTTAACTTCTTTTTTACTATTGATTTTATTTGGGCCCATGATGACTCTGGCTAAAGTTTACCAACTTTGTCTTCTTAAGAACCAGGTCTTAGTTTCATTGATCTTTCCTTTCTTTTCTTTCTTTAAGTCTCTATTTCATTTACTTTTTCTCTGATTTTTATGATTTCTTTCCTTCTACTAATTTCAAGTTTTGCTTGTCCCTCCTTTTCTAGTTCCTTTAGGTATAAGGTTTGATTATTTATTTGAGATTTTTTTCTGTCTCCTGAAGTAATCTGGTATCAGTGTAAACTTTCCTCTTAGAACTGCTTTTATTATGTTCCATAGATACCAATCATTGTGTTTCTATTTTTATTTGTCTCCAACAGTGTTTCAGTTCCTTCTTTGATTCCTTCAGTAACCCATTGGTTGTTTAGTAGCATATTGTTTAGCTTCCAAGTTTGTGTTTTTTGCAGGTTTTCTTCCTCCTTATAGCAATGGTCTCATTAGCACTGTTGTAGAATAAGATATTTGATGTGATTTCAAGCTTCTTAAATTTCATGAGACTTATGAAATCCATGTGGTCTAACCTGTCATTTAGGAGCAGTGTTTCCATATTGATTTTCTGTCTACAAGATCTGCCTGTTGATATAAGTGGCCTGTTAAAGTCCCCTACTATTATTGTATCACTCTCAATCTCTCCCTTTGTTAACATGAGCTGTATGCATTTAGGTCCTCCTATGTTGGGTATACACATATTTACAATTGTTAATTTTCTTGTTGATTTGATTCCTTTATCATTATGTGATGTCCTTCTTTATCTCTTACTGCAGTCTTTGTTCTAAAGTCTATCTTATCTAAGTACTGCCCAGCTTTCTTTTTGTTTCCATTTGCATGTAAAACCTCTTTCCTGCCCTCTGTTTTCAGTCTGTGTGTGTCCTTAGATCTGAAATGACTCTCATCCAGGCAGATACATGTGGGCCTTGTTTTTTACTCCATTCAGCCTCTCTCTATATTTTGATTAGACCATTTAATCCATTCACATTTCAAGTAGCTGTTGATAGGTATGTACTTACTGTCACTGTGTTTACTGGTTTGGGGGTTTTGTAGTTTTTTTTTGTTTCTTCTTTTACTCTCTTTCCTTGCGATTTGACAACTGTCTTCAATATTACATCTGGATTCCTTTTTCTTTTCTTGCATGTGTGTGTATCTATTATAGGTTTCTGGCTTGTGATTACCAGGAGGTTCATCTTTAACACCAATGCATATGTGTTTATTATAAGTTAGTGATCTCAAGTTCAACTATATTCTAACAACCCTGCATTTTTACTCCCCCAAATCACATTTAACTTTCTTGTTAACATATTGTACATCTTTTTTGGGTTTTGTATCCCTTAGTTATTGTAGATGTTGATGCTTTTACTTCTGTCTTTTAACTCTACTACTAACTTTATACATTGCTGATACTACTTTTACTGTATGTCTGCCTGTTTCTTCTGTAATTTAAATGTTTCTAGTTGTGTTTCTATTTTTGTCTTTTCTCCTTAGAGAAGTCTTTTTAACATTTCTTTTAAAGCCGACTTAGCAGTTTAAAAATTTTCAGCTTTTGCTTATCTATAAAATTCTATTTCCCCTTCAAATCTTAGTAATAACCTTACTGAGTATTCTTGGTTGTAGGTTTTTTCCTTTCATCACTTTAAATATATGGTACCACTCATTTCTGCTTAAAAAGTTTCTGCTGAAAAGTAAGCTAACAGTCATACGGGAGTTCACTTATATGTAACTGGTTGACATTCTCTGCTGCTTTCAAGATTCTGTACCTTTAATTTATGCCCTTCTAAGTATTATAATCTGTCTTGGTGTGGGTCTCTTTGGGTTCATCTTGTTTGGACACTCTGTACTCCCTGGATCTGGGTGTCTGTTCCTTTCCAAGGTTATGGATGTTTTCAGCTCTTATTTTTTCAACTAAATTCTCTGCCCCTTTCTCTCTTCTCCATCTGGGCCCCTTTATGCTTGATGTCATCCCAGAGGTCTCTTAAATTCTTTTTTCTGCTCAATCTATGTGATATACATTACTCTGTCTTCCAGTTCACTGATCTATCTGAATTTACCTAAAAATTTTATGTTGAATTATATATATATATAGATAGGTAGATAGATAGATATCTTAACTCAGGCAGCAAATTTGGGTCATGTTACAGTTCCCAGTTAGTCACATCTGTAACATCTTATAATATGGTATAATCACAGTACAGATTTGTAATAATAGAATATCATCATGATAAGTGTGGTCCCAAGGGAAAGCACACAGAATTGAAACTAAGCTATTCTCTATGCCTTATTTCCCTCATATGAAAATTAGTATCTACCTCATATGTCTAACAGAGTGCCATAAGAATAAAATGTGGTATAGACATGAAAAGTCTTTAAGGCACTATTATAATGATAGACTCAAATTGAAGAAAGTAGGGAAAACCACTAGACCATTCAGGTATGACCTAAATCAAATCCCTTAAGATTATACAGTGGAAGTGAGAAATAGATTTAAGGGCCTAGATCTGATAGATAGAGTGCCTGATGAACTATGGAATGAGGTTCGTGACATTGTACAGGAGACAGGGATCAAGACCATCCCTATGGAAAAGAAATGCAAAAAAGCAAAACGGCTGTCTGGGGAGGCCTTACAAATAGCTGCGAAAAGAAGAGAAGCGAAAAGCAAAGGAGAAAAGGAAAAATATAAGCATCTGAATGCAGAGTTCCAGAGAATAGCAAGAAGAGATAAGAAAGCCTTCTTCAGCGATCAATGCAAAGAAATAGAGGAAAACAACAGAATGGGAAAGACTAGAGATCTCTTCAAGACCATTAGAGATACCAAGGGAACATTTCATGCAAAGATGGGCTTGATAAAGGACAGAAATGGTCTGGACCTAACAAAAGCAGAAGATATTAAGAAGAGGTGGCAAGAATACACAGAAGAACTGTACAAAAAAGATCTTCATGACCCAGATAATCACAATGGTGTGATCACTAATCTAGAGCCAGACATCCTGGAATGTGAAGTCAAGGGGTCCTTAGAAAGCATCATTATGAACAAAGCTAGTTGAGGTGATGGAATTCCAGTTGAGCTGTTTCAAATCCTGAAAGATGATGCTGTGAAAGTGCTGCACTCAATATGTCAGCAAATTTGGAAAACTCAGCAGTGGTCACAGGACTGGAAAAGGTCAGTTTTCATTCCAATCCCAAAGAAAGGCAATGCCAAAGAATGCTCAAACTACTGCACAATTGCACTCATCTCACATGCTAGGAAAGTAATGCTCAAAATTCTCCAAGTCAGGATTCAGCAATTCGTGAACCGTGAACTTCCTGATGTTCAAGCTGGTTTTAGAAAAGGCAGAGGAACCAGAGATCAAATTGCCAACATCCGCTGGATCACCGAAAAAGCAAGAGAGTTCCAGAAAAACATCTATTTCTGCTTTATTGACTATGCCAAAGCCTTCGACTGTGTGGATCACAATAAACTGTGGAAAATTCTGAAAGAGATGGGAATACCAGAACACCTGACCTGCCTCTTGAGAAACCTGTATGCAGGTCAGGAAGCAACAGTTAGAACTGGACATGGAACAACAGACTGGTTCCAAATAGGAAAAGGAGTACGTCAAGGCTGTATATTGTCACCCTGCTTATTTAACTTCTATGCAGAGTACATCATGAGAAACACTGGACTGGAAGAAACACAAGCTGGAATCAAGACTGCTGGGAGAAATATCAATCACCTCAGATATGCAGATGACACCACCTTTATGGCAGAAATGAAATGAAAGAGGAGAAGAGTGAAAAAGTTTGCTTAAAGCTCAACATTCAGAAAATGAACATCATGGCATCCAGTCCAATCACTTCATGGGAAATAGACGGGGAAATAGTGGAAACAGTGTCAGATTTTTTTGGGGGGGGCTCCAAAATTACTGCAGATGGTGATTGCAAGCAAGGTAAAAAGACAGCCTTCTGAATGGGAGAAAATAATAGCAAATGAAGCAACTGACAAACAACTAATCTCAAAAATATACAAGCAACTTATGCAGCTCAACTCCAGAAAAATAAACGACCCAATCAAAAAATGGGCCAAAGAACTAAATAGACATTTCTCCAAAGAAGACATACGGATGGCTAACAAACACATGAAAAGATGCTCAACATCACTCATTATCAGAGAAATGCAAATCAAGACCACAATGAGGTACCATTTCACACCAGTCAGAATGGCAGCAATCCAAAAGTCTACAAGCAATAAATGCTGGAGAGGGTGTGGAGAAAAGGGAACCCTCTTACATTGTTGGTGGGAATGCAAACTAGTATAGCCACTATGGAGAACAGTGTGGAGATTCCTTAAAACATTGCAAATAGAACTGCCTTATGACCCAGCAATCCCACTGCTGGGCATACACACCGAGGAAACCAGAATTGAAAGAGACACGTGTACCCCAATGTTCATCACAGCACTGTTTATAATAGCCAGGACATGGAAACAATCTAGATGTCCATCAGCAGATGAATGGATAAGAAAGCTGTGGTACATATACACAATGGAGTATTACTCAGCCATTAAAAAGAATACATTTGATCAGTTCTAATGAGGTGGATAAAACTGGAGCCTATTATATAGAGTGAAGTAAGCCAGAAAGAAAAACACCAATATAGTATACTAACACATATATATGGAATTTAGAAAGATGGTAATGATAACCCTCTATGCGAGACAGCGAAAGAGATACAGATATTTAGAACGGACTTTTGGACTCTGTGGGAGAGGGCGAGGGTGGGATGATTTGGGAGAATGGCATTGAAACATGTATACTATCATGTAAGAAACGAATCGCCAGTCTATGTTCGATACAGGATACAGGATGCTTGGGGCTGGTGCATGGGGATGATCCAGAGAGACGATATGGGGAGGGTGTTGGGAGGGGGTTTCAGGATTGGGAACTCATGTACACCCGTGGCTGATTCATGTCAATGTATGGCAAAACCAATACAGTATTGTAAAGCAAAATAAAGTAAAAAGAAAAAAGATGCTTACTCCTTGGAAGAAAAGTTATGACCAACCTAAATAGTATATTCAAAAACAGAGACATTACTTTGTCGACTAAGGTCTGTCTAGTCAAGTCTATGGTTTTTCCAGTGGTCATGTATGGATGTGAGAGTTGGACTGTGAAGAAGGCTGAGTGCCAAAGAATTGATGTTTTTGAACTGTGGTGTTGGAGAAGACTCTTGAGAGTCCCTTGGACTGCAAGGAGATCCAACCAGTCCATTCTGAAGGAGATCAGCCCTGAGATTTCTTTGGAAGGAATGATGCTAAAGCTGAAACTCCAGTACTTTGGCCACCTCATGTGAAGAGTTGACTCACTGGAATGCTGGGAGGGATTGGGGGCAGGAGGAGAAGGGGACAACAGAGGATGAGATGGCTGGATGGCATCACTGATTCAATGGACATGAGTCTGAGTGACCTCCAGGAGTTGGTGATGGACAGTGAGGCCTGGTGTGCTGCGATTCATGGGGTTGCAAAGAGTCGGACATGACTGAGCAACTGAACTGAACTGAACTGATGTTGCTTCAGTCGCGTGTGACTCTTTGCAACCCCATGGACTGTAGCCCACCAGGCTCCTCTGTCCATAGGATTTTCCAGGCAAGAATACTGGAATGGGCTGCCATGCCCTCCTCCAGGAGATCTTTCCAATTCAGGGATCAAACCAGTGTCTTTTACGTCTTCTGCACTGGCAGGCAGATAAACTTTACCACTAGCACTACCTGGGAAGCCCATTATTATGATAAGACTAACAAAACTTTCTATTTGGAAAAGGGGTAACATTCAAATTACCTTTCTATATATTCTAAACATTTGGCCCATTTTAAAACTGTCTTTATAAATGTGTCCTATTGTATGTGTATAACCTAGCAGAGAAATTAGTAGAAAACATAAAATTTAAAGTAAGGTTATTATACTGTATTGGTGTTTTTCTTTCTGGCTTACTTCACTCTGTATAATCGGCTCCAGTTTCATCCATCTCATCAGAACTGATTCAAATGTATTCTTTTTAATGGCTGAGTAATACTCCATTGTGTATATGTACCACAGCTTTCTTATCCATTCATCTGCTGATGGACATCTAGGTTGTTTCCATGTCCTGGCTATTATAAACAGTGCTGCGATGAACTGGGGTATATGTGTCTAACACATATATATGGAATTTAGAAAGATGGCAATGATGACCCTGTATGCAGGACAGCAAAAAAGACACAGATGTGTATAGCGGACTTTTGGACTCAGTGGGAGAGGGAGAGGGTGAGATGATTTGGGAGAATGGCATTGAAACATGTATAATATCATGTAAGAATCGAATTGCCAGTCTATGTCCGATGCAGGATATGGCACGCTTGGGGCTGGTATGCGGGGATTACCCAGAGAGATGTTGTGGGGAGGGGGGTGGGAGGGGGGTTCATGTTTGGGAACGCATCTACACCCGTGGTGGATTCATGTCAATGTATGGCAAAACCAATACAGAATTGTAAAGTAAAATAAAAAATAAATTAAAAAAATAAAATAAAATAAATAAAGTAAGGTTATTATTCAAGTATAGATTGAGAGTATGGACATACTGTGATAGTATAATTTAGATTGAAAGTGTATACAAAGGAAAAGATTGGTTTTGATAGAACAAATACACTAAACCATAAACATGACTTATTGACTTTGTGACCTTGAGTGTATCAGTATTTCTAAATCCTTAATTTCCAAATATGTACAATAAATGTAACATTAACAAACAAATATTATATAATCCATATAAAAAGTTTTACTAACTACCTGGTACCTAGAGAGTATTTAATAAATGTTTTATGTTGCCTTTATCTAGGTAATATATACATTTCTATATGGGATTGAATGCATTTCAAAATATAATATGTACACACTATCTAAATTACTTATTCGCGCTCACTAATTTTGAAAGAGAGGTTTTCCTAAACCAACCACAGGAAAAATGATGAAACACTGCACTGAATTGTGCTCTGAAAACCTTAATCTGAGCTGTGATTGTAAGTATGGATTATATAATCACTTCATATGGAATTTTAAAAATCATCAAAAATGATTGTCAGCAACCATCAGATTCTTGAAATACATGGGACCAAATTAACTGACATTTTGGTGCAATTATTATTTATATTTTAGACATTATCCCTGACTGAAATGATAACACATACTGTCAAATCATCCTGTTTATAAATTTAAATTTAAGAGAAAAACTTTTTTCTTGTTACTTTCTCATTGTTTTCCTTGCTTCAATAAGGAATGATGTGATTGTTTGCAATTCAGATATAAAGAATGAGGTAAAAAGAAAACTCTGTAATGTGACATTTAAATTAAAAATTAGGTATTTTCTAAGCTTATGACTGACAAACAATGGCAATATTAAAAACAAAATCTATTACTAGGGTTTATGTTTTTAGCAAAGCTTGTTTCTAGTGTTTAAAACAAGTGTAATGTTACAACATGAATTATTTCACAAAGAACTGCCCCCTCTCCCCTTCAAGGCTGAGATAAAATAAGAAAGGGAGATAAATCAGTTTTTCCTATTCTTTCCATCTATAATCAGAGACAGTAATGTCCATGTACTGTCCTATGGAGTTTAGATGATGAGATTATAAAGAACTCATTTGATTTGCTTATTGAATTTTCCGGTGAGCTGTCAAACAAAAACAAAACAACTATAAAATTCTATTTACAATTTGCTGAATTATAGTCATAAAGATCCTACATGTTTCCTGTGAATGATGTGAGAAGGTTATGTTGAAAGATGATGATTTGATGATTTATGAGTGTTCTCTTTTTCAGACATTAGCTATTCTCATAGAAGTAATATGTTAGTCAAATATGGCTCTTATTATGACATCAAAAAATTTAAATTATAATTGCGGAATTAAGCTAATCAAAAAAAGGAAAAGCTAAACTGAGATGTGAGAATTGGACCATGAAGAAGGCTGAGCACCGAAGAATTGATGCCTTCAAACTGTGGTGCAGTAGAAGACTCTTCAGAGTCCCACGGACAGCAAGGAGATCAAACCAGTCAATCCTAAAGGAAAGCAACCCTAAATATTCATTGGAAGGACTGATGCTGAAGCTGAAGCTCCCAATACTTGGGCCACCTGATGCGAACAGCCAACTCACTGGAAAAGACCCTCATGCTGGGAAAGATTGAAGGCAAAAGGATAAGACAGTGGCAGAGGATGTGATGGTTGGATGGTATCACCACCTCAATGGACATGAATCTGAGCAAACTCCAGGAGACAGACGAGGACAGAGGAGCCTGGCATGCTGCAGTCTACGGGGTTGCAAAGAGTCGGATATGACTTAGCAAATGAACAACAACAACAAACCAGGATACAGTTATTAGTTCTTATAAAATCAATTCTTTCATTCAAATATTCTTTAAAAAATATTTATTATATGCAGACAAAAATCTGTATTATCTTCAAAAAGCAAAATAAAAAATAGATGCATAAGACCAGCTATTATTTTACTTGAGCCTTGGATCACAAAACACATGTTTCTTTTCAACATTTTGGTAAAAACTCACTTGTTTTACATTTGACGACATTTTAAAGCATGAAGTTCATAACTTCTCAAATATTTGGCTTAATTCTACTGAGCAAGTGATGGCAAAAGTATATCCAGCCCCCTTCACTAAAATTTGCTGAGTGTATTCAGAAGTTGAAGTCCTGCACATCCAAGCTTTTACCTCTTGCTTATACTTGCAGATTCTTCCATATTTTCCTTTCTATATTGGATCTAGATTAATATACTATATATTTACATTTTAAAAATTTTATATTCAGCTATAAAATCTTTGTTATTAAAAGCCATATTTGAAAAATTTAACTTAATTGTAAGCATTAGTTCCTAGAAATTAATTTTCTATCTAACTCAATTCTGATTATATAGAACTTTATTTATACTATAGTTCAACATCAAAAGAAGTAGTTGAATTATTTAAAAAAACATTGCCTAACCCTAACATTAACCTATGTCAAGGACATATTTTTTAAAATGCTACATCCTTTCAAGAAATGACATTTCTCTGTTTAATAGTTAGCTCTGATGCCTCAAGTTTTTTTGGGGGGGGGGTGGTAAACATTTTTAAAACTTTTAATTGGAGGATAATTGCTTTACAATGGTGTGTCGGTTTCTACCATATAACATCTTGAGCCTCCCTCCCACCCCTCTAGATCACTGGTCAGCCATGAAGAGGAAAAAGGATGAAACTGGACTACATATATACAGTCTATAACTATAATTCTGTTATATAGAGTGAAGTTAGTCAGAAAGAGAAAAAACAGCATATATTAATGCACATATATAGAATCTATTAATAGAAAAATGGTACAGATGAACCTTATTTGCAGGGCAGGAATCATGGCGCAGGTTTAAACATTTACACACACAAATATTAAAAAGAATTTTTTTAATGTTAATTTGTATATAGTGACACCACAAAATGTCTCATTAAGCCAAAGTCTCCTTTAAGTAGTTTCCTGAAATCCCTACTGTCTTTAATATTCTATCACCAGTTGCTGACTATTTTTATGTATGAAAATGTTAGTCTCTCAGTTGTGTCCAACTCTTTGTGAGCCCACGGACTAGGGCCCACCAGGCTCCTCTGTCCATGGACTGCTCCAAGAAAGAATACTGGAGTGGGTTGCCATTCCCTTCTCCAGGGGATCTTCCCAACCTGGGGATCGAACTTGGGTTTCCTGCATTGCAGGCAGATTCTTAACCATCTGAGCCAGCAAGGAAGCCCATTTTCACATAGACAAGTGTAAAATTTTACTATCCATGGTCCCAACTTTAGAGGGGCTGCTCCCGTTATCTGAGCGAAAGGGGATGGTCTCACAAGTAAGGCAAATACAAAAGCTGCAATAACTCACAATTTCCCTGACGTGACATGACCATGAACAGGACAGTGCTCTCACTGCCCTCCATTATTGATGACACTCAACCACAAAACCAAGGCTCTTTACAAAAGGGAAACTCTCAATTTCCCCTTGGGCTATCATGGAAACAAACATTCTTACTAAAGTGATGTTAATGAATTGAAAACATTTCAATATTTAATGCATTTCAAGTGGAAATCTCAAATACACAATGATATTAAGTAAAAAGTATTTTTTAAAGCTTTCATATTTAGAAATTACATGCCCAAGAGAGAACCCAAAATAAACATGAGCATGTCTATAAGAAGCTCACTTATCATTCACTTATATTTTCTTTTGAATATTTTAACCTCTTACAACAAGGACAGAGGAATATTTAAGAATCTCAGATTAATTTGTTTTCTATTGTCTGTGACTACAGTTTCTATAAAATCCTAACCTTCAGAAGTGTTTTATGGCTTAATGTCAAAAAGTAGTTAAATACATTCACTGGAGATAAAAGCATGATGAATGCATAGTGATTGAGGATAAGTAGCAGGTACTTGCCAGAAAGCATTTAAAATTTAATGTGAATGGTGCTGACAAGCAAACATCCAATTTATTAGAAATTTCTCATACAGAAGCACAATTTCTACTATAGATCACTTTCCTATAACAGCTTCCTTTCAGCACAAAGAAGCCTATCTGGAGTTAAAAACACCAGCTAATCTGCATTCTGGGCTTCCCAGGTGCTACTAGTGGTAAAGACCCCCGCTTGCCAATGCAAGAGACATAAGAGACACAGGTGTGATCCCTGGGTGGAGAAGATTCCCCTGGAGGAGGGCACGGCAACCCACTCCAGTATTATTGCCTCGAGAAGCCCTTGGACAGAGAGCCTGGCAGGTTAGAGTTCATAGGGTCGCAAAGAGTCAGACATGGCTGAAGCTACCTAGCACACATGCAATCTATGTTCCAGAGTTCATTCTTTCAAATGCTTTACAATTGTTACCATGTCTTTTAAACGTTTTCTATTTTTTAGGCAAAAGTTTTTAGAATCTTTCATATATAGAAGGAAAAATATTTAGACCTCTCACCATCCAAAGGTCAGTCTTTCTTAAAATGTCTCAAGGTCTTTAGGGTTCTTCTTAAGGTAGGGTTTGCAACATTAACACATATTATGGAATAACTTTAATCTGTTTGCCTATCCATCCATCTGTACAACTAGTTCTGTCCAACTAGTTACTGATCACTACATAACAGGCAGCCTCTAAGCTGAATTCAAGTATTCTCTGTATTCTTACATTTTTGTCCTGTGGAATTCTCTCCCCTTGAGTGTGAGGTGCACTTGTTGGGTTACTTTTGTCACATAAAATACAGAACTGATGGAATGTCACTTCAGCAAAATGAAAACTGACAGACTGCATCTTGGCTACTCCCTGGATCACTCCCTCTGGGGAATCTAGTTTCCATGTTGTGATGAATCTCTGTAGAGAGGCTCTCACAAGAAAGCTGGAAAGTGGATCACAGAAACTATGAGATAATAAGTTTGTTGTTCTAAGTCGATAAACTGGGGAGTAACTATGCCAGGCACATAGTAGTAAATAAGACAGTCAAGTCCCAATTAAAGCTATAGACCCAAAAACTTGATTTCCTCAAAGTTATGTTGCAAGTCCATGTTTGAATAAGGAACAAAGTCCAGACATAAAGAATTTTATATAGATATATATATTTTTCTAGTAAGAACCCAATAATAAAATATTTTTAAAATAAAAGTATAAAGCACAATAAAGGGTACATATTGCTAATGAAATTGACTGCCTTTCTTAAATAAACATGATTCTCCTTTATAAATCACCATCACTTCAATATAATTAGTTAGCATAGCACTTTTAAAGTTCACTCTATTATCACACATTTTAAAAATCAGTTTTACTGAGGTCAAATTTATTTACAACAAAATTTACCAACCTTAAATTGTATGATACGTTTTGATAAATATGCATACAATTGTATAACAAGCACAACAGAGTACATTTTGTCACCTCACAAATGTTCCCTTTTTCTTCAATGCATTTTAAATGGATTCAGGCAGTGTAAAGCCTTTTGTGTCTCGCTTTTTACTCAATATAAATAGTTTTCAGAGTCATACATGGTGTTAAATATTTTGGCATATACATTTATTTAATATATAAACAAATAAATATATATTCATTCCTTTCTACAGCTAAGAAATACTTCAGTGTATGGAATATAATACAATTTGTAAATCCATGTATCAGTTAAAGGATATTTCAGTTCTTTCCAGTTTGGAGCTTTTGGAATGAAGCTCCTATGAAGGTGCGAGTGTGAGCCTTTGGGTAGGTATTTGTTTTTATTGCTCTTGAGTAAATAGCTGGGAGTAGAACTGCTGGCTGGTATAAGAACTTGCTAAACAGTTCTGCAGAGTGGTTGTGTTATTCTGAATTCCTGTCAACAATGAATGGATGTTAAAGTTGCTCCACACCCTCGTCAGGCACAGTAGTATTGGTCTTTTGAACTTCAGCTATTCTAATCAGTGTGTAGTTGTATCTCACTGTGGATTTAATCTGCATTTCCCCAATGATTAAGAGTTGAGCAGCATGTCAGGTGCTTTATCTTTCCTTGGTGAAGTTATCTTGTTAATTGATCTGTAGGTTTTGAATAGGGTTGTATATGTTCTTGAAACTGAAAGTGTCAGTCACTCAGTTGTGTCCAGCTCTTGGCGACTCCATGGATTATACCTGGCCAGGCTCCTCTGTCCATGGGACTCCCCAGGCAAGAATACTGGAGTGGGTAGCCATTCCCTCTCCAGAGGATCTTCCCGACCCAGGGATCTAACTCGGGTCCCCTGCATTGCAGCAGGATTCTTAACTCTTTGAGCCATCAGGGATGCATAGACATGTTCTTATTGAATTATAAAGAGTTCTGCATATCTTCTAATGAACACTCTCTTATTAGATAATTGTTTTGGAAATGTTAGTCTGCAGGGTATTTTTCAAACAAGTGTTTTAAACTTTGATAGTTTCATTTATCATTTTTTTTCTTATATTTCTTGCTTTTGCATGCTAAAAGATATTTCACTAACCCAAGATCATAAAGCTTTTTGCCTGCTTTCTAGAAACTTTTTGGTTTCAACTGTTGCACTAAGGCCTATGATCAATCTTGAGTTAATTTCTGTACACACCATAGGAAGAAGGTCATTTTTTCCCATGTGGTTATCCAATTGTTCCAGCACCATTTATTTTTTAAAAAGATTGCAATTTCCCACACTGAATTACCTTGGTACATCTGTCAAAAATCAATTGTTCTGTCTGTGCAGGTCTATATTGAAACTGTCTATTCTGTTCCATTAATCTATATTTTTATCCTTATGCTTAAACCAAACTACTCTGACTAGTGTAGTTTTCAGACAGTAGAAGTCCTTCAACTTTGTTCTTTGTAAAAAATATTTATTTCTCCAAAAAAGCCTACTGAGATTTTCACTGTAATTGTCCTTTTATCTGCAGATTAAGGGTAACTGAAACCTTAACCATACGAAAGCACATACTACACATTACCTTTGGGCTTCTTGGTACCATGCCCATACAGCATTTTAAAATCTGGAGATCAACAAGTCCTGTGAAATCCAGTAGAGAGATGAAAAGGAAGACTGTGTCTGATTCCTCCATGCCCATTCCTTCAATGCTTATCTTTCTCTGCCTACTGTGGTTGTGTTATGTCACTTCTGAACATAAACTATTTGAGTCCTATGAGTCCATTCTCTAATCAATTACTTAAAGAAATTAACATCATCAGTAGAGAAAATACTCCAGAAAGAATGAAGGGATGGAGCCAAAGCAAAAACAACACCCAGTTGTGGATGTGACTGGTGACACAAGCAAGGTCTGATGCTGTAAAGAGCAATACTGCGTAGGAACCTGGAATGTTAGGTCCACGAATCAAGGCAAATTGGAAGTGGTCAAACAGGAGATGGGAAGAGAGAGCGTCGACATTCTAGGAAGCAGTGAACTAAAATGGACTGGAATGGGTGAATTTCACTCAGATGACCATTATATCTACTACTGTGGGCAGGAATCCCTTAGAAGAAATGGAGTAGCCATCATAGTCAATAAAAGAGTCCAAAATGCAGTACTTGGATGCAATCTCAAAAATGACAGAATGACCTCTGTTGGTTTCCAAGGCAAACCATTAAATATCACCATAATCCAAGTCTATGGAATGCCGAAGAAGCTGAAGTTGAAGGGTTCTATGAAGACCTATAAGACCTTTTAGAACTAACACCCAAAAAAGATGTCCTTTTCATTAGAGGGGACTAGAATACAAAAGTAGCAAGTCAAGAGACACCTGGAGTAACAGGCAAATTTGGCCTTGGAGTACAGAATGAAGCAGGGCAAAGGCAAATAGAGTTTTGTCAGAGAACATACTGGTCATAGCAAACACCCTCTTCCAACAACACAAGAGAAGGCTCTACACATGGACATCACCAGATGGCCAACACTGAGTTCAGACTGATTATATTATTTGCAGCCAAAGATGGAGAAGCTCTATGCAGTCAGCAAAAACAAGACTGGGAGCTGACTGTTGCTCAAATCATGAACTCCTTATGGCCAAAATCAGACTTAAATTGAAGAAAGTGGGGAAAACCACTAGAACCTTCAGGTATCAGTTGGTCAGCCACTTCAGTCACTCACTCATGTTTGACTCTTTGTGACACCATGAACCGCAGCACGCCAGGCCTCCCTGTCCAAAACCAACTCCCGGACTTGACCTAAATCAAATCCTTTATGATTATACAGTGGAAGGGAGAAACAGATTTAAGGGACTAGATCTGATAGACAGAGTGCCTGATGAACTATGGATGGAGGTTCGTGATATTGTATAGGAGACAGGGATCAAGACCATCCCCAAGAAAAACAAATGCAAAAAAGAAAAATGACTATCTGAAGAGGCCTTACAAATAGCTATGAAAGGAAGAGAAGCCAAAAGCAAAGAAGAAAAGTAAAGATATACCTATTTGAATACAGAATTCCAAAGAATAGCAAGGAGAGATAAGAAAGCCTTCCTCAGTTATCACTGCAAAGAAACAGAGGAAAACAATCGAATGGGAAAGACTAGAGATCTCTTCAAGAAAATTAGAGATACCAAGGGAACATTTCATGCAAAGATGGGCTCAATAAAGGACAGAAAAGGTATGGACCTAACAGAAGCAGAAGATATTAAGAAGAGGTGGCAAGAATACACAGAAGAACTATACAAAAAAGATCTTCAACCCAGATAATCATGATGGTGTGATCATTCACCTAGAGCCAGACATCCTGGAATGTGAAGTCAAGTGGACCTTAGGAAGCATCACTACGAACAAAGCTAGTGGAGGCGATGAAGTTCCACTTGAGCTACTTCAAATCCCGAAAGATGATGCTGGGAAAGTGCTGCACTCAATATGTCAGCAAATTTGGACAACTCAGCAGTGTCCATGGAACTGGAAAAGGTCAGTTTTCTTTCCAATCCCAAAGAAAGGCAATGCCAAAGAATGCTTAAACTGCCGCACAATTGCACTCATCTCACATGCTAGGAAAGTAATGCTCAAAATTCTCCAAGCCAGGCTTCAGCAATACATGAACCATGAACTTCCAGATGTTCAAGCTGGTTTTAGAAAAGGCAGAGGAACCAGAGATCAAATTGCCAACATCTGCTGGATCACCGAAAAAGCAAGAGAGTTCCAGAAAAACATCTATTTCTGCTTTATTGACTATGCCAAAGCCTTTGACTGTGTGGATCACGATAAACTGTGGAAAATTCTGAAAGAGATGGGAATACCAGACCACCTGACCTGCCTCTTGAGAAATCTGTATGCAGCCCAGGAAGCAACAGTTAGAACTGGACATGGAACAACAGACTGGTTCCAAATAGGAAAATGAGTACGTCAAGGCTATATATTGTCATCCTGCTTATTTAACTTCTATGCAGAGTACATCATGAGAAACGCTGGACTGGAAGAAACACAAGCTAGAATCAAGACTGCCAGGAGAAATATCAATAACCTCAGATATGCAGATGACACCACCCTAATGGCAGAAAGTGAAGAAGAACTAAAGAGCTTCTTGATGAAAGTGAAAGAGGAGAGTGAAAAAGTTGGCTTAAAGCTCAACATTCAGAAAACGAAGATCACGGCATCCAGTCTCATCGCTTCATAGGAAATAGATGGGGAAACAGTGGAAACATGGCTGACTTTATTTTTCTGGGACTCCAAACAAAATCACTGCAGATGGTGATTGCAGCCATGAAATTAAAAGACGCATACTCCATGGAAGAAAAGTTATGACCAACCTAGATAGCATATTCAAAAGCAGAGACATTACTTTGCCAAGAAAGGTCTGTCTAGTCAAGGCTATGGATTTTCCAGTGGTCATGTATGGATGGGAGAGTTGGACTATAAAGAAAGCTGAGCGCCAAAGAATTGATGCTTTTGAACTGTGGTGTTGAAGAAGACTCTTGAGAGTCCCTTGGACTGCAAGGAGATCCAACCAGTCCATCCTAAAGGAGATCAGTTCTGGCTACTCATTGGAAGGACTGATGTTGAAGCTGAGAGTCCAATATTTTGGCCACCTGATGTGAAGAGCTGACTCATTTGAAAAGACCCTGAATGCTGGGAAAGACTGAGGGAAGGAGAAGAAGGGGACGACAGAGGATGAGATGGTTGGATGGCATCACCAATTCAATGGACATGAGTTTGGGTATACTCCAGTAGTTGGTGATGGACAGGGAGACCTCTCCACTCCAGTACTCTTGCCTGGAAAATCCCATGGATGGAGGAGCCGGGTGGGCTGCAGTCCATGGGGTCGCTAAGAGTCGGACATGACCGAGCCCCTTCACTTTCTGTTTTCACTTTCATGCATTGGAGAAGGAAATGGCAACCCACTCCAGCATTCTTGCCTGGAGAATCCCAGGAACAGGGTAGCCTTGTGGGCTGCCATCCATGGGGTCACACAGGGTTGGACACAACTGAAGTGACTTAGCAGCAGCAGCAGCAGCAGGGAGGCCTGGCGTGCTGTGGTTCATGGGGTCTCAGAGTCGGACATGACTGAGCAATGAACTGAACTGAATTAACATGATTAGTATCGTACTCACCATGATTTCATTAGGATTACTTAGTTTTAAATGCTATCAATAAAACTGAGGAAATACTATTGTTCTTCCAATACTTTGAGCCATCCCTTAGCTTCTAATCCTCCAGGAATATGGCCTGGTTTGAGCTGAACCTCTTCTTCACAGTGGCCTAATATGCTTTAATTCATATAAATGATGTAAGACTGATTAAAAATATATATATATGCCCTTGGAAGTTATCATATTAAAAATACTTGTGTTATAATTTCTCTAATATGTCAAAAATGGTACTTCTATGAGGCTTTCATTAGGACTTATTAGTTCATAAACTCAGGTACAGCAACTCCAAGTTTAATAAAGTCATTAGACTAAGCTCAGATAAAAGTGATTCTCTGTAACTGTGGGTAAAGTTAACAGAATTTCACTGTGTCGTTTTGATTTATATCCAAATGACGGCACCAATTTCATATGCATTTCCAGGAAATAAGTTAAAAAATCAATCTTCAGTGCTTAAAATATAATTATGTCCAAATCTCAGCTTCAACTTCCTTATCACTAGTAGTTTCTTATCTTTCTCCTTCCAGGCTCTCAAAGCCATGAGTTTCATACCTTCATTCCTGATCTGTACTTAGTAGTTTGAAATATTCAAATTAATTTAGTGATTTCTTAGATATCCTTTTTAAAAAGTAAATTTTAGGAAACAGTAAATGTGATAGCTAGCTCCCAACAAATAAGAAATATAGAACCATACATGCTTTAAACCCTCAGTTTAAAAAGGTTCATTAAAAAATATATATCTAACTTTGGCATCCCATTTTTGGTTTCCCTGGTGGCTCAGACTGTAAAAGCGTCTGTTTGCAATGCAGGAGACCCAGGTTCTGGGTCAGGAATATCTCCTGGAGAAGGAAATGGCAACCCACTCCAGTACTCTTGCCTGGAAAATTCCATGGATGGAGGAACCTTGTAGGCTACATTCCATGGGGTCGCAAAGAGTCAGACATGACTGAGTGACGTCACTTTCACTTTTCATTTTGTATTAATATCTTATGAAGAACTACCAACTAAAATAAATTCAGAGGATTCAGGTGTTATTTCTAATAAGTTAAAATCAGAAAAGTCTTTTTACTTACATCCAATTAATTAAGACCCTGAGTTATTCATCAATCTAAACCTAGGGTTAAATAATTTGAGGGAATAAAGGAAGCTAAGGGTTCCATTTTGATATTAAGATTTTTACAAATTAAATGAGGAAATTAAATACATGCCCTTAAAAAATTAATGTAGCATGTTCTGTAACCTTGAGGTAAAAAAAGTGGCATGAATGATGAATATTACCAGGAAGAAGAGATCACTAGGAAACAGGGAGATAAAGGAGGATTTCTTACGGGGCAAAGGAGCTGAAATATGGTCTTCAAGATAAGTATTTTAAACAGAAAGAATGGAAGAAGGAAGTTCACAATCCGTGTTTGAAGGATGGTGACTACACTAGTAATACTGTACTAAAGCATGAATATAGGGAGAGGTAGGTGTCGAGACAGGCTCCCCTGGTGGCTCAGCTGGTAAAGAGTCCACTTGCAATATGGAAGATCTAGGTTCGATCCCTGGGTTGGGAAGATCCCCTGGAGAGGAGTATGGCAATCCACTCCAGTATTCGTGCCTGGAAAATCCCAATGGACAGAGGAGCCTGACGGGCTACAGTCGATGGGGTCACAAAGAGTCGGACATGACTGAGCAACTAAACACAGAACAGCAGAAGTGATAAGCCTGGGGGGTGAAAGGCTTTTTATTAAAAAGAACTTAGATTCTGCACAGAATGGAGGGCCACTGAAGCTTTCTAGAGCAGACAGGGTTCTCTTTCTGCCCCCATATTTTTTAATAAGTTTATTTATTTTTTAATTGGAACGATAATTGCTTTACAGAGTCATGTTGGTTTTTGCCAAACATCAACACCTGCATGCCCCAAACAAAATGCTCAGTGGAGCCACAGAAACCATCCTTGTTAAAGAACAGGAGTTACCACAGCCCTAGGCTGAGACAGAGTCTGGGACAGAAACTGATAGTACCAGAGCTTGAGGAAAAGGATTCTACACAGGCAACCAAACAACAAGCCGAGCTGGCAGCAGCGGATAAAATTGATGAAGAACGGGTCAGTAAAGCAAAACAGAGCAAAAGGGAAAAGAAGGCACAGACATCAATGTCCAAACTGGGTCTTCAAGATGTTACAGGGATTAACAGAGTCAATATCTGGAAATCTAAGAATATCCTTTTTGTCATCACAAAAGCAAATGTATCCAAGAGCCTAGATACCTACATAATTTGGGGGAAAGCCAAGATGGAGGATTTATCTCACCAAGCACAATTAGCAGCTGCTGAGAAATTCCAAGTTCAAGGTGTTGCTGCTGCTGCTGCTGAGTTGCTTCAGTCGTGTCCGACTCTGTGTGACCCCATAGACGGCAGCCCATCAGGCTCCCCCGTCCCTGGGGTTCTCCAGGCAAGAAACTGGAGTGGGTCACCATTTCCTTCTCCAATGCATGAAAGTGAAAGTGAAAGTGAAGTCACTCAGTCGTGTCTGACTCTTAGCAACCCCATGGACTGCAGCCTACCAGGCTCCTCCGCCCATGGGATTTTCCAGGCAAGAGCACTGGAGTGGGGTGCCATTGTGAAGCTGTCTCAAACATTCAAGAAAACATACAGACTCCAACTGTACAAGAGGAGAGGTTGATGAAACCGGTGTGGAAGCTAAGGACATAGAACTGGTCATGTCACAAGCAAATGTTTCCAGAGCAAAGGCAGTCAGAGCCCTGAAGAACAACAGTAATGATACTGTAAATGCTATTATGGAATTAACAATGTAACCATCTGAAAAGAGGACTTTTTTTGGTGTTTCAAAAGAGTAACTGAAGCTGGGCTGGAAATTTGTATTGTTTCTATTATTAATAAAGTTATGGCTTCTTGTTGGAAGAAAAAAAATTAAGACAAGAGGGACATAACAAAGGAAGAATTATTATTTCTCCCCACAAGTCTTAGTTCTACTACTCAAGTTATGTAGAATGAGTCAATTGCTTTTTCCATGATAGGTCTTTACTTAAAAACTGCTTTTATGTTCTTCCATTAGAGGTAAAGATGAAGACAGATTAAAGAAGGGAAAGACTGAAATCATGAGACAATTAAGAAGCCATCTGCCATCTGTACAAGGCTTGAAATGAGTACAAAATTATGAAGGGAAAGAAAGGGGTGGCTATGAGTCTATGTAACTACAAACTTTTTTCCAACTGAGAAATGTTCTTATAAGTTGAACATATTTCTTACTTATTTCACTTTAACATTCACTGTGAAAACATAATGAGCAGCTTCAAAACCAAGTTCTACACTGACAGAAAAGTGCTGTCTAAAGAGCAGACAGCAATTCTGCAGAGACAATCACATTTACTGAGGGACCCACCCATGCAGCTCCAAATCTTCCCTGCACTCTTTCTAATTATTTTACATGCTTTTCTTAGGATGATGCGTATTCTTGAATCATTGACATAGCACCAATAGAAGTCATTTAGGTTAACATTCCCTACATCATTAAAGGATGTTTTCCAATTGAAAAATCTAAATTATAAAATGTAAACCCGTGCTTGTGCAACATAAAATATGCTGCAATAAAATCCTAATATTACTCTCTTTATAGAAATATTAACTCATCAATATTTTCAGAATATTTGGCAGTTTCATTTTGAAGATAACACTAAAATACACTCATAATTATACACAGTAAATAATGTCTCCTTACGTGCTTCTTTATAGGATTTATGGAAAAGTACAAGGCATAAGCAATACTACATTAAAAAATAAGTACCCTGTGACCAAAATTAAAATTTATTAAAACCTTGACTTGAGTTGGCACAGAACTACTTTATTTGTTTTCCAGACTATAAATTTTAGGATGTCAGGGCTGGATATAAATTTAAGGTTCCAAATAATGTATAGTCTGTCCTATTAAGTTGGAAAAGTTATAGTTTATCAAAGATTAGCCTTGCCATTCTTTAAAACAAGAAAGAGATTTTAAAATGCATTTATCAACCTAAATCATTCCGCCTACTTGTCTTAAGTAACATGTATCACTAGATATATGTATAATCATTTCAATTTACTGCATAACTGATTTTATTGAAGGGATCTGGAGCCTAACTTCATATTTACTGAGAAATTCTATCTTCCTTGAAATTATTGCTATATTAGCAATGAAAAACACTAACACAGCTCAGCAACTAACCATACTGATACTATATATTTCATATCTTCATGTCTTTCTAGAATATTATTAATATAATTTTTAGTCTTAACTTACATGAACTGATCACAATAAAGAAGGAAAAATTTTAAACTAAAGACAAGTTTTTAGCATTTAGATAAAATTCTTCTGGTAATTACATCTATTTATAGGTACAATTCGAGAGAAAACTAAAATTCAACAAAATATCAAGTAATCAAATTGTATATAACTCAAGCCACATACCTGACATTGCCCTTGGTGTTTCTTAGAACTGTTGCAGCAAAATTCTGTGTGACACCCACCAAGCTGATTCCATCCACTTCCACAATCTGGTCATTGACTTGTATTCTTTGGGAAAAGGGAAAAAATTACCCACAATTAGTTTTACTGATAATATATTCCCACTCGCAAAAAATGAGTTGACAAAATACTTTAAGATACTCTTACTGATTCAAAAATTTGTCTCCAAGCTCCAGATCTTTGTCAAAGGTTTTTGTCTATTTGGGAGCTCAAACCATTTCATTAAAAAAAATTTCATGAACCCTAGAAAGGAAAAAGCTCTTTGAAATCTTGACCAGTGAATTTTTGTGATTCTTGGATTACTTAACTTGTTCCTGAGGTTGCAGAACTGAAGCTACAAGTTCTCTGTGCTGTAGTAACTGAGAAAAGCCATGATCTCACTATGTGAGTACAAAGTATGTTCCTAACTTAGAAAGGTCTTAATAAATTGAATTATAAAGCCTCTGAAATTAAAGGAGTGATAATCTAATTGGTTCATAGAGAATAGTAATCAGTTTCATAAATTTTCTTTTCTAGTATCTAATGAGAGTTTCAATGTACTAGACATTTAAGAAAAAAATCCCTCTTGGAGATTCTGCTAGAAGCTTAGACGTTTTTTCATATGAGACCAAGTTCATGTAATAACAGTGAAAAAGTGAGTCTTTGGATGAATAAGACTAATTTAATAATTCTGGTTTAAAGTAACATTGGAAAAGACCGTGATACTGGGAAAGATTGAAGGCAAAAGGAGAAGAGGGCAGCAGAGGATAACATGGTTAGGGCACATCACCAACTCAATGAACACGAATTTGAGCAAACTCTGGAATGTTCTACAGTCCATGGGGTCAAACAGTCAGACACAATTTAGCAACTGAATAACAACAACAACAAAGTTTTCTCCATGATTTTATAAAGGTGTGGCTTTATATTTTCATAAGGAGACCAGTTAATCTGAACTTCCTAAAATTCTGAAACTGACCAGATAGATTACAATATTCCTACATAAAGTTTAAAAAGAAAAAAAGAATAAAAGTATGTTTAATAAACTGAATCATAATACTAACAAACTTTTACATCAATAGTAATTATGTTTTATAGAGTGCCAGCTTAAAACATCATTTCCAAGATTCTTAGTTATTTCTAAAATCTTGGCCATGATGCTTTTTAACTGCACAACTCTCCTTGTGTTAAAGAATGTGCTTATTGTGGCACATTAAGAAGATATAAAAATAGTATAATGGCTATTTTATAGTATAGTGTAGTGGCTACAGAAAATGCTATTTGCTGGTCTGCTAAATTGTTTGTGTAAGACAGGTGATTATTACCAACTTCCAAGCTACCAGTGAGGGTTGTTACTAGAAGTCAGTTAAGTAGGCAACAAGTTAAATTTTAAATGGATAATTAAGACTATGGTAACAACATCAATGAAAGAAAAAATAAAATCGTGTAAATAAGGTAATGGAAGGAATTTTTGTTTTTTAAGAAAAAGAACAGGCTAGTCCAAACGTATCACCCTGTTTTAGCATATGAAAGAACATAACGATGATCAAAACTTGAATGTGTATAGCAAGTTGATGAAGGTTTAAAGAAGTAATTTTTATTTGCCTTGGTTTCTACCATCTGGGGCCAAAAAGACACTATAAAATGTGCTGCATTTTGACAAAACTCTCAGTTTTAAAGGACTATTCAAAAGATTTAAAAAGAGTGTAATCCTCTACTACTAGAGTTACATAGAATGAGTCAATTCTTTTTTGTATGATAGCCCTTCGTGTATTTGAAAAATGCGTTTATGCTCCTCCATTTAGGGGTAAAGGATGAGAAGGACACTGGATAAACTAAAGTCATGAGAGAGTTAAGAAGTCATGTGCAATCTGTACAAAGTTTGAAATGATAACGGCAGAAAATTATAATGAAAGTTCCTTTTTCATCACATTCTCATCAGCATTGTACATATTTTAGATTTTGGCCAGTCGACTAGGTGTCCAGTAGTATTTCTCACTGTTTTAATTTGCAATAATTCACATATTGGAAGAAAATTTTTATATATCATATATCTTTCATGGGGGTGATATCTAGACTATTATAAAGAATAGTTACAACCCAATATTAAAATGACAATCCAACTTAAAAGTAAGTCAGACATAGAAAGAAAAATACCACATGATCTCACTTACATGGGGAATCTAAAAAACAAAACAAACAAACAAAAACCATCAGCTCATACAGACAGAGAGATGACTGACATAGATGGGGATTGGGGATAGGCACAATGGGAGAAGGGGGTCAAAAGATACAATCTTCCAGCTATAAAATAAGTCATGGATACAAAACCGAGATCCCTATATATGCTGCCTACAAGAGACACACCTCAAAACAACGGACACATACAGACTGAAAGTGAAGGGCTGGAAAAAGATATTCCATGCAAACAGAGACCAAAAGAAAGCAGGAGTAGCAATACTCATCTCCGATAAAATAGACATTAAAACAAAGGCTGTGAAAAGAGACAAAGAAGGCCACTACATAATGATCAAAGGATCAATCCAAGAAGATATAACAATTATAAATATATATGCACCCAACATAGGAGCATGGCAATATGTAAGACAAATGCTAACAAGCATGAAAAGGGAAATTAACAACAACACAATAATAGTGGGAGACTTTAATACCCCACTCACACCTATGGACAGATCAACTAAACAGAAAATTAACAAAGAAATGGAAACTTTAAATGATACAATAGACCAGATAGACCTAATTGATATGTATAGGACATTTCACCCCAAAACAATGAATTTCACCTTTTTCTCAAGTGCTCATGGAACCTTTTCCAGAATAGATCACATCCTGGGCCATAAATCTAACCTTGATAAATTCAAAAAAATTGAAATCATTCCAAGCATCTTTTCTGACCATAATGCACTAAGATTAGATCTCAATTACAGGAGAAAAACTATTAAAAAATCCCAACCTATGGAGGCTGAACAACACGCTTATGAATAACCAACAAATCACAGAAGAAATCAAATTATGCATAGAAGCGAATGAAAATGAAAACACAACAACCCAAAACCTGTGGGACACTATAAAAGCAGTGCTAAGAGGAAAGTTCATAGCAATACAGGCATACCTCAAGAAACAAGAAAAAAGTCAAATAAATAACCTAACTCTACACCTAAAGCAACTAGAAAAGGAAGAAATGGAGAACCCCAGAGCTAGTAGAAGGAAAGAAATCTTAAAAATTAGGGCAGAAATAAATGCAAAAGAAACAAAAGAGACCATAGCAAAAATCAACAAAGCCAAAAGCTGGTTCTTTGAAAGGATAAATGAAATTGACAAACCATTCGCCAGACTCATCAAGAAACAAAGGGAGAAGAATAAAATCAATAAAATTAGAAATGAAAATGGAGAGATCACAACAGACAACACAGAAATACAAAGGATCATAAGAGACTAGTATCAGCAATTAGATGCCAATAAAACGGACAACGTGGAAGAAATGGACAAATTCTTAGAAAGTACAACTATCCAAAACTGAACCAGGAAGAAATAGAATATCTTAACAGACCCATCACAAGCATGGAAATTGAAACTGTAATCAGAAATCTTCCAACAAACAAAAGCCCAGGTCCAGACGGCTTCACAGCTGACTTCTACCAAAAATTGAGAGAAGAGCTAACACCTGTCCTACTCAAACTCTTCCAGAAAATTGCAGAGGAAGGTAAACTTCCAAACTCATTCTATGAGGTCCACCATCACCCTAATACCAAAACCTGACAAAGATGCCACAATAAAAGGAAACTACAGGCCAATATCACCAATGAACATAGATACAAAAATCCTCAACAAAATTCTAGCAATCAGAATCCAACAACACATTTAAAAGATCATACACCATGACCAAGTGGGCTTTATCCCAGGGATGCAAGGATTCTTCAATATCTGCAAATCAAACAATGTAATTCAGCACATTAACAAATTGAAAAATAAAAGCCATATGATTATGTCAATAGATGCAGAGAAGGCCTTTGACAAAATTCAACATCCATTTATGATAAAAACTCTTCAGAAAGCAGGGATAGAAGGAATATACCTCAACATAATAAAAGCTATATATGACCAACCCACAGCAAACGTTATCCTCAATGGTGAAAAATTGAAAGCATTTCCCCTAAAGTCAGGAACAAGACAAGGGTGCCCACTTTCACTGCTACTATTCAACATAGTTCTGTAAGTTTTAGCCACAGCAATCGGAGCAGAAAAAGAAATAAAAGGAATCCAAATCGGAAAAGAAGAAGTAAAACTCTCACTGTTTGTGGATGACATGATCCTCTACATAGAAAACCCTAAAGACTCCACCAGAAAATTACTAGAGCTAATCAATGAATAGAGTAAAGTTGCAGGATATAAAATCAACACACAGAAATCCCTTGCATTCCTATACACTAATAATGAGAAAGTAGAAAAAGAAATTAAGGAAACAATTCCATTCACCATTGCAACAAAAAGAATAAAATACTTAGGAATATATCTACCTAAAGAAACTAAAGACCTATACATAGAAAACTATAAAACACTGATGAAAGAAATCAAAGAGGACACTAATAGATGGAGAAATATACCATGTTCATGGATCGGAAGAATCAATATAGTGAAAATGAGTATACTACCCAAAGCAATCTACAGATTCAATGCAATCCCTATCAAGCTACCAGCGGTATTTTTCACAGAACTAGAACAAATAATTTCAAGATTTGTATGGAAATACAAAAAACCTCAAATAGCCAAAGCATCTTGAGAAAGAAGAATGGAACTGGAGGAATCAACTTGCCTGACTGCAGGCTCTACTACAAAGCCACAGTCATTAAGACAGTATGGTACTGGCACAAAGACAGAAATATAGATCAATGGAACAAAATAGAAAGCCCAGAGATAAATCCACACACCTATGGACACCTTATCTTCGACAAAGGAGGCAAGAATATACAATGGAGTAAAGACAATCTCTTTAACAAGTGGTGCTGGGAAAACTGGTCAACCACTTGTAAAAGAATGAAACTAGATCACTTTCTAACACCACACACAAAAATAAACTCAAAATGGATTAAAGATCTAAACGTAAGACCAGAAACTATAAAACTCCTAGAGGAGAACATAGACAAAACACTCTCCGACATAAATCACAGCAAGATCCTCTATGATCCACCTCCCAGAATACTGGAAATAAAAGCAAAAATAAACAAATGGGACCTAATTAAAATTAAAAGCTTCTGCACAACAAAGGAAACTATAAGTAAGGTGAAAAGACAGCCTTCTGAATGGGAGAAAACAATAGCAAATGAAGCAACTGACAAACAACTAATCTCAAAAATATACAAGCAACTTATGGAGCTCAACTCCAGAAAATAAACAACCCAATCAAAAAATGGGCCAAAGAACTAAATAGGCATTTCTCCAAAGAAGACATACGGATGGCTAACAAACACATGAAAAGATGCTCAACATCACTCATTATCAGAGAAATGCAAATCAAGACCACAATGAGGTACCATTTCACACCAGTCAGAATGGCAGCAATCCAAAAGTCTACAAGCAATAAATGCTGGAGAGGGTGTGGAGAAAAGGGAACTCTCTTACACTGTTGGTGAGAATGCAAACTAGTACAGCCACTATGGAAAACAGTGAGGAGAGTCCTTAAAAAATTGCAAATAGAGCTGCCTTATGACCCCGCAATCCCACTGCTGGGCATACACACCGAGGAAACCAGAATTGAAAGAGACACATGTACCCCAATGTTCATTGCAGCACTGTTTATAATAGCCAGGACATGGAAACAATCTAGATGTCCATCAGCAGATGAATGGATAAGAAAGCTGTGGTACATATACACAATGGAGTATTACTCAGCCATTAAAAAGAATACATTTGAATCAGTTCTAATGAGATAGATGAAACTCGAGCCGATTATACAGAGTGAAGTAAGCCAGAAAGAAAAACACCAATACAGTATACTGACACATATATACGGAATTTAGAAAGATGGTAATGATGACCGTGTATGCGAGACAGCGAAAGAGATACAGATATTTAGAACGGACTTTTGGACTCTGAGGGAGAGGGAGAGGGTGGGGTGATTTGGGAGAACGGCATTGAAACGTGTACTATCATGTAAGAAACGAAGTGCCAGTCTATGTTTGATGCAGGATACAGGATGCTTGGGGCTGGTGCACGGGGATGATCCGGAGAGATGATATGGGGTGGGAGGTGGGAGGGGGGTTCAGGATTGGGAGCTTGTATACACCCGTGGTGGATTCATGTCAATGTATGGCAAAACCAATACAGTATTGTAAAGTAAAATAAAGTAAAAATAAAATTAAAAAATAAAATAAGTCATGGGGATATAACATACAATGTGGTGACTACAGCTAATAATACTGTATTGCATATTTGAAAGTTGTCAAGATAGTAGATATTAAACATCCTCATCACAAGAAAAACATTTTTATAACTACATCTGGTGATGGGATGTTAACTAGACTTCTTGAGGTGATCATTTCACAATTATGTAAATATCAAATCATTACGTTGTATACCTGAAACTAATATAATGTTATATGTCAATTATACCTCAATTTAAAAAAATGAGCAAAGGATCTGAATAGGCATTTCTCCAAAGGAGATTCACAAAAGGCAAATAAGCATATATAAAAGGTGCTCAACATCATTAGTCATCAGGGGACTACAAATCAAAACTAGAGTAAGATTTCTCCTCACAGTTACTAAGATGACTATGACCCAGAGAGATGTTGTGGGGAGGGGAGTGGGAGGGGGGTTCATGTTTGGGAACGCATGTACACCTGTGGTGGATTCATGTCAATCTATGCCAAAACCAATACAGAATTGTAAAGTAAAAATAAAATAAAATAAAATAAAATAATGCTAAATAAAAAAAAGAAAAAAAAGAAAAAAAAAAAACAAAAGACAGATAGTACCCCAAACTAACACAGCACTGTTAATCAACTACACTCCAGTACATATATTAAGAAAAAGACAGATGGTAACTTTAAATGGAGCATAACCTATGAAGATATTGATTCACTGTGTTGTACACCCAAAATTAATATCATATTATAAATCAAACTATACTTGAATCAAAAAAAAATAACAAGAAGTCTTTATGAGATGTGGAGACACTGTAATCCACATACATTACAGGTAACACTATAACCACCCAGTAGTTTTCCAAAGCGTTAAACACAGAGTAACCATATGAGTCAGAAATTCCACCCCTGATTATATACTCAAGAGAAATGGAAACCTGTTCACACAAAATTTGCACATGAATATTCAAAGCAACATTATTCATAATAGCCAAAAAGTAGAAACAACCCAAATATCCATCAATTGGTGCCAGAATAAACAAAATATGAAATATGCACTCAATGGAATATTATTTGGAAATGAAATGTGATAGATGCTGCAACATGAATAAACCTTGGAAACATTATATTAATGAAAAAGGCCAGTCACAAAAGATCACATGCTATATGATTCCATTTATATGAAGTCCAGAAGAAGCAAATCTCTACATGCAGTTGATGGGTGCCTAAAGGGGAGGGAGGAGGGAAAGCTGTTTTTCAAATCTGCACAGAAGTACAATATGAGCTGCCAGAGGCCTGACCATACTGGATAAGATCGTCTAGGCACTGGTTCTCAAACTGCCTAAATGCAATGGGACAATGGAGTCATTCTGAAAATTTTAAATTTCTCAAGTTGCACCTCTTGCAAAATTCTCATTCAGAAGATAGAGTAAAGTACAGGACAGACATTTTTTCCCCCTCAATTTTGTCTATTATAAATAAAGTTACCATACAAGTCTTTATGTAGACATACATTTTCATTTTTGTTGGAAATTACCAACAAGTAGAATTGCTGGCTTGAAAGGTTAAGTATATGTTTAATTACCTAAGTGCCTGTAAAATGTTATGTTCCCACAAGCTATGTATGAGTGTTCCATTTCTCCATATCCTTGCTAACATTTTACATTGTCAGCATTCTCAACTTTAGCCATTCTAGTAGGTATGGTACCTCACCGCAGTTTTAATCTGTATTCTCTAAGGACTAATGATGTTGAACAAATATTCATATGCTATCGAACATTTATATATATTTTCTTTGAAACAACTACACAAATCTTTCATTTGTATTTTTCAAATACAATTATTTTTATTTGTGGGTTTTTTGTTACTGAGTTGTAAGTTTTCTTCACACCCTTGATGCAAATCCTCACATGAATGTTTAACAAATATTTTCTTCTTGTCTATATAGATTCTCTTTATCATTTCATAACCATGCCTCTTAAAGAACAAAAGTTTTAATTTTAATAAAGTTTACTTTTTTCTTTAAAAGTCCATGCTTTGTGTCCTTTCTCAAAAATCTTTGCTTAATGGTAGGACACAAATACTTTCACCTATGTATTCTCTTAGTTTTTCATGGAACTCTGATGCCTAGATCTATAATTTTGAGTTAATCTGTATATGGTGTAAGATAAGGTGTTTGGTTTAGTTGTTTTGTTTTCCATTTGGATATCTACTTTAAAAAAATTTTTATTTTATGTTGGAGTATAGTGGATTAACAATGTTGTGTTAGTTCCAGGTGTACAGCAAGGTGATTCAACCATACACATATATACATGTACCTATTATTTTTCACATTCTTTTCCCATTTAGGTTATTACAGAATATTGGATATCTAATCCTTACAGCACTATTTGTAGAAAAGATTATACATTTTACCACTGAATTATTATAGCACTTTAATTGAAAGTCAACTGACTATATCTGTTTCAGTCTATTCTTACTCTCTATTCCACTACATTGATCTCTTTCAATTTTTATACCAATATCATATGGCCTTGGTTACAGAAATTTTGTAGTAAGTCTTGAAGAAAATCAGGTAAGATTAGTCCTCTAACTTTATTCTTTTACAGAATCTGTATTCTAGGTCCATTGTGTTTCTATATGCATTTTGGAACCAGCTAGTCAATTTCTATCCCACAAAAAAGAAGACTCCTAAGATTTTTATTGGATTTCTTTGAAAATACACATCAGAATGAGGACATCTGACATCTTTTCTGGTTTTGTAAATATGGAGTTGTTTGCTACCAAGGTCTGGACTCTATAGCTCAGGTCATCCATCTTCCTTATTCATTCTTAATGTTCACCATGCTTGCAAGATGGGAGGCTAGGTCGGGGTAGAGGTTAGAAATGGATATTCTGTTTCAAAGTGAAAGTTGCTTCCTCGTGTCCAAGCAAAAAGGAGAGAAGAATCAAATCAACAAAACTAGAAATGAAAAAGGAGAAGATACAACAGACAATGCAGATATACAAAGTATTATAAAAGACTATTGCGAACAGCTGTATGGCGATAAAATGGGTAACTTGAAGAAATGGACAGATTCTTAGAAAAGTTCAGACTGAACCAGGAAGTAGTAGAAATAAGGAGCAACCCAATTAGAAGCACTGAAATTGAAGCTGTGATCAAACACCTCCCAAAAAACAAAAGCCCAGGACTAGGTGGCTTCACAGGACAATTCTATCAAACATTTAGAGAACAGCTAATGCCTATCCTTCTAAAACTCTTTCAAAAAATTGCAGAGGAAGGAACACTTCCAAACTCATTCTACGAGGCCACCATCACCCTGATACCAAAACCAGACAGAGACAGCACACAAAAAACAAAACTACAGGCCGTGTCACTGATGAACATAGATGAAAAAATCCTCAATAGAATTTCAGCAAACAGGATTCAGCAACACATCAAAAAGCTCATACACCATGAGCAAGCTGGCTTTGTTCCAGGGATGCAAGGATTCTTCAATGTACAAAAAAACAATCGATATGATACACCATATTAACAAATTGAAAGATAAAAACCATATGATCATCTCAATAGATGCAGAAAAAGCCTTGGACAAAATTCAGCACCCATTTATGATTAAAACGCTTCACAAAATGGGCATAGAAGGGACCTACCTCATCATAGTAAAGGCCATATATGATAAGCCTACAGCAAACATTATTCTCAATGGTGAAAAACTGAAAGCATTCCGCCTAAGATCAGGAACAAGACAAGGGTGTCCATTTTCACCACTATTATTCAACATAGTTCTAGAAGTCCTAGCTACAGGCATCAGAGAAGGAAAACAAATAAAAGGAATCCAGATCGGAGAAGAAGAAGTAAAGTTCTCACTGTTTCCAGATGACATGATACTGTACATAGAAAATCCTAAAGATAGTATCAGAAAATTACTAGAGCTAATCAGTGAATACAGCAAAGTTGTAGGATACAAAAATCAATGCACAGAAATCACTTGCATTTCTATACACTAACAATGAAAAATCAGAAAGAGAAATTAAGGAATCAATTCCACTCACCATTCCAAGAAAAAGAATTAAATATCTAGGAATAAATTTACCTCAGGAGACAAAAGAACTGTACACAGAAAACTATAAGACACTAATGAAAGAAATCAAAGAAAACAGAAACAGATGGAGAGATATCCCATGTTCCTAGGTAGGAAGAATCAATATTGTGAAAATGACGATACTACCAAACAAGATCTACAGATTCAGTGAGATCCCTATCAAATTACCAATGGCAGTTTTCACAGAACTGGAACAAAAAATTTCACAATTAATATGGAAACACAAAAGACCCCGAATAGCCAAAGCAGTCCTGAGGAAGAAGAATGGAACTGGAGGAATCAGCCTTCCTGACTTCAGATTATACTAAAAAGCTACAGTCATCAAGACAGTATGGTACTGCCAAAAAACAGAAATATTGACCAATGGTACAAGATGGGAAGCCCAGAAGTAAACCCATACACCTATGGGTACCTTATTTTTGACAAAAGAGGCAAGAATTATACAATGGGGGCAAAGATTGCCTCTTTAAGAAATGGTGCTGAGAAAACTGGACAGCTGCATGTAAAAGAATGAAATTAGAACACTTCCTAACACCGTACACAAAGATAAACTCAAAATGGATTAAAGACCTAAATGCAAGACCATAACCTATAAAACTCTTAAACAGAGGCAAAACATTTATGTCATAAATCAAAGCAAGATCCTCTATGACCCACCTCCTAGAGTAATAGAAATAAAAACAAAAGTAAACAAGTGAGACTGATTAAACTTAAAAGCTTTTGCACAGCAAAGGAAACTATAAGCAAAGTGAAAAGACAGCCCTCAGAATGGGAGAAAATAATAGCAAATAAAACAACTGACAAAGGATTAATTGGCAAAATACACATACAACTCAATCAAAAAGTGGGAAAAAGACTTAAACAGATATTTCTCCAAAGAAGACATACAGATGCCTATCAAACTCATGAAAAGATGCTCAATGTCGCTCATTATTAGAGAAATGCAAATCAAAACTACAAGGAGATATCACCTCAGTTCAGTTCAGTTCAATCGCTCAGTCGTGTCCGAATCTTTGCGACCCCATGAATCGCAGCATTCCAGGCCTCCCTGTTCATCACCATCTCCCGGAGTTCACTCAGACTCATGTCCATCGAGTCAGTGATGCCATCCAGCCATCTGATCCTCGGTCGTCCCCTTCTCCTCCTGCCCCCAATCCCTCCCAGCATCAGAGTCTTTTCCAATGAGTCAACTCTTCACATGAGGTGGCCAAAGTACTAGAGTTTCAGCTTTAGCATCATTCCTTCCAAAGAAATCCCAGGGTTGATCTCCTTCAGAATGGACTGGTTGGATCTCCTTGCAGTCCAAGGGACTCTCAAGAGTCTTCTCCAATACCACAGTTCAAAAGCATCAATTCTTCGGCGCTCAGCCTTCTTCACAGTCCAACTCTCACAACCATACATGACCACAGGAAAAACCATAGTCTTGACTAGATGGTCACGTATTAGCCTGGCTTGGAGAATTTTAAGCATTACTTTACTAGCATGTGAGATGAGTGCAATTGTGCGGTAATTTGAGCATTCTTTGGCATTGCCTTTCTTTGGGATTGGAATGAAAACTGACCTTTTCCAGTCCTGTGGACACTGCTGAGTTTTCCAAATTTGCTGGCATATTGAGCGCAGCACTTTCACAGCATCATCTTCCAGGATTTGAAACAGCTCAACTGGAATTCCATCACTTCCACTAGCTGTGTTCATAGTGATGCTTCCTAAGGCCTTCTTGAATTCACATTCCAGGATGTCTGGCTCTAGGTGAGTGATCACACCATCGTGATTATCTGGGTCGTGAAGATCTTTTTTGTACAGTTTTTCTGTGTATTCTTGCAACCTCTTCTTAATACCTTCTGCTTCTGTTTGGTCCATACCATTTCTGTCCTTTTTGAGCCCATCTTTGTATGAAATGTTCCCTTGGTATCTCTAATTTTCTTGAAGAGATCTCTAGTCTTTCCCATTCTGTTGTTTTCCTCTATTTCTTTGCATTGATCGCTGAAGAAGGCTTTCTTATCTCTTCTTGCTATTCTTTGGAACTCTGCATTCAGATGCTTATAGCTTTCTTTTTCTCCTTTGCTTTTTGCCTCTCTTCTTTTCACAGCTCCAACCAGTCAAAATGGCCATCATCAAAAAGTCTACAAACAATAATGCTGGAGAGGATCTGGAGCAAAGGGAACGCTCTTGCACTGTTGGTGGGAATGTAAATTGGTACAGCCTCTATGGAAGATGGTATGGAGATTCGTTAAAAAACTAGGAATAAAACCCCTATACGACCCCGCAATCCCACTCCTGGGTATATACCCTGAGGAAACCGAGATGGAAAAATATACGTGTATCCCATTTGTCATTGCAGCACTACTGACAATAGCTAGAACATGGAAGCAACCTAGATGTCCATCGACAGATGAATGGATAAAGAAGAATGGATAAAGAAGTGGTAGGTATACAGAATGGAATATTACTCAGCCATAAAATGAAACTGCATTTGAGTCAGTTCTAATGAAGTGGATGAACCTAGAACCTATCATACTAAGTGAAGTAAGTCAGAAAGAGAAAGATAACTTTCGTATTCTAACACACATATATGGAATCTACCAAAATGGTACTGAAGAATTTATTTACAGGGCAACAGTAGAGAAACAGACATAGAGAATAGACTTATGCACGTGGGGAGAGGGGAGGAGAGGGTGAGATGTATGGAAAGAGTAACATGGAAACTTACATTACCACATGTAAAACAGATGGCCAACGGGAATTTGCTCTATGGCTCAGGAAATTCAAACAAGGGCTCCGTATCAACCTAGAGTGATGGGATGGTGAGGGAGATGGGAGGGAGGTTCAAAAGGAAGGGGATATGTGTATACCTATGGATAATTCATGTTGCAGTTTCACAGAAAACACCAAAATTCTGTAAAGCAATTATCCTTCAGTTAATACATTAAAACAGTGGAAAAAAGAATCTGAGGGACATTCTAAAAATATATACATATATATATATACAAGAAAGTAAAATATTAATGCAAAAAATGAAAGAACAAAATATGATTAGGAAGTTTATATCTAAAGCCATGAAAAACAGAATAAACACAGAAGACAGCATGTTCAGATCAAAGAAAAGAGAAATTCAATTTCTTTTATGATGAATATTAGATAATCATAAGACACGTGAAATAAATGAGTAAGTTCTACATGTACCAAGACTGGGATACAAATTTGGGAGTAATTCATATAGAGTCATTTTAAAAAATGACTTGAATACAAAAATAAGTTCTTGCTCCCCTTGGAAGAGAAACATTCTTTCAATGCAGGGTGAAAATAGGAGGATCTATATTGAAGGAGAACCTGGAAAGTCTCTTTCCCTCTCCTTCTCTCTCTCTCTCGCTCACACACATGCACACACACACAAACACACACACCAATAAAAACAAACAAACAAACATCCAGGACAGGGACATGGATCTCATTGAAATGAATGACTATAACGACACTGAGAAGTTTAAGATAAGGCCTAAGAAATGTTACTTGGATGTCTCAAAAAGGAGGTAAATAATTTTTTAAAGCAATAAATTTGACAGAAAATTAAGGCTAGAAACTAAATACAGAATTTTACTATGTTGTTTAAAGTTTCACTTTAATTCTGTCTATTATACTTGATCATTTTTTGTTATCAGAGTGGGGAAACAGGAGAAAGTTCACTACAGTTAAGAAGTCGAATCAGTGGCATGGACTACTTATTTGTAGAAATTAGCACTAAAAGAACGGATGATAACACAGTAGTAAAAAAAGGCAGCAGGAAAAAAGCACACTGAAAATAATTTGTAGAAAAAGAAAGAAATATAACTGTCCAGTAAACAACTTAAAAACAACAAAGTATCAAATTCTTCAAAATTTTATAAGACGATGCTCAGTCTTAAAGAGGGTGCAGGAGACTACTCTAGGGACTTGATAGGTGGCGCAGCGCTAAAGAGCCTGCCCGCCAACGCAGGAGATGCACGAGACTCGGGGTCAATTCCTGGGTAGGGAGGATCCCCTGGAGTAGGAAATGGCAACCCACTGCAGTATTCTCACCTGGAGAATCCCACGGACAGAGGAGCCTGGCAGGCACAGTCCACGGGGGTCAAAAGAGTCAGATATGACTAAGAGCACACATACACAAACTACTCTTTGACACTGCTGGGGAGCATATATTGAGCAATGTTTCTTAAAGGCAGGTTAGCAACCCATTTCTGCAACATTTAAAGCACAATTCACTTTGACACAGTAATTCTGCTTCAAGGAAGTACTTTCAAAAAATAATCAGAGATATTCAAAATGATTTTTACATAAAAATGCTAACCTGATCAACATCTTGAAATAATATACTAGTATAACAATACTTCCCTCGTGGTTCAGGTGGTAAAGAATCTGCCTGCAATGCAGGACACTGGGGTTCAATCCCTGGGTCAGGAAGATCCCCTGGAAAAAGAAATGGTAACCCACTCCAGTGTTCTTGTCTGGCAAAGTTCATGGACAGAGGAGCCTGGTGGGCTACAGTCCAAGGGGTTGCAAGAGTCAGACACAGCTTGGTGACTAAACAACAGCAATATGTAAATGGTTTACACATACAAGGACTTCCCTGGTGGCTCAGACGGGAAAGCGTCTGCCTGCAACGCAGGAGACCCGGGTTCAGTCCCTCGGTTGGGAAGATCCTCTGGAGAAGGAAATGGCAACCCACTTCAGTACTTTTGCTTGGAAAATCCCATGGACACAGGAGCCTGGCAGGCTACAGTCCATGGGGTCACAAAGAGTCATACACAATTGAGCGACTTTACTTTCACTTACATATATAATACTATGACATAATACGTCTTTAAAGTCTGTTGTAGAAAAAGTATTTAATATGTGATATAACATAACATACTATTTGAGCACAGGCTCTGGAATAAGATATCCTAAGTTCACAGCTAGGCTCTGCCACCTACTTGCTATGACTATATAAGAGGAATCATTGCTATCTTATAGGTAAAACAGAAATAACAATAATTTCATGTATTTAATCAAAGCTATTAGATTAAAAAGGTACAAAATATTTTTTAATTTAAATTTATTTATTTTAACTGGAGTCTAATTAAAAAATAAAAAAATAGAAAAATGTACAAAATATAAAGAACACAGCACACTGCCTGACATATAGTAAGCACTCAACAAATATTGTCTTGATGAATTGCCAGGGTCCAGCCCTGGTGGACCCAGGGTAATTCGAAGTGGGGCGGAGTCGGCGATTAGGAAAGAATTATTTAATTAGAGATATAAAGACAGATTAGGGAAGAATAGTGTAGTGAGAGAGAGGAGAGAAAATAGAGGAGAAAAAGAGGCTGTATTCCTTGGTTTACATAGAAAGCCAATAAAGCCCCGAAACAAGGGACTTACACCATCTACGGAGGGTTGCAGGCACCCTCGTGAATAGCGGAGGGTGCCCCGCCTTAGGCTCCCTCCAGATGGGAATCAGCCATAAAATAGAGTAAGAAAAGAAAACACGGGGGGAGACAGATTTCTGAGAAACTGGTCCGTCTCTTTATTTTCCAGGAAAGCTTTTATACTTTAAGTTGTACATAGAGATCAATGGATAATACAAAGTCATGCACGGTCAGCAGCCCTGACCCTTATCGAGACCAGGCTTTCTCTCTGCACACCTAGCTATATACACAGGTCTTAGGTGATTTACATCATCTTCTGGCCAGGAGGCCTATTAGCATTTTATGGCCCTTTTCTGATAAGGGTCTCTCAACCAGAAAACTTATTTGCCCTAAAAGTGTTGTTCTTACTAAAGTCTGGTGCCACTCTCAGAAAGCACTAATTAAGGTTACATTCTTACATAGTAAGGACACAACAATTTATAACAAAGAAAGAGGAATACAGTAATTAATAACAAAGAGAAAATTCATTAACTCAAAAGTCTAGTATTGCTAACATCAAAACTACTATATTCCTTTTTCTATATCCCAATTACGTTGATTAATATCCTCCAGGTACCTAAAAGATAAAGGATATGGAGGCCTGGCGGCAATCATTAACTCAGCAATGAAACCCTTCACCAATATAATTCTTCAGTTCAGTTCAGTTCAGTTCAGTTCATTTCAGTCGCTCAATCGTGTCCGACTCTTTGTGACCCCATGAATCGCAGCACACCAGGCCTCCCTGTCCATCACCAACTCCCGGAGTTCACTCAAACTCACATCCATCAAGTGGGTGATGCCATCCAGCCATCTCATCCTCTGTCGTCCCCTTCTCCTCCTGCCCCCAATCCCTCCCAGCATCAGAGTCTTTTCCAATGAGTCAACTCTTTGCATGAGATGACCAAAGTACTGGAGTTTCGGCTTTAGCATCATTCCTTCCAAAGAAATCCCAGGGTTGATCTCCTTCAGAATGGACTGGTTGGATCTGCTTGCAGTCCAAGGGACTCTCAAGAGTCTTCTCCAACACCACAGTTCAAAGGCATCAATTCTTCGGTGCTCAGCCTTCTTCACAGTCCAACTCTCACATCCGTACATGACCACAGGAAAAACCGTAGCCTTGACTAGACGGACCTTAGTCGGCAAAGTAATGTCTCTGCTTTTGAATATGCTATCTAGGTTGGTCATAACTTTTCTTCCAAGGAGTAAGCGTCTTTTCATTTCATGGCTGCAATCACCATCTGCAGTGATTTTGGAGGGCAAAAAAATAAAGTCTGACACTGTTTCCACTGTTTCCCCATCTATTTCCCATGAAGTGATGGGACTAGATGCCATGATCTTCGTTTTCTAGCTCTTTTTAAAAAGGCTCTATATCTTTAAGATATTTTAAGCTTCCCGAGTCTCTCGTGGTTGGGGGGCTGTAAACAATCACAAGCTTAGCTGTAAAAGTCCGGGTAAACCTGTCAGGCAAGTTAGAGAGCCATCAGAGGGGTTTGAGCTGAGACACTCCTTTTATATGCAGGAGACTGTTAACTGGAGCTCTAAGTTAACTTTTTCCAGAGAAAGGTGGTTGGGGATAGACCCCTGTTAATGTCATAGGAGTCGGTGAAAGTCATAAAATAAGACAGACAAATTCTGGTTTTGGGAAGTTCCAGGGGGGCCCCAGGAGGCCTGATCCCACCTTTGCATGTCGGGCCCCTTCCTCATGACCTTTGCCATAGGTGGGATTCCCCATGCTGGCTCCTGGCAATGAATAAAATGTATGAAAATGCATAAAGCTATATATTCAATTTATCTTAATTCTATAAGAAAGTAAACCTAGGCATACGCACAGAAAAAACTCTGGAAGGAAACCTACCAGCAAGATTTGAAGAGTGGTCAACTCTACATGGTAGGATTACATGAAATTTTTATTTTCTTCTTTACATTTTCTATACCTTCCAAATTTTTAACCATAAACATGTATTATATTTATAACTTTAAAATGTTCTCTAAAATTAGCACATGTTTATTTGACAAGTGATAATGGCATTTTACAGTGACTATAGAAATAATATAAAAAGTTTTGCTCTAGAAGCTGGGCTGGAGGAAGCACAAGCTGGAATCAAGATTGCCAGGAGAAATATCAATAACCTCAGATATGCAGATGACACCACCCTTATGGCAGAAAGTGAGGAAGAACTAAAGAGCCTCTTGATGATAGTGAAAGAAGAGAGTGAAAAAGTTGGCTTAAAGCTCAACAATCAGAAAACTAAGATCATGGCATCCGGTCCCATCACTTCATGGGAAATAGATGGGGAAACAGTGGAAACAGTGATTGACTTTATTTTTCCGGGCTCCAAAATCACTGCAGATGGTGATTGCAGTCATGAAGTTAAAAGACACTTACTCCTTGGAAGGAAAGTTATGACCAACCTAGATAGCATATTCAAAAGCAGAGACATTACTTTGCCAACAAAGGTCCGTCTAGTCAAGGCTATGGTTTTTCCAGTGGTCATGTATGGATGTGAGAGTTGGACTGTGAAGATGGCTAAGTGCCGAAGAATTGATGCTTTTGAACTGTGGTGCTGGAGAAGACTCTTGAGAGTCCCTTGGACTGCAAGGAGATCCAACCAGTCCATCCTAAAGGAGATCAGTCCTGGGTGTTCATTGGAAGGACTCATGTTCAAGCTGAAACTCCAAAACTTTGGCCACCTGATGCAAAGAGCTGACTCATTTGAAAAGTCCCTGATGCTGGGAAAGATTGAGGGAAGGAGGAGAAGGGGATGACAGAGGATGAAATGGTTGGATGGCATCACCAACTTGATGGACATGGGTTTGGGTGGACTCCAGGAGTGGGTGATGGACAGGGAGGCCTGGCGTGCTGCAGTTCATGGGGTCACAAAGAGTCGGACACGACTGTGCGACTGAACTGAACTGAAGCATTATAGTCACTGGTTCTTTATTAAAGACGCAAGTGTGAATAACCATAAAACAACTAGACTAAAGGCTCTGAACTCAAGAATCTATAACTTATAGCCCAAAGCCAAAAAGACATTTTCTCAAATTGTAAAGAACAGGGTAATTCATATAAATGGTTTTGAGCTCTTGTTTTACAACAAATTTTACAATGCTTATCAAATATTATAAATTTAAGCATAAAATAAACAATATTTATTATTCATATTATAGCAATTCCTAATTGTCTTAATTCATCTCTGTAGGCATTCTTATATTCATGCACACCCAAGAAACTAAAACGAGAAAATACATCTGGAAAAAGCTCTAAATGGACAAAAAAAACCTGTCAACCTAGAATCCTATACACAGAGAAACATATTTTTAAAAAGTCAAAGGTGAAACAAAGGCTTATTCAGATATACAAAGCTGAAAGAATTCATCACCAGCAGATCTGGTGATAAAATGGTAAAGGATATCCCTCAGGCAGAAGAAAAGTGATACTAAGTAGAAATACATATTTCACAAAGGAATAAAGAATACTAGAAACAGAAGACAGTAGAGCTATAAAGCATTCCATGCAACATGAAGAGTGGCAACAGATATTTGGCTGGATTTGCTCTCCAAATTCAGAGACCAGTGTAAGAAAGAGGCATCTCACAATTGAAACGCAGGTCTCTGATCCTACATAATTCTTCCTGCCTGCCTTAATACAGAGAGCATTAAGGAGATAAAAAGAGCTCAATATTATTTGATTATTATTTTCATTAAAGGGTATTAATTTAAAATTTTTTCACATTTCAAAGTGATATTCATTAAAGAAAGGATCTAAAAATCTGATACACAATTAAAACAAGAAAATTAAAGCTACCTTTAGAAAAGAGGGAGAGAGGGAGGGAAGTTCCACAGATTTGGCTATTTAATTTGAAAGTGAAAGTGAAGTCACTCAGTCGTGTCCAACTCTTTGCGACCCCATGGACTGCAGCCCACCAGGCTCCTCTGTCCATGGGATTCTCCAGGCAAGAATACTGGAGTGGGTGCCATTTCCTTCTTTAGAAGATCTTCCTGACCCAAGGATCGAACTCAGGTCTTCCACATTGCAGGCATACGCTTTAACATCTGAGCCACCAGGGAAACCACTTAATTTGAAGGGCATTTCAATTTACCTTTTTAGAGGTAAGTTGTAAGGGGACGACAGAGGATGAGATGGCTGGATGGCATCACTGACTCAACGGATGTGAGTCTGAGTGAACTCCGGGAGTTGGTGATGGACTGGGAGGCCTGGCGTGCTGCGATTCATGGGGTCACAAAGAGTTGGACACGACTGAGTGACTGAACTGAACTGACTGAACTGAACTTAATATTATTTTAATAAAAACTTAGAACAAAGTGTAAATGGCCATCATGCCACTCAGCTAAATTACAGGCTACCCTCTAAATTATACGGCAACATAGCACAATAAAAGAGAGAGAAAAGAACAGAAAAAGAAAAGGTTAGGTCTTAAGAGTGAATGTCTTGAAAGCAACTGAAAGACAGGTATTCACTTATTCAACGAATACTTAATGAGCACCTCCAACATTTCAGGTGTCATATGAAATGATGCAGACAGACATGAAGACAAATTCAGAATGTTAAGCTATCAATCATATCGAATAGTAAGGGAGACCCAAAACTTTTTAACTATACTAGATACTCAGGAGATAAATATCCATGGTAAATTTTTAAAACTACTTAAAATGTGATTAGTTTCTGAGACATTTGGAAGGGGTAAAAACATCACAATAAAAAACGCTTCTTATATCAGGGGTGGTAAGGGAAGAGGAGGGAGAAAAAAGTATTTTCTCTATATATCTGTTTATTTGACATACCTTGAAAGAAGATTAACCAAATTTGAGATAACACTGAAATCATTTTCTTAAGGAAGAGTTATTAAGAAGTTAGAAAGCTATAAGCTATAAAGCTATAATATAGCAAGCTAGAAAGCTATAATACAGACTCAGTCTTTTAAAGGTAAAGGAACATCTAACCTGGAACTTTAATTTTGTCCACAACTGAGTTCTGAAGAGTAACTTTCCCAAGGCCACATGGTGATTATTTTAATTGCAGTTTAAACTATATAAAGTATTACATATTCTCTATAGAAAGATTAAATATTCCATATTTGCTGAAATAGAAACACAGACTAGAGCCATTCAACCCTTTGATGTATATTAATTATAAGTTTCTTGAGAGAAAGAAAGAGGAAAAAAAAGAGAGAGAGACGGGAGTGAGGTGGGAGAGGGATGAAAAGAATGGAAAACATATCTGCATAAGAAGCGTATTATACTCATCATACTGTTTTGTAAATCCTAAGGTCCATCTAGTCAAGGCTATGGTTTTTCCAGTGGTCATGTATGGATGTGAGAGTTGGACTGTGAAGAAGGCTGAGCACCGAAGAATTGATGCTTTTGAACTGTGGTGTTGGAGAAGACTCTTGAGAGTCCCTTGGACTGTAAGGAGATCCAACCAGTCCATTCTGCAGGAGATCAGCCCTGGGATTTCTTTGGAGGGAATGATGCTGAAGCTGAAACTCCAGTACTTTGGCCACCTCATGCGAAGAGTTGACTCACTGGAAAAGACTCTGATGCTGGGAGGGATTGGGGGCAGGAGGAGAAGGGGACAACAGAGGATGAGATGGCTGGATGGCATCACGGACTCGATGGACGCGAGTCTGAGTGAACTCTGGGAGTTGGTGATGGACAGGGAGGCCTGGCGTGCTGCGATTCATGGGGTCGCAAAGAGTCGGACACGACGGAGCGACTGAACTGAACTGAACTGAATACAATATATTTCTATATCAGTAAGTACAAATAACTTTGTATATCAGTAAGTATACAATATATTTCTATATCAGTAAGTATATATGTATTGACTGGAGACAGCAACCAAAATGTTCCTTTTATAATTTTTTTACACTGATAACTTTAAATAGAAAATTATAAATGCTCTGCAAATGAGTATACTTTTAATGGTGGAAATAAGTATAATAATTTAAAAGATGTGAACACTGCCATAGGTATAATAATATGACCACTTACTTTCAAATATATATATACACACACATATATGTGTATATGTATGTGTATATATATAGGTCACATGATCCCAAAGATTCTCATTTCATTACCTCTAGTTGTCTTTTTTAATATATTCACTGAGGCATTTATTAAGTATCTATTGTAGCAACAGCAGGATTACTGTACTAGGTAAATATTCATTTAAAAGGTCTCAGGAAATGCACACTGGGATGGGTACAGCAAAGTTCTCATATCAACGTAAATATTAAAACTACACAGGAGAAAACATCAGTAAACAGGTTAACATAAAAGAAACCTAATTTTAAAAATGAGTGACACAAAAGCAAATAGTTCTGAGTTTAGAAAACAGGAACTGACTAACTGATTAATAAGAAATTTTCTTTTTTTCTTCAATGAATTGCCTTCTCACTATTTTAATGGTGTCTTTTGGTGAACAAGAGTACTTAATTTTATTTATTTATTTTTGGTCACTCAGCATGTAGGATCCTAGTGCCCATCCTGGGGCTGAAGCTGCTCTGCACTGGAAGGGTGGAGTTTTAACCACTGGACCACCAGAGAAGACCTCTAATTTTCTTCTTTTTTTGTCTTTAAATCAATTTGTGTTTTGGTTTGGCTTTGGGCCCCATTCACTTAAGAGAGGTGATTGATAATAATTAATATTGTTTGAATATTAACAATAAGAATTATTCCCTATCACTTTAGAATGATTTATATTTTTCATGAAACATAAAGAAAAAAGATGTAGATTTTTGCAAACAAATTTTAACTCACTTGGAAGAAAGGTTCTAAATTAATAATAGGAAATACTACTGCTGCTGCTAAGTCACTTCAGTAGTGTCTGACCCTGTGCGACCCCATAGACAGCAGACCACTAGGCTCCTCTGTCCCTGGGATCCTCCAGGCAAGAACACTGGAGTGGGTTCCCATTTCCTTCTCCAATGCATGACAGTGAAAAGTGAAAGTGAAGTTGCTCAGTCATGTCTGATTCTCGTGACCCCATGGACTGCAGCCCACCAGGCTCCTCCGTCCATGGGATTTTTCAGGCAAGAGGACTGGAGTGGGTTGCCATTTAGGAAATACTATTATCATCACAAAATACAATCTTTTATGGGAATATTTTATTTTACAGGGAAGCCGGGCACGCTGCAGTCCATGGGACTGTAAAAGAGTTGGACAAGACTTAGTAACTGAACAACAACAATTACAGAATCCATTGACAGAGCAAAGAAGTTATTTACTTCAGTAAGACAATAAATTACTTTTAAACACAGAATATTAATATCCCACTTTCTTTGTTTTAAGTCAGCTGAAGATTCACTCAAAACGTTCATTTCAGACCTTTTTTGTTCAAGTGTTCAGATCAGTTCAGTTGCTCAGTCGTGTCTGACTCTTTGCGACCCCATGAACCGCAGCAGCCAGGCCTCCCCGTCCATCACCAACCCCCGGAGTTTACCCAATCCCACGTCCATTGAGTCAGTGATGCCATCCAACCATCTCATCCTCTGTCGTCCCCTTGTCCTCCTGCCCTCAGTCTTTCCCAGCATCAGGGTCTTTACAAATCAGTCAGATCTTTGCATCAGGTGGCCAAAGTATTGGAGTTTCAGCTTCAAAATCAATCCTACCAATGAACATCCAGGACTAATCTCCTTTAGGATGGTCTGGTTGGATCTCCTTGCAGTCCAAAGGACTCTCAAGAGTCTTCTCGAACGTGTTATGGAATACAAATAAGGTTACTCTGGTAAGATGTGATCCCTAACCACATAGAAAGAGATGATAATGAAGGTGTGGCTTCCTATTTAAACAAATCAATTTAGTTCCTCTGAAGGTGTGGCTTTATATTTAAATAAATCAGTTTTATTTATCAGTCCTCTATTTAAATAAATCAGTTCCTCTTGGGAAACATCTTCAGATATCAATATGTTCTTAGAATTACAAAAGAAATATTACTACTACTGGTTTCACTGGAGATTCACAAATGATTTTCAACATGGTTTATTATTTCTAGATAAGATTGTAAAAGTAATACAAACTTAAACCTTGAAAAAATCAAAGTCAGTTATTAATATTTAATTTTCTGGAAAAAATAAGATTATATTTCATTGATTTGGGCATTCATATTTTTTAGTCTACTTTTATTCCTACTGCCAATCCTCTGTATCATCCCCAATTTGTTGTATCAGTAGCTAGGTAAGGATTAATCAAAATCTTTAAAGATACTTATAGCTCAAGATGATGAAAGCTCAGACATAAAATATGAACATCTGATGCTCTGATGTGTATCCAATGATCCCAAGAGGATGTTTAACCCTCTCTGAGAGATTCCACAGGTCTAGATGGCACTCAAGAACCTATGTTTTTAGACAACACATTTTGAGAGACATTGATCTCCACAATCACCATCATTGCAGGATCCAAGTTCCTATTCTCTCTCCTACCACTGCCATTTTCAGAGGTGCCAGAACTATTATCATTTGTCTTGATATTTCTCAAGTGAAACTATATGCTGATCTCCATAGTACATATTGTTAAATGATATATACCATGTTTTGATCACTATCCACGAGCTAGACAGATGAATGGGTATATACAAAGGAAGACAGATATAGATAACAGACCCACCCACCTATTTATCTAATATACATTAAAGAAATATATTCTGACTACAAATCAGAAAATAATTCAAATGTCTTAACATTTTCCACATCTGAGACAAACTCAAATTCTGTTCTAAAAAATCAAAAGAAAGCTACCAATGAAAGAAATTCCCAGAAACATTTCCCAGAAGACTTTAGATGTTAACAACAGTAGCTGGTTTACCTGCCATCTCGCTGAGCAGCACCACCTTCTGTCACTGTCTTGACAAATATCCCCAGCTTTTCAAGGCCTGCATCTGCTCCAACACCCATTCCAATAATACTTATGCCAAGTCCCTCTTCGTCTATGAAAAAGGAAAAAAGTGAACAACCTTAATTTTACACTCATCCAGAATTAGCTTCTGAGATCTATTTGCTGCTTTTAATTTTGTTCTTTGTTAACTGTACTGACATGTTTGCTTTGACAGAATTTTATCTTATGCTGGGGAGCAAAGATGTTAAACGGGGCTGGTGCACTGGGATGACCCAGAGGGTTGGTATGGGGAGGGAGATGGGAGGGGGGTTCAGGATGGGGAACACGTGTACACCCGTGACAGATTCATGTTGATGTGTGGCAGAACCAATACAATATTGTAAAGTAATTAGCCTCCAATTAAAATAAATAAATTTAAATTTAAAAAAAAAGATCCCTTAAAAGGCTTGTTAGTTTATTTTCACTTTACTATTGCAGTTGGCTATTCATTGTGATCCCTGGAAAAGGTAATAACTTGATTACTGAGCAATCAATCTATTTGAAAACACAGCCTAACTAAATTATACAGTATTTTTAAGCACAGAGCATACATACACATATATGTTTGAGTATATAATTTTAAATTAATGTGATTATAATACATCTGGAATTTCCCATCTATTTATGTGGTCTTCTTTTTCTCTTTTAACTTGGGCCATGTGCCCATTCATGTGAATAAGATGGTAAGTATCTCTCAATATTTTCCTCTGTTCTACTATACAAGCATATAAACATATGATCAGATAAAATATATACATATATGTGCATATAATTGAATAGACATATAGTGTTTAATTTTCCTTATTTCCTTTACACAAACAAGATCATATTATACCTACTTCTCTCTGCAGCTTATTTTTCTGATCCAATGATAAGATATCAACTTATATAGCCTCAAAGCACTTATAATGCATAACAGTTCATGGTGAGAAGGTGTCATAATTTATCCAACCATTTCTCTATAAATAGGCATTCACTTCTGTTTTCATTTTATTGGACCTTTGAACAATACTGACAATCACATTTTTAAATTCAGATACAATTTTCCTTTCTGTGAACACATATATTTGAACATTAATGAAATAAAAGATACACTACTTATATTCCACATTTTTTGGTTAACATTCAAAGTTGTTTTCTGATAGCCTCAAAGTCTTTATAATAATGGTGCATTAGCTATATAAAAATAGATACAAACTAATCAACAGTGTTGGATTGAATAAAAAAAAGAAACTGGCTCATGTACTCAATAGAATGTTTCATGCTTTTAAAAGACTCTTTAGCAATAACCTTTAATTTGCTAAGTATTCTCACCTAGTAATTTTTTGAATAAGGTTCATCTCATTGATTATTACTTATTACTAGCTTCTGCTTTAAGTATTTCTAAGTACAATTCATAATCCTACATTTTTAGTCTGCTGCTGCTGCTGCTAAGTTGCTTCCGTTGTGTCCGACTCTGTGCGACCCCAGAGACGGCAGCCCACCAGGCTCCCCCGTCCCTGGGATTCTCCAGGCAAGAACACTGGAGTGGGTCGCCATTTCCTTCTCCAATGCATGAAAGGAAAAGTGAAAGTGAAGTCATTCAGTCGTGTCTGACTCTTAGCGACCCCATGGACTGCAGCCCACCAGGCTCCTCTGCCCATGGGATTTTCCAGGCAAGAGTACTGGAGTGGCATATCTAAATACTGTCTAATACCCGCCCCGCCCCAGACCAGACGCTCACCCTGTCTACACTATATGGTTCCCCTTCCCCTGAGGCCCCTCTCCAGAGCTTCAGGCCCACTGCCTCCGAGGTGCCCCCCACCCGGCACCCCGCCCTCCACCAGGCTGCCTAAGCCCAGGGGCAGCTCCCGTGGCTTGGCACCGGGCTCCTCCTCGCCTGTCCCCACACCTCCAGGTTGTCCTCCACACTTGCCAGATTAATCCTCGCGAAGACTCATGTCACTCTCCCACTCAGAAGCCCTGCCCGGCGTACCAGTGGCTAAAGTCCTTAGCTGGCATCCATAGGCCAGGCACAGGCCATCCACGATGGGCCTCAACACACACACCTGCATGTTTTTTCTCAGTGCGTGGTCTTGCATGGGTAGTATTGCGTGGGTAGCCTAGTATGGATGCACATTTGTGCTTGGGCCAGCCCTGGGCTGCTACAGACTGTTTACCCACTTGGAAAATATTTTCTAAGGACAAATTCCTGGGAGTCGAATTTGTGTTTCAAGGATAGGAGGCTTTTGCTCCGTGTTGCCAAATTGCCCTGTGTAAAGACTGTGCCAGTTTACATTCCTGTCACAGTCGGGCAAGGCCTGTCCCCCCGCATTCCTGCGTGTGCTGGTCTTACTGGTCCATTTTGAAATGGGGTGGCATTGCATTGCCACCACTGTACCAGTGCAGAATACACTTCAGGCGCCTAAAAAGGCGTGGGGAAAAAACATTAGAAACGTCTGAGTGGCTGTTACTGAGGTCGCCTATAAGGCAGTTATGTCTTAAAAAGATTTGGCTTAGTTGGGGAGATAAGACATATGACAAATTTTTAGTCTACATATGTTTAAAAATATGTCATTTAGCTCAGCTGTATGATGTCTTTGCTCAGCTGTATGCTAAATAAAGCTAGTACAGAGTTTGATCCCCAGCTGAAGGCACATCCACATTGATTTCAGGCATAGGTACCTCTCCACTGTGAGAACCGTTGACTAAATGAGTGATCACTGGGGACTTTCCTTCACTCCTTACATTTAGAAGATTTGCACACTTCATTTTCCATGTTTATTACATTCTAATTGTTTCCCTGGTATAGGTATTCATATTCACTAATAGGCATTCTCCTTCTAAAAACTTTCCTACATTCGCTATAGCTTTACAGTTTCTCCCTAGAATGAGGTTTCTTATGCACATGAAGGTCAGATCTGTGCTGAAAGCTCTTCCTTATTGGTTACATGTATATAGTTGCTTCTATTACACAAATTCTCTTATGTGTATAAAAGTTAGCAGTATTCAGAATTATTGCACATATTTATCACACTCATAGGATTTCTCTAGAGTATGAATGTTCATGTTTATGAAGGGATTAATAATGCCCAGAAGCCTGCCCAGTGTTTACATTTAGTGAGTTTGCTCTTGTGTTGTTTAAGAGATGATCACTGTAGACTTTTCCACATTGAATAATGTTGCAGAGCTTCTATCCTGTATGAAATCTTTGGTGAATATTAAGTATTAGGGGGATTCTTATCCGTATTCATTGTATTTATAGAACTTCTGTTCATTATGAATTAACACATGTCAAGCCAACATTAAGTTCCCACACTCAGTATATTCAAAGGCCTCCTCTCAATTGTGGATTCTCTGTACTACCATGCCATTTAATAGTTTCTTCCAACAAATATCCTGCATGAAAATTACATCTTAGGTTTTAAATCCATTTTCTCTCCCTGGACTCAGGTTTTAGTAAAATCATCTCCCTTCCTTTCATAGCTCCTCTTGATGCTCTAACTGGAAAATTACTCAGTCTTGCAAAGATGAAAATGCAACTGGGCAAAGCAGTATGTTGGCTTGAGCCACTCTCAATTCAGTGCAGACCACCTGAAAGATACAGCGATAACAGAAAGAAAACTAAAGGAAGAGGACAATCAACCCAGAGATCAGTTGACTGATTTCATCTCTGTACAGCTTCTCTGAGATGGCAAGCATGGGTGAAGTCCAGAGCCACACACTTGAAGGCTTTGATTCCTGTGGTTGCACCATCAGGAACCCAGCAGCCACCCTGTCTTCCTCTGTATATATTTTACTAGGAACAGGCAGAGCATGAAGTATGCAAAACATCCAGGAAAAGATGGGAAAGACTCAAAGGCTATGTTAGGAAGATGCTTTCACTACCTTCTGGATGGAGCTCAGAGCTTATTTTCTCTACCAGGAAAAAAAAATCTCACGTTGGTTCAGCATTCCCCTCACTGCTAGTGAGGTTTGAGCTTGTATTCATAGGAATGTGGGCCATTCAATTTCCTCTAAAGTAAAGTGCCAATTTTTCTAATGAGTTTTGCCTGTCTCTTTCGTCCTGATAATTTACAGACTCTTAGAATATTCTAGCTATTAACTCCATGTCACCTATAATGAATATTTCCCCTCCTAAATATATCACTTATCTGTTGGCTTTGTTTGACAATATTGCCTTTAAAGGTTTAAAATTTTGAATGAGTGAATTGGTCCATCTTTCTTTTATAATTTCTGATTTTCCAAATGGTTAAGCTCCTCCTCCCAGAAGCCCAGATGTAGATATACATTTTCATAAACTATCTTTGTTTTTTAATATTTTACTATTTGATTCATGTAGTTTACCTTTCTATATGATATAATGAAAATGAAGTTTTCCCCACTTAACATTCTTTCAGATAGATGCTCAGTTATGCCAGAATAATTTGTAAAGTACCCTGTTACTCCTAGAGTATATCTCATGTGTCAAGTTATTAAATTTTCATGCACACTAACATCATTCTCTGGACCTTGTAATTTGTTTCATTGATCAACTGCTGTATGATTACAATTTGTTCTGATTGTAGAGGATTTATATTACATTCAGATATTTGGAAAATTAAATTATTTCACTTTCTTTTTCATACTTCTCTTAGGTCTGTATTTTTCCATGTAAATTTTAGTACTGTATTATGCTATCCCCTCTCCCAATGTAACTGATGACAGTTCTATTTGAATTGCATTAAATTTATATATTACTTTATCAGGATTGAAGATACCTATCAGATATAGGAGAGACTTTCCTATACTGAGTCTTCCCATCCAAGAATGCAGAATATCTATTTACTTAGATCCTGTATCTTTAATCAAGATCTTCAGTCAGGATCCTATATCTTTAATGGGCTTCCCAGGTGTCTCAGCTGGTAAAGAATCCTCCTGCAATCCAGGAGACCTGGGTTCAATGCCTCAGTTGGGAGGATCCCCTGGAGAATGGAATGGTTACCCACTCCAGTATTTTGGCCAGGAGAATTCCATCGGGTCGCAAAGAGTCGGGCACGACTGAGCAACTTGCACTTTCACTTTTGTATCTTTAATTACCCCAAACAAACACCTAGGCCAAGCTCTCACTTATAGCAACTCTCCCTGGACTCTTCACATCCACCAGTGGTTTGCAGGAATACAAGAAAACGTCAGACCTCATTCACACTTCCCTACTCCTAGTCACAAATCCAGCCAACTAAAGTAGATGGGTTTCAGGAGGGATGGTAATGGAGGAGTCTTTCAATATAACATCTATACAGAATTCATATAAACTGTTTTTGAAATTAAAAAAATAAAACCTTCCATGAAAATGAAAACTTTCTCCAATCCTTAGGGGGAAAAAAGGCTATACTTAGGGAAAATAAAGTCATTTCTATACTATTAAGATACCAGCATAACATTAACACTGCAGAGCTCATATACCTTTTTCTAGTTCCACTGGGAAAAGTTCCAGCTTTTCTACACGTTTTTCAAGTTCATACTCAGCCGAAGCAGCCACAGGGTCAACTTCATCATTCCTCCTGTCATAGTCTTCATTGGAGTATGTGCTGAAGACCTGTAGTAAGATGTCAGCAATAAGATGAAAATCCAGAAAATACAGCTTTCTTAATTTACGAAATTCTGCTAAGTATCCAAAGCTACATAAGTTAAAAATTTTGTATGAAGAATTTCTTCTATACAATTATTTTGTCATCAGATCAATAGAGATGTTAGGAAAAGGAAAACTGAATCAGAATAGAAGCAACTCACTAATTTAAAAAGTGTACCACTTTAAATGATTTGAGAGACAACAGTAGCCAACAGCTAATCATTACATGGTTATCAATATTTATCACTTTTTACAGAATCAGGGTATACCATATTAGCTGCAATAAAACTAAGGTAAAGCATCTTGAGCATGCTGTTAGGGCAAATACCCACACGTAATGCATTCCATGCTATGACCTGTAAAAGCCCTGGTGTGGTAGTGTGCTGGTACTAGAATTATATTTGAAACATAAAATCATTGAAACTGACTTCTATTCTATACTGTACCAGGCAGTGTTAAAGCTCTCATTTGTCATCTCTCATTTTACTTGCATGCAAATATAAATTAAATTCTCATTGAACATTTTAATGAAATCACTAACAAAATATTGCTGAAGATCTGCACAAAAAATAGAATATTGGTAGGTCTTTCTTCCTGACCTAAATCATTCAAAAGATCATTACATGTGGTCTTCAAATGTAGCCATAAGAAATGTATTATCCTTATTTCTGCTGAAATATTTGATTTCTTTTAAGAGTAACTGGAAGTTGGTTTACAATCCCTCACTTAATACATTAAAGAATATTCAAAAGAAAGAAATATATAATTCATCAAACCAAATTAATTTGCATGAAAAAAATGACAATTTCAATTAAATTCAATAGTTATGAAGTATTCAAACTAAGTCTGTCATGTCCTCCAAAATTTAAAATCTCAGAGTGAGCAGTTTTTTAAAAATTATACATACAAAGTGATAATAAACAGAGAAAGCAGGACTGAAGGTCAAAGATGGAAGAAATCAAGTCTATTGTCTATAAGGCTGTCCCTACTAGTCCAGATGTGGTTTACATTCATATTACTGGAAAACTGGCAGCTCTTATACGCTATATACGGTAATCTATAAACCAGAAACACATATTGGATACACAGAAACAGATGTAGTGTGGTTCCTCAATCTACATACTTTTCAAAATCGTGTCATTTATAGTCTTTGTTCCTGACTTTTGACATGTTTTCATAGCCATGTACCATTCACAGTTGGTCTCTACCACATTTCCCCACCACAATAAACATTTCTGCATCAAAAGGAACACTTCTAGACTACGGGGTTTGTATCTTTGAAATTAATCTTTTCATAAAATATACTTCCTATGTTCCTTCCATAGAACCTTCTAGTGTTTTTCTTAAATTGTCAGGTTTATGACTTTCTCTAAGACAGCCCTTTTGATCTTTCACTTCCCTTATATGTTTTGGTAATCATTAATTCACATATATTCATGCATCAAAAATTTATACAGTACCAGCTCTATGCCAGACATTATGCTAGACACAGAAGAAAGCACATTCTCAAGACGTTCACAGTTTAGTAGGGACACAGAAATAAAAAAACAACTACCACATATGTGATAATTGATATAACAAAAGAATATACCAGGCAGTTTTTTTATTGTTCAGAGAAACGGAAGAATTTCATGGAAGGGGAACTATCTGAGCTGAATCCTAAAGAATAAACAAGGATTTATATATTCAAATGTAGAAGAGGTGAAACGATTATTTCAAATATAAGACACTAGAAAAAATCTGTATCTTTTGGAAAACATGGACAATTGAATGGTTCACAATATAGCATGCCTAGAGAAACAAATTTTAGTAACACGCACAAAAAAGTAATTGGATCTGGAACATACATGTCCTGGAAACTATTGGCAGTGATGACTGGAAATTATTCCATTAATGTCTGCCACTCTACTTCTGCTAATAGGTTCAATTATATGATTGCTAAACAAGGATTTAAATGACATTCATACCACAATATAACTCAACTTTACTCCTGCATTTAATATGTGAATAAAAGAATGTATATGTATTTTTATATATGTATATATGTGTATGTGTGTGTGTATACAGTGGAAGTGAGAAATAGATATGAGGGACTAGATCTGATAGACAGAGTGCCTGATGAACTATGGAATGAGGTTCGTGATATTGTATAAGAGACAGAGATCAAGATCATCCCCAAGAAAAAGAAATGCAAAAAAGCAAAATGGCTCTCCGAGGAGGCCTTACAAACAGCTGTGAAAAGAAGAGAAGCGAAAAGCAAAGGAGGAAAAGGAAAGCTATATCCATTTGAATACAGAGTTCCAAAGAATAACAAGGAAAGATAAGAAAGCCTTCCTCAACAATCAGTGCAAAGAAATAGAGGAAAATGATAGAATGGGAAAGACTAGAGATCTCTTCAAGAAAATTAGAGATACCAAGGGAACATTTCATGCAAAGATGGCCTCAAAAAAGGACAGAAATGGTATAGAACTAACAGAAGCAGAAGATATTAAGAAGATGTGGCAAGAATACACAGAAGAACTGTACAAAAAAGATCTTCTTCATGACTCAGATAATCACGATGGTGTGATCACTCACCTAGAGTCAGACAGCCTGGAATGTGAAGTCAAGTGGGCCTTAGAAAGCATCACTACGAACAAAGCTAGTGGAGGTGATGGAATTCCAGTTGAGCTGTTTCAAATCCTGAAAGATGATGCTGTGAAAGTGCTGCACTCAATATGCCAGCAAATTTGGAAAACTCAGCAGTAGCCATAGGACTAGAAAAGGTCAGTTTTCATTCCAATCTCAAAGAAAGGCAATGCCAAAGAATGCTCAAACTACCGCACAATTGGACTCATCTCACACGCTAGTAAAGTAATGCTCAAAATTCTCCAAGCCAGGCTTCAGCAATATGTGAACCACGAACTTCCAGATGTCCAAGCTGGTTTTAGAAAAGGCAGAGAACCAGAGATCAAATTGCCAACATCTGCTGGATCATTGGAAAAGTAAGAGACTTCCAGAAAAACATCTATTTCTGCTTTATTGACTATGCCAAAGCCTTTGACTGTGTGGATCACAATAAACTGGAAAATTCTGAAAGAGATGGGAAGACCAGACTTCCAGACCTGCCTCCTGAGAAACCTGTAAGCAGGTCAGGAAAAAACTGTTAGAACTGGACATGGAACAACAGACTGGTTCCAAATAGGAAAAGGAGTACGTCAAGGCTGAATATTGTCACCCTGCTTATTTAACTTATATGCAGAGTACATCATGAGAAATGCTGGGCTGGAAGAAACACAAGCTGGAATCAAGATTGCCGGGAGAAATACCAATAACCTCAGATATGCAGATGATACCACCCTTATGGCAGAAAGTGAAGAAAAACTAAAGAGCCTCTTGATGAAAGTGAAAAAAGAGAGTGAAAAGGTTGGCTTAAAGCTCAACATTCAGAAAACTAAGATCATGGCATCCGGTCCCATCAGTTCAGTTCAGTTCAAGCATTCAGTCGTGTCTGACTTTTCGCAACCCCATGAATCACAGCATGCCAGCCCTCCCTGTCCATCACCAACTCCCAGAATTTACTCAAACTCATGTCCATCGTCAGTGATCCCATCCAGCCATCTCATCCTCTGTCGTCCCCTTCTCCTCCTGCCCCCAATCCCTCCCAGCATCAGGGTCTTTTTCAATGAGTCAACTCTTGGCATGAGGTGGCCAAAGTATTCGAGTTTCAGCTTTAGCATCAGTCCTTCCAATGAACACCCAGGGCTGATCTCCTTTACAATGGACTGGTTGGATCTCCTTGCAGTCCAAGGGACTCTCAAGAGTCTTCTCCAACACCACAGTTTAAAAGCATCAATTCTTTGGCACTCAGCTTTCTTCACAGTCCAACTCTCACATCTGGTCCCATCACTTCATGGCACATAGATGAGGAAACAGTGGAAACAGTAGCTGACTTTATTTTGGGGGGCTCCAAAATCACTGCAGATGGTGACTGCTGCCATAAAATTAAAAGACGCTTACTCCTTGGGAGGAAAGTTATGACCAACCTAGAGAGCATATTAAAAAGCAGAGACGTTACTTTGCCAAGAAAGGTCTGTCTAGTCAAAGCTATGGTTTTTCCAGTAGTCATGTACGGATGAGAGAGTTGGACTATATAGAAAGCTGAGCACTGAAGAATTGATGCTTTTGAACTGTGGTGTTGGAGAAGACTCTTGAAGAGTCCCTTGGACTGCAAGGAGATCCAACCAGTCCATCCTAGAGGAGATCAGTCCTGGGTATTCATTGGAAGGACTGATGTTGAAGCTGAAACTCCAATACTTTGGCCACCTGATGTGAAGAGCTGACTCATTTGAAAAGACCCTGATGCTAGGAAATATTCAGGGCAGGAGGAGGAGGGGAGGACAGAGGATGAGATGGTTGGATGGCATCACTGCCTCAATGGACATGAGTTTCAGTAAACTCCAGGACTTGGTGATGGACAAAAAGATGCCTGGCGTCCTGCAGTTCTTGGGGTCACAAAGAGTCGGACACGACTGAGTGACTGAACTGAATTGAACTGTGTGTGTATACACACACACCTGCTAGCAAATATTCTTCCCCCCAAAAGCTGGTTTATAACATTCATTTAGGGATATCCCAAAATTAAATAAAACAAACAGAAAACTAACTATATAACTACAGGCTGGAAAATAATTTTTTAAATAATGTTTGAGGCATCTAGCAATCAGAGGACCATATCACCATTTCATTCTGTAGAGAACAAATAATGTAATATACTTTTCATCCTCAGCTTGTTCATTATCTGGTAAATTATGGGGGCACCCTTATAAATACATGAAAAACAATGCCAGAATTCATTATTTGTGAATTAAGCTTTTGTTTACCTGGAGAATCCAAGAGGTTAAACAGAAAAATTCAGAACAAGAGTTCAGTGATTTTTACATTCCCTCACTCATGTAAAAAAATCATTCTCTTAAACTTATGCAAGCCAAACTTGGGCTACTGCTATTATAAATGAAGAGGACAATTACAAGAAAAGCAAGTGTGTTTCTAGAAATGTAGTTCCCTAACTATTATATCTGTGATAAATTATCATACAACCTCAAATTTATTGTGAGACCTACAGATAGAAATACTAATGTCATTTTAAAGAAATTAAAACAGTGTTGTCTTGCCTTTGGAAAAAAAAAAAAAAGAGTTCAGTGAAAACAGAATTTGGAAACTGACCAAAAAATCCATAGTCATTTTAGAAAATATAATAGACAAGATTATGAATTATAAAATTAGTGATTATAAATGTACAAGGGTATCCTTATCTTTAAAACATAACTGAAAAATTAAAAAAGCCCTGAGTAAGTGTAATGCCATTCTATGTTCTTCAATTAAAATCCTTAATATTGTAAAATCACCTATGATCCTAAATTACTGTAAATGTGTTTGCCCCAATTTAATTTATGAATACAGGGCAATCAAAATTGAAATTCCACTAACATTATTCCTGGAAACTAGGAAGCTGTTTGCAAACTAAGAATAAGAATGGAAACAGACCTTATCAGATATCAGAAGAGATAATAAAACTTCATTTATTAATGCAATATATTTTGCCCAAAGACAGATCTATTTCGTACTTTCTGTTTCTCTCCTCTACTTTTCTACTCAAATTAGTTTGGGTGATCTAGTCAAAAAATAGTAGGGAAAGAATGAGATATCCTCCTGGAAAAAGAATTCCTATTTCATATGATTAACAAAAGTAAAATTTACATTGCCTAAGGACAAAAAAATTATAAATTATTAAACTGCTAAAGTTCAAACTACCAAACAATTACATGCATTTCTCATGGTAGTAAGGTTACACTCAAAATCCTTCAAGTTAGGCTTCAGCAGTATGTGTAGCAAGAACTTCCAGTTGTAGAAGCTGGGTTTAGAAAAGGTAGAGGAACCAGGGAACCAACTGTCAACATTCATTGGACAACAGAGGAAGCAAAGGAATTCCAGAAAAACAATTATTTAATTATTTCTGCTTCATCGACTATGAGAAGGTCTTGGACTACATGGATCATAACAAACCATGGAAAATCCTTTAAAACAGATGGGAATATCAGACCACCTTACCTGTCTCCTGAGAAACCTGTATGTGGGACAAGAAGCAACTGTTAGAACCTTACATGGAACAAATGACTGGTTCAAAATTGGGAATGGAGTTAAGACAAGGCTGTATATTGTCACTCTGTTTATTTAACTTACAAGCAGAGTACATCATGAGAAATGCCAGGTTGGATGAGCCATAAGCTGAAATCAAGATTGCTGGGGGAAATATCAACAGCTTCACATATGCAGATGATACCATTCTAATGGCAGAAAAGAGGAACTAAAGAGCGTCTCAATGAGGGTAAAAGAGGAGAGTGAAAAAGCTGGCTTAAAACTCAACATTAAAAAAAACTAAGATCATGGCATTTGGTCCCATCATTTCACAGCAAATAGATGGGGGAAAAGTGGAAACAATGACACACAGATTTTCTTTTCTTGAGCTCCAAGATCATCGCAGATGGTGACTGCAACCATTAAATTAAAAGATGCTTGCTTCTTGGAATTAAAACTATGACAAACCTAGACAGAGTGTTAAAAAGCAAAGACATCACTATGCTAACAAAGGTTCCATCTAGTCAAAGTCATTGTTTTTCCAGTACTCATGAACGGATGTGAGTGTTGGACCATAAGAAGGCTGAGCACCAAAAACTGATGCTTTTGAATTGTGGTGCTTGAGAAGACTCTTGAGGGTCCCTTGGACTGCAAGAAGACCAAATCAGTCAATCCTAAAGGAAATCAACCCTGAATACTCTTTGGAAGGACTGATGCTGAAGCTGTAGCTGCAATAATTTGGCCACCTGATATGAAGAGCCAACTCACTGGAAAAGATCCTGATGCTGGGAAAGATTGAAGGTAAAAGAAGAGGGCGGTAGAAGATGAGACAGTTATAAAGCATCACCAACTCAATGAACATGAAGTTGAGCAAACCCCAGGAGACAGTGGAGGACACAGAAGCCTGGTGTGCTGCAGTTCATGGGGTTGCAAAGAGTCAGACAACTTAGTGACTGAACAACAACAAACTGCTAAAAGAAAACATGCAACAATGGTTTTAACAGGCAAGAGAGAATCTTCCCCAAAAGCCATGGATCCTAAAAAGCCTAAGGAAAATAAAGTATTTGATTAAAAATTAATGCTAAAAACTTCTAGGTGACAATATACACCATAATGAAATTATAAAACAGGTCAAATATTAGGAGAATATATTGCCAAATATCAAGATGAAATATGAACATTTGTAATATATGAAATGTTTTATCACCTTAAAAACTACATCTATAAGTAGGGAGAAGGAAACTGAGAATTCAACAAAGAAGCACTACTATTCAATAAATGATGTAAAGATGCTCAATTTCTTAAAAATTTTCTTCCTAAAAATTAATTTAAGAAGGAAATGCAATATATTCACCTATAGGATGACTTTTTCAAAAAGCCTGCAACATCTAGTGTTTGTGAGGATATAGGAGAAATACTCTTGAAAAGGCAGGGAAAAAGTCAAAATTTGAAATTAGCTATCAAGATTGTAAATGCAAATGCCTTTGATCCAATACAGCTACATTAAGTATTTATAGAGATATTTACAAGTGTGCAGATATCTGTGCAAGGAAGTTCATTAAAGAACCATTTGTAATTCCCCAAGATGGAAAATTATATAGATGTTCAAAGATAGAGAAAATGTCTTACTATGTTATAGTATTTACAAAGATGTAATTTCATGCAATGATAAGAAAGATCCATCTCTGCAGATATGAAAGGCTCTGAAATTACTTAGCCAAAGGCTCATATATTATTTAACCAAAAAGGCATATGGCAGATATATTTATATCTATATTCATATGTATCTACTCCTCTATCTCTATATATTCATATATAGTGAGTGAAAGTCACTCAGTCGTGTCTGACTCTTTGCAACCCCATGGACTATAATACAGTCCATGGAATTCTCCAGGCCAGAATACTGGAGTGGGTAGCCTTTCCCTTCTCCAGGGGATCTTCCCAACACAGGAAATGAACCCAGGTCTCCTGAATTACAGGCAGATTCCTTACCAGCTGAGCCACCAGGGAAGCCCAAGAATACTGGAGTGGGTACCCTATCCCTTCTCCAGCAAATCCTCCCCACCCAGGAACTGAACTGGAGTCTCCTGCACTGCAGGCGGATTCTTGACCAGCTGAGCTACCAGGGAAGCCCATATATATAGGTTTAAATATATTCTCAATTGGTATGACCCTAACTCTAATCTAAATTAAAGATCTCCTAAATTTCCTAGCCATGTAACTGTTGCCAAACAGTAAAACCACTCTAAACCTCAGTTTCATTATTTACAAAATGGCTATTATAATAATAATACCTATCATATAAAGTTGCTGTGAAAATGAAATGAGACAATCCAAATAATTATGCCGGGTTCAACGTAAGGGGAGTGAAAGCTTTCCCAGGGTAATCAGAGATAATAATATTTCCCTAGATACCTACACTCATCTCATACTCTTATTTACAAATAAGTTTTGAATGTTTCATTCACTATGACGCTTAATGCACCTGGAACAAAAATCTACTAGACTAATTTGGTATTACAGTGTAGACGGGCCTGCCAAAACCCCTACCTGTGTCCAGAGCAATATAATATCATTACACAATGGCTTGTTATTTGCTAGGCTTTGTTTTGCCTTGACCAGGAAGAACCTCAGAGATGAAAGGAAAATTGACCTAGGTAAGACTTTCCCTTTCGTCAATATGGTCATGACTCATTCAGTATTCTTACAATACTTCTATCATTTTTATTTATATTACAACTGCTCTATAAATATATATGAACAGTTAATTATGCAAATAATAATCAAACCCCATCATGATATTGCTGCAATGCAAAAATGCAAACAACTAAAGGCCAACAGCATCCTGTGTCCTAATATTCAGCACAATTCAAGAGATATACACATATATTTAGTTCAGTCACCTTTACATTGTTTCTGTGTTATTTCACTGAGAAAAGCAAAAGGATGTTTAAATTTAAGACTTCTTGTTTCAGAGCCAACAAGTGATATTCTATTCCTTGATCAAAGGAAACAAAACAAGACCTTATCCCTTGCTTTGCAGCAAAGGCGGGCTTTTAGGGATAACAAGTTTACAAATACAGTTAGCAATGACCTTTCTGACCGTGCAACCCAAAGTTATGAAAAATAAATAAAGTTAAAATTAGGTTATAAGATTTCAACTAGAACCATTCTTTTTCACATTTCCAGTAATTGGAGCTCCAACACTTTTTCAAAACAACAGCAACCTTTTTTCAACAATAAGGGAAAAAAACCTGATTTCCTTTACTTCCTGACAACACATTTTCTTTAATCAATGCAGGTCAAAATGAGTCCAGGATTCTCTGTAAATGCTGACTGGAAGGAATCTCCCACAAGGCTTCCCCAAGGTTTCGGTTCTGCCTGTCGTCTGTGTTCTGCGTCATCTCCTGACACATCAAAGGTGGAAAGTGTTCCCGGTTCTAGCAAGCTGCATTTCAGATGATGGCCTGGCACAGCATGCTCGTGGAGATTCGCCAAGCATTCACATGCTTCCACAAATGGGCCCCACTTATCACAAGCTTCCTTGGCAGAACTCTAACTCACCTTCACATGATTTTAGCAGCTCTGCTTAAGGGACTCTATAAATTGAAACTAAGAGAAGACAGTCCACCTCAAAGTTTTTAAAAACAAATTTGATGATAAACCATCCTCAGAAAGCAGGATCCTAACAGCCTTAGAACAATGTACACAAAACTTCAGTTTCCTTTCCTTCACACACTGATTTACAACGTTAAGAATTATAGTTTCTAGATTGCCTAGTGTGTGCCAGGGAGTATGTTAGGATCTTGGTGCAAACTGACATAAGCCAAACTGGAGTTTAAAATCATCAGGCATTTGTGGGTAAGCACTGGCAGTGTCCAAAGATTCTAAATAGGTGAGAGCTTTCTGATGAATATAAACACATTGATGGGTAAGAGGATGAAAAAACAGACCCACAGCTGTATCTTGCATGCTCAGTACAGTCTCAGATTTCTGTCCTTCAGTTTCTCTGACAAGTAACCTGCATGGAGGCATGCTTAAAGCAACTGTGACAACATTCCACAGTAGAATGTCTCTAACCTAACTGGATCTGTCAACAAAATCCTACATTTCAGAAAAAAAGACCAAATGAATAAGAGAGTTAGACACTCCTGTAAAACCTTAGCTTGCTTGAATCAAAATCTATTTACATAAAATATTTCTAAAACCAATCCACGTATTTTCAATATCACTCATTTAACCAATTATCTGTAACATTCCTAACATTAATAAACCTTCCTATGCAGATTTAAAGTATGCATCTCTGGAGTGTAGACATCTAATTAGGTTCTTTCAAATACTAATCCTTGAGTGAAGATTCATGAGTGTTGTACCTAGAGTGCTAACTAAAGACTCCTAAAAGAAAGCTATACCCATAAATATGGTGATGTGTATGTTGTAATAACTGAAAGTAAATTACAGACAATATAAAGCTTTACAGAAGTAGTCTTTAACTCTTGTACCAACTGATCCAGTAAATAAGGCAGAAAAAAGGAGAGTATTTACCTTTCATATTTTTACGTAAGAAATTCGAAACTCAGAGAACAATATACATGGCATATATGAGGATAACTAGTAAAGACAAAGTCTGTAAGGACAAAAGGTGTATTTCACTAGTTGCAAGCCTAGTGGCTTCATGAATAACTAAAGAACAGGAAGTGAAAAAACAAATATACTTGACAAAACAGGAGGTAGAGGACAGGCTGATCAAAAGGCAACACAAAGAGGCCTATATTCATCAGGCTTCTCCAGAGAAACACAACCAAGGGGAGGTGTATGTGTATAAGATGTTCCCTGACCCAGGGATCGAACCTGGGTCTCCCACATGGCAGGCAGATTCTTTACTGTCTAAGCCACCAGAGAAGCCCTATTTGTATTATGGCACCCCACTCCAGTACTCTTGCCTGGAGAATCCCATGGACGGAGGAGCCTGGTTGGCTGCAGTCCATGGGGTCGCGAAGAGCCAGACACGACTGAGCGACTTCCCTTTCACTTTTCACTTTCATACATTGGAGAAGGAAATGGCAGCCCACTCCAGTGTTCTTGCCTGGAGAATCCTAGGGACGGGGGAGCCTGGTGGGCTGCCGTCTATGGGGTCACAAAGAGTCAGACACGACTGAAGTGACTTAGCAGATTTATTTTAAGGAATTGGCTCATGTCATTATAGAGACTGACAAATCCAAAATCTGTATAGGGACAAGCTGGAGACACAGGGAAAAATTGCTCTTGGGAGTTCAGTTCCATAGGATTCTCTCTGCTTCACGGGAAGTCAGAAAGAAAAGTGAAAGTGAAGTCACTCAGTCGTGTCCAACTCTTTGCGACCCCATGGACTGTAGCCTACCAGGCTCCTCTGTCCATGGGATTTTCCAGGCAATAGTCCTAGAGCAGATTGCCATTTCCTTCTCCAGGGGATCTTCCTGACCCAGGGATCAAACCCCGGTCTCCCACATTGTAGACAGACACTTTACCATCTGAGCCACATTATAAAGCCTTCAACCAGTGGGATGAGTCCCACCCATATCACAGAGGGCAATTTACTTAACTGTACTCAAAGTCTACTAATTTAGATGTTAACCTCGTTCAGAAACAGCGTCACAAAAACATCTAAAATAATACGTGATCTAAAACATCTGGCCACTGTGGCCTAGACAAGTTGACACATAAAATTAACTATCACAAAGTCCTTAAAATAGAATACTCTTTGGCTCCAAAAGCTTGATATCTAACTGAGATAATCATATCTAGATAGTGCCTCTCTATATATCACTGGAGTGTTGTAAATTTTTATATCCCCAGATACTTTCATGGAATGTACACAAAACCCATGATAAAATTAAACATACATTTTTGTATTATCAATGGCACCAATCACTTCATACTTGTAGATAATCAACAATGAAATATGGAGAATGTAAATTCTTCAAATTTAAAATAGCAATGGTTGACTCTGTAGAAAGATAAGCTAAATATAAGAAAACTTTTTATGAAAGAATACTTAAAAATAAGTGGAGTTTTAAGGTCACATACACAGAAATTATCAGTGAAATAAAAAGATTAGAAAGTCCTATATCTCTTCATTTTGACAAACTAGAATTCAGTTATAATTAGCACATTTATCTACAAATATGTATATAAAGTCCTTGAAAAATCTTAAAAATAAGCTTAATATCTCCTTATAAAATCAGCTTATGCCACTAGAATAATTAAAAAGAAATTCCATCATAAATAAAAATAAACTTCGCTTATTTTAAACTTGGACAAATTGTCCAAAAAGTGAGTTTTTCCAGTAGACAGCTGAACAGAAAACTGGACAGTTCCACAGATGTTCATGTTTTCTTGGTATTTTTCAAATTGTAATAAACATTTAAACACACCCATGAGAAATTAGCAATTTCTCTTTCAGCTCAGCCAGACTTTTAGTTTAAATCAGAGACATATGCTTTTCAAACTGACAACCAGTGGCCAGCATGAAATAAACTGGTGGCCTTGGTCCAGTTCCCACTGAACAGGTATCTTCATCACAGGAAAAAGTTAACTAATTAGCACCACTTGGCAACTTTTCGGGGGGCAGGATAATCTCCTAGAGAAATAACTTCCCATTCACAGAAGGTAATACTCCTGTACATATGCAACAGGTCGAGCCAATAAGTCAGAGTCTGTTCTCAGATTTGTCTTAGCAGTTAGTATTCACTTCTTTCACTACCAGACCCAGCACTGTGCTTCTAAAGGTCCATGGAGTGAGATTATTTTGAATTATCTAAATAAGAAAACAGATGGAGGTGAGTACTACAGCATGTATGGGGTAGTGAGGTTGAAGAGGAGAAAGGGAGTCACGGGCCATACCAAAGATGGTTTGAGGCTGGGAAAAGAAAGACTTTCCATGGTATAGGAGTCATGTAGAGAGGGTTACTCTCACCCATGCAAAGGTCCCAAGGGTGACTGCACCTCTGATATGAGAGCTATGGGGTATCATGAGGACTAAATACTAAACTTCGAGGTTTTAACAACTTTGGGAAGTATATTCCAGACCCAGAATTTTGCCTGGAAATAGAGTAAAAGAAAGAGCCTTGCAGGGAACTTGATCATCTGTTCAAAACTATCATCAGAAGTAGTGGTTCAGGTTAAAAGCAGAAGGAGCCCTTTCCCTGCTGGTTCAGATGGTAAAGAATCCACCTGCAACGTGGGAGACTTGTGCTCAATCCCTGGGTTGGGAAGATCTCCTGGAGGAAGGCATAAATAACCCACTCTAGTATTCTTGCCTGGAGAATCCAGATGGACAGAGGAGCCTGGCAGGCTACAGACCATGGGAGTCACAAAGAGTCAGCCAAGACTGAACGACTAATCACAGCACAGCACTGTAAAACTGTCAAAACTTGTGCATCTATCCAGGGTGATGGGAGAAAACATAAAAACATGGATGCAACTAAATAACAGCCAAATCAGTGGGTAAGGATCTCAAGGAGGTTAACTTGAGTACAGCAGAAGAAAGGAATGTGATGTAAAGTATACTAGAGGTGGGTGAACTAAAATTGATTTCTACTCTTTAAACAAAATGGGCTGAAGATCAAGCTCCTCATACCTACTGTGATGGTCTTTTGATATGTCAACTTGATTAGATTAGGCTTCAGCCCCCAGTTATTGAATTAAACAGTAATCTAGGTTCACTGTAAGGTATTTTGTAGATGTGACTGAAGTCCAAAATCAGTTGAGTTTAAGTAAGGGAGCATCCAGTGGTTAAGACACTGTACTTCCAATGAAGAGGACACAGGTTCAATCCCTGTTCCGGCAACTAAGATCCCACATGCCACTTGGTAGAGCCAAAAAAAAAAAAAGTAAGGGAGATTACCCTCGAAAATCGGGGTAAGCCTCATTCAATCAGTTGAAGGGCCTTAAGAGCAGAGTTGAGGCTTACCGGAGGAAGTTCTGCCTTTGGACAGCAGCTTCAGTCTGTTGCAGAGTTCTGCCCTCCCTCCCATCTTGATGGCCTGCCCTACAGATTTCAACCTTGCACACTTACATTTGTGTAAGCCAACTGACTGAAATAAACCTCTTAATATGTATCTCCTACTGTTTCTCTGGTTGAACTCTGACTGATACACCACACTCCAAGTCTTCACCACAGGACAAAGTACAGTTATTTGGGGGCAGTGGTTTGTTGTAAAATCAGCCTAATGGGTCATGAATAGCATTGAGAAAATTAAACAGGAAAAAATATAATAGAAAACATCAGTGTTCATTACAATTTTACTGAGGGTATGTATTATACTTTAAACCTTTCAGTTTGATTTGAACACATACATAGACACATGTATGGACCATGTCTTGATGTAAAATGGTTATGATATATAGAGACTAAAAAAACAGCATGTTTAAGCAATAATTTTTTAGGAGTATGTGCATCTAAGCCTGCCTGAGAGATAGGGGAAAGTGAAAGTGAAGTCACTCAGTTGTGTCCGACTCTTTGCTACCCCATGGAATAGTAGCCTACCAGGCTCCTCCCTCCATGGGATTCTCCAGGCAAGAGTACTGGAGTGGGTTGCCATTTCCTTCTCCAGGGGATCTTCCCGACCCAGAGATAGGGGAGGAGAGGTGTAAACAGGAAAGGATCTCCAGAAAGATCCTTAAAAGCACAGACTTTAGTCAGCTATCCTTACCATTAGCAAATAATAAGTGGGCAAGGGCAGGCATGTGAAAGGCACTCCGGGAGAACAAATACTATGTTCAAGGTAGGAATGAGAGAGAACACCAGAATTACGGACAAAGTACTTTGACCTAGGCAAAGCTGGAGTGGTGAATAAGAGATGGAAAAAAGTATACAGGGAGGGCTTTGTGATACATGATTCTTTGTGTGAATAAGATTCATGTGCTGTAACCTTGACTGAACAACAACCTTGAAAGAGAATGGGAGCTTATGAAGAGGATTAGAGGGGAGCAGAGTCGGAAGGGGGGATGAGTTAGAAGCTCTAGAGATCCTATACTGTCATTCCTATGAGGGGACTTGGTGAGAGCCTAAGTCCTCAAGGCACTAGGAGATTTTGCCTAAGGTGCCCCTGCTGGTGTGGCCAGCCATTCTCAGGGCAACAGAAGGCAGGCAGGAACGTGGGCATGCTGCCCACACACAGGGCCTGGGAAGCCAAAAGAGCTGAGGCATCATCCGCCTCAGAAGGACCGTGAGTAAACCAAGGTCCTGGGAGCGGAAGCTCCTCTTCCAAGGTCACCTTAGACAACAGAGGCGTGGGAGTGGCAACGGCAATAAAAGATTTATCTTTGCTGAATTGCTAGGGCGAAATTATGTAGAAATTATGTCTATGAGACAAAGGCCTATCTAAAATCTTGCACTTTAGTAGGAGCGTGTCCATCTCTGGAGAAGAGAATCTCTACTTGAGATTTATCACCTTTTGCATCCATGCTCAGTCACTCAGTCATGTCCAATTCTTTGTGACTACATGGACTGTAGCCCAACAGGCTCCTCTGTCTATGGAATTTTCCCGGCAAGAATAATGGAGCAGAGTGCCATTTCCTCCTCCAGGGGAGCTTCCGAACCCAGGGATCAAACCTTTGTCTCCTGAGTTTCCTATACTGGCAAGAAGATTCTTTACCACCAAGCCACCTGGGAAGCCCCTTACCACCTTTTACCAGAGGCCAAATAATAAAAGCAAAGGTTGCACAATTTTTCAAAACCTGCAACAGGTTCAAATGCTGATAAAGTTTTTTTAAAAAAATCTCTTAGCAAGCATTTCTAGCATTAACCGAGACTTACAGAGTCAATTGAAAATTTTAATTTCTATAAAGGTCATGAGTAAAATATGCTTTATTTTTAAACTCTGCAAGCTGAGGCCAGACATCACATGGTGGAAAAAACTGACAAACAAGACAGAAGAACAAACAACCAATTGTTAGGGAATGCATGTATGTATGACAACACTGGTGCTGCGCACAAGGCTGAGCTTGTAAACCTAAGACTAGATGCAACAGGAACTTTACTGCACGCAGCACAGCTGTGATCCAGTGTCAAAATGTATCGTGTTACCCCCACAAAGCAGGAGAGACTCTGCTTTCTTGTAAACAAACTGTTCCTTCCACTTAGTCTTCTCCAAGAACTACGGTCCAAGTGTAATTGATTCTGGATCATTGTTGAAAATGTCAGCAGAACACTAAATCTACAAATGGTATCCGTCTCATTCTTCTCTTATTTACTGGCAAAGCCTAAAGGGCAGGAGCACTTCAACGGAAACAGATAATGGGCAATCTTTTGTCAAAACACGTGGAGGACAGGGCTGTCACATTAATTCTTGGTGTGTTTGAGGTGAAAGCTGCCATCACTTCCATTACCATTGGATTAATGGTCAAAGCTGGGGATCACTGACCCTTGAATCACACTAACTTTGACCTCATATATCTTGTAATAGAAATGATGACTTTGTAAATACTGTGTTAACCACTATGCTTCTTAAATCAATTGTCTCCACAACCTCAGAAACTGCCTGTACAAACAAAGATGCCAACAAAGCTAAGTGGTACATCGTTAAAAAAAAAACAGGTGACTGCTCTGCAGAGAAGAGAATGCAACAATCACTGCTACTCAAGTGCCTGACTTGTACAGAGTCCACACTTCTGGGCCAGTACAGTGCCTCCGTAACACTTCAAACTTCACGAGCCCCAAAAGAAAAATGTAGTGTCTCCCATTCTTGGCTACAGCAAGCTTGGGAGGTGGGGCTGAGGTGGGGAACAGAGAGTGAATCTATGGGTGATTTCACGTTTATTCTGCACACCTTTTCTGTGCTCTCCAATTCTGTATAACGAACAAATATTCCTTTCCTGAGGGGGTGTAACCAGGACGACATTCTAAAAAGCTTCCCAAGGTTCTCCACTCCCAAAGGAATATAGTTCACATATTTAGAAGGACATCAAAATTCTCCAAGATCTGACTCCAGCCCACCTTGCCAGCCATTATCTGGCACTACTCCTGTTCATTCACCCCATCATGCAAAAATTATGACTGTTTTGTGATGTGTCTGCAAAACTTCTTCCAGCTTTTTTTGGGTCTCTCCTATAGAATTCCTCCTAGGCTATATATTATATTTATCAGTGATCACATTTTCTGTTCAAATAAAATTTCAGCTCCCTAGGTCTGGGGTACTTTTATTCATCTTTGTACTACTTGTTGGTTTTGGTTTCTGTTTTTCAGCTTTATCAAGGTATGATTAACAAATAGAAATTATATCTTTGTAACAACATGATGTTATGCTCTAAGTATATCTTGTGAAATATTTACCACGATCAATACCGTCTACTGTTAACAGTGTACAATGTCTTAAAAGCAATCAGTTTTTGTCATTGTTAGTGATCTATACATGGACTGTATCTTAAGTCAGGATTGCTGAACAAATGAAACATGGCAAAAGGGAGCCTCATTCATAAAAAACTTTAAAATAAAACAATTTTGAAACAAAGAAGTCTTCACATATGCACAGTTGGAGATGACTGTCAGTGGTCATCTACTATCCAAATAAACCTGTGATAAAACCCAGTTAGCATAATCATTTGCAAGGCCTTATTCCAGAAGAGATGACATAATAACATACTCTAAATGACTGTATCATTAAGATTATGTCATTAAGATGGGGCTTCCCAGGTGGCACAAGTGGCAGAGTCCGCTTGCCAATGCAGGAGACATAAGAGATGTGGGTTCCATCCCTGGGTCAGGAAGATCCCCTGGAGAGGAAATGGTAAACCATTCCAGTAATTCTTGCCTGGAAAATTCCATGAACAGGGGAGCCTGGTGGGCTGCAGTAGATGGGGTCACAAAAGAGTCAGACATGACTAAACACACAAACACGATGGTTACGTCAGAAATCAAGTATCACCAAAGAAGGAATATTTATTATTAAAATGAATTTTATATTCTATTTAGATAATACCAATAAAAAAGACCACTGCCCTCCTATTTTAAAGGCCAGTTAGCTCCTGGAAAGAAATTTTATAATGTTCCCTTTTTGATCAGATTAGTGTGATTGACAAGAGAAGTCAGTTTGGTAGAACTGATTATTTTTAAAATGTATTTTGAAATGCTAATATGAAAGTGTATTGGTAGAATAGGACAGTCAAGGATAATTAGATTTCTAAAAGTGTAACATTTGATAGATATAATAATATCTAATATTGGGTTCTCTGCTTGAGAGACTGGCAGGAGGAATTTAAAAGTATTTCACTTTTGGATAGACAGCTGACTTAAATATATAAATATATAAAAGTGGTTGGCTTCTTTTGCGGTCTTGAGTGCAGCAACTCTCGCTAAGTGACTGGGGGTCAGGCTCCCAACTGCAGCAGATTTGCTGATTAAAATCCAGCAGTCAGGGAACTGAACTTCCCTGGTGGTCCAGTGGCTAAAACTCTATGCTTCCCAATGCAAAGGGCCCAGGTTCAATCCCTGGTCACAAAAGGGTCAGGGTGCTAGATCCCACATGCCTCAGCTAGAACCCAGCAAGGCCAAATTAATTATATAATTGATTTTTTTAAATGAATGAGCAGTCACTCAGTTTTGTGTTCTGGTCATGGTGGTCCATCCATGAGAAAATCCATCTGTTGGTATCTATCCTCTCTCAAGCCAAAAACCATAAGCAAACCAACGTGTAAAAGCTGACTACCAAAACCTGTTCCCATGTTGCCTTCATCTCCCTTACTGCCACATGGAGGAGAAATGTGTTTGTTAGGTACCTAAGTTTGGTTAGTCTAATGCCGTTTTCCCTCATGCTAGTCAACTTGACAGAGAAGGTTTAAAAGAAAATCTTAATACAAAGGAAGACATACCTCACCCTTTCACACTGGAAGAAACAAAAAACACTGTTTTTAAATATAGGACTCGATTTCTTCAATATTTTGAAGCCTTATTATGACAATATCCTCCAACACTGGATCACTTCCTTCTTCTCCACAACTCAAGTGCTCTGTCAATCTCTTAGTGCTTATATCCTTCCTTTTATTTGTTAATAATGTTATATGTTTAAATCTTATCACTCACTGGAAACTTCAAAGAAGTCTTATTCCCCACTGCATCTCCCACTTGGCACTGAGCTTGACACAGGGTACTTACGCAACAGATGCTTGTTGACAGATGTGCCTTATAAAGGAGATAGTCTGATAAATTGACTTCTTTTGGAAAATCTGCAACTAAACTCTCTTGAATAGTTTCTCCATTCATTCATTCAAACAGCAGTTCAAGTTTTACAGACAAGTTGTCAACATGAGCAAAGGAAATCTTCCTCATCATCTAGTCTACCCTGCTGGCTTCCACTAAAAGCTCTGGCATTTAGTGTACTGATATTCTGGCAGTAGCTATGGGCCATATAAAAATGCAACACAGGGACTCAGGCCTTAGCAAAAAAATAGTATCAGACTCAGGACAGAAAAAACTGATTCGCTGGTGTCTGGGCGTATTCCAACTCTAGTCATTTCCACTTTTTCCTATATGTGTGTGTGTGTGTACATATATGTGAGTGTGTGTGTGTACATGTATAGACATATGTATATAATGCATTTTTGCCAATCAGCTCTATCATAAGAAAAGATTATTTCAATAGTGACCATTTGGTGGAATGGGAGGAGAATCCATCCCAATCTGCTTACAAGCAAACAGCAAACTTTGATAGACATTCCTTTAATTTTGTTCAAAAAAAAAATGACACGTAGGAGATAATGGAACTATTACAAGGAGGCCCTTTTTTTTTGTGGCATGGGACCCTTTGAAGGAGGTCACTATTATCTTCGTCCACCAAAGTTTGGCCTCAAGTCAAACAACAGGGAGGGAACACAACCCTGCCCTTCAACAGAAAATTGGATGAAAGATTTACTGAGCATGGCCCCACCCCATCAGAACAAGACCCAGTTTCCCCCTCAGTCAGTCTCTCCTATCAGAAGCTGCCCTTCTCCATCAGAGGGCAGACAGACTGATAATCACAATCACAGGAAACTAACCAATCTGATCACATGGAACACAGCCTTGTCTAACTCAATGAAACTATAAGCCATGCGATCGATGTAGGGCAACCAAAGACGGATGGGTCATGGTGGAGAGTTCTGACAGAACGTGATCCATTGGAGAAGGAAATGGCAAACCACTTCAGTATTCCTGTCTTGAAAACCCCATGAACAGTATGAAAAGGCAAAAAGATAGGACAGTGAAAGATGAGCTCCCAGGGTCGGTAGGTGCCCGATATGCTACTGGAGCTCAGTAGAGAAAAAACTCCAGAAAGAATGAAGAGATGGAGCCAAAGCAAAAACAGCACCCAATTGTGGATGTGACCGGGGATGGAAGTCAAGTCCCATCCTGGAAAGAGCAATACTGCAGAGGAGCCTGGAATGTCAGGTCCATGAATCAAGGCAAATTGGAAGTGGTCAAACAGGAGATGGCAAGAGTGAACATTGACATTTTAGGAATCAGTGAACTGAAATGGACTAGAATGGGTGAATTCACTCAGATGACCATTATATCTACTGATGTGGGCAAGAATCCCTTAGAAGAAATGAGGTAGCCATCACAGTCCACCAACGAGTCTGAAATGCAGAACTTGGATGCAATCTCAAAAACAACAGAATGATCTCTGTTCGTTTCCAAGGCAAAAAATTCAATATCACAGTAATCTAAGTCTGTGCCCCAACCACTAATGCTGAAGAAGGTGAAGTAGAATGAATCTATGAAGACCTACAAGACTTTCTAGAACTAACACCCCAAAATGATGTCCTTTTCATCATAGGGGAATGGAATGCAAAAGTAGGAAGTCAAGAGTTACCTCGAGTAACAGGCGAATTTGGCCTTGGAGTACAAAAGGAAGCAGATCAAAAGCTAATAGAGTTTTGCTTAGAGAACGCACTGTCATAGCAAACACCTTCTTCCAAAAACACGAGAAGACTTTACACATGGACGTCATCAGATGGTCAATACTGAAAGCAGATTGATTATATTCTTTGCAGCCGAAGATGGAGAAGGTATATATAGTCAGCAAAAGCAAGACCGGGAGCTGACTGTGGCTTAGATACATGAACCTCTTATTGCCAAATTCAGACTTAAGTTGAAAAAATTAGGGAAGACCACTAGACCATTCAGGTATGACCTAAATCAGATCCCTTACAATTCTATAGTGGAAGTGACAAATAGATTCAGGGACTAGATCTGATAGACAGAGTGCCTGATGAACTATGGACAGAGGTTTGTGACATTGTACAGGAGGCAGGGATCAAGACCATACCCAAGAAAAAGAAATGCAAAAAGGCAAAATGGCTGAAGAGGCCTTACGAATAGCTGTGAAAAGAAGAGAAGGGAAAGGCAAAGGAGGAAAGGAAAGATATACCCATCTGAATGCAGAGTTCCAAAGAATAGCAAGGAGAGATAAGAAAGCCTTCCTCAGCGATCAATGCAAAGAAATAGAGGAAAACAATAGAATGGGAAAGACTAGAGCAAAATAATTAGAGATACCAAGGGAACATTTTATGCAAAGATGGGCTTGATAAAGGACACAAACAGTATGGACCTAACAGAAGCAGAAAATGTTAAGAAAAGGAGGCAAGAATACACAGAAGAACTATGCAAAAAAGATCTTTGTTACCCAGATAACCATGATGGTGTGATCACTTACCTAGAGCCAGAGATCTTGAAATGCCTTATGAAGCATCATATGAACCAAGCTAGGGTTAGGGATGGAACTCCAGTTGAGCTATCTCAAATCCTAAAAGATGATGCTGTGAAAGTGCTGCACTCAAGATGCCAGCAAGTTTGGAACTCAGCAGTGGCCACAGGACTGGAAAAGGTCAGTTTTCATTCCAATCCCAAAGAAAGGTAATGCCAAAGAATGCTCAAACTACCACACAATTGCACTCATCTCACAGGTTATCAAAGTAATGCTCAAAATTCTCTAAGCCAGACTTGAACAGTACGTGAACCGTGAACATGCAGATGTTCAAGCTGGATTTAGAAAAGGCAGAGGAACTAGACATCATATTGCCAACATCTGTTGGATCATGGAAAAAGCAGGAGAGTTCCAGAATAACATCTACTTTGCTTTATTAACTATACCAAAGCCTTTGACTGTGTGGATCACAACAAACTGTGGAAAATTCTTCAAGAGATGGGAATACCAGATCACCTGACCTACCTCCTGAGAATCTGTATGCAGGTCAGGAAGCAACAGTTAGAAGTGGACATGGAACAAAAGACTGGTTGCACTTAGGGAATGGAGTATGTCAAGGCTGCATATTGTCACCCTACTTATGTAACTTGTATGCAAAATACATCATGAGAAATGCTGGGCTGGATGAAGCACAAGCTGGAATTAGGATTGCTGGGAGAAATATCAGTAACCTCAGATATTCAGGTGACACCACCCTTATGGCAGAAAGTGAAGAACTAAAGAGCCTCTTGATGAAAGTCAAAGAGGAGAGTGAAAAGTTGGCTTAAAACTCAACATTCAGAAAAGTAAGATCATGACATCTGGTCTCATCACTTCATGCAAATAGATTGGGAAGCAATGGAAACAGTGATAGATTTTATTTTGGGGGGCTCCAAAATCACTGCAGATGGTGACTGCAGCCATGAAATTAAAAGATGCTTACTCCTTAGAAGGAAAGTTATGACCAACCTAGACAGCATATTAAAAAGCAGAGACGTTGCTTTGCCAACAAAGTTCCGTCCAGTCAAGGCTATAGTTTTTCCAGTAGTCATGCACGGATGTGAGAGTTGGACTATAAAGAAAGCTGAGCACCAAAGAATTGATGCTTTGAACTGTGGTGTTGGAGAATACTTTCGAGAGTCCCTTGGAATGCAGGGAGATCCAGCCACTCCATCCTAACAGAAATCAGTCCCAAATATTCATTGGAAGGACTGATACTGAAGCTGAAGCTCCAGTACTGTGGCCACCTGATGTGAAGAGCTGACTCACTGGAAAAGACCCTGATGGTGGGAAAGATTGAAGGTGTCAGGACTAGGGGACCACAGAGGATGAGATGGTTGGATGGGATCACTGACTCAATGGACATGAGTTTGAATAAACTTTGGGAGTTGGTGATGGATGGGGAATCCTGGCATGCTGCCATCCATGGGATCACTCAGTTCAGACTGAGTGACTGAAGTGAACTGAGACAGTCACCAAATAAAGATAGTGGAAGGGATGATGTAGTAATAGAAGTTCTCCAAATTGAAACAGGATGAAAAAAATGATTGGAGACAAAAATACTGAAAGGTACACCAGTAAGCTGTGAGATAAGTTATGTAGTCAAATAAACATTAGTGTATTACCAAACTTATGTTCAGCTGCTTGACTCTCAAAAACCAGTAATCAAGAGGAAAGCGTCAATAGAAATGAAAAGTGCATTATTCACAAAAGCCAGCAATCTGGGGAGGAGATAGAATGATGTTCCAAGACCAATTCCAGAGATTCTACTCAGCCAGGACAGTTTTTAAAGGGTTAAAGTCAGGGGTGGGTTGGGAGGCCCGGGAGGGGAGGTGCAGGAAAGACACTCAGTGAATCATCCAGGCAGAAGGTTGGGTTCTGCATCATTCTACGTCCGTGTAAGCTGGTAGACTCTCACTTGAGGTGTTATCTTGCCTGTGTGGTCTGCGTGTAGGATTGCTTAAGGGGCATGTTCGGTGGAGAGCTAGTCATTCTTTTACTACTTAATTGTTTAGTCTTCTTTTTATATAGGAAAAGAATCCACAGGTTAATTGGATTGTTTCAAGGTTCAGTTCAGTTCAGTTCAGTTGCTCAGTCGTGTCTGACTCTTTGGGACCCCTCCCTGTCCATCACCAACGCCCAGGGTTTACTCAAACTCATGTCCATTGATTTGGTGATGCCATCCAAACGTCTCATCCTCTGTTGTCCCCTTCTCCTCCTGCCTTCAATCTTTCCCAGCATCCAAGTCTTTTCAAATGAGTCAGCTCTGCACATCAGGTGGCCAAAGTATTGGAGTTTCAGCTTCAACATCAGTCCTTCCAGTGAACACCCAGGACTGATCTCCTTTAGGATGGATTGGTTGGATCTTCTTGCAGTCCAAGGGACTCTCAGGAGTCTTCTCCAACACCACAGTTCAAAAGCATCAATTCTTCAGCACTCAGCTTTCTTTATAGTCCAATTCTCACATCCATACATGACTACTGGAAAAACCATAGTCTTGACTGGACGGAACTTTGTTGGCAAAGTAAGTCTCTACTTTTTAATATGCTGTCTAGGTTCGTCATAACTTTTCTTCCAAGGACTGTCTTTTAATTTCATGGCTACAGTCACCATCTCCAGTGATTTTGGAGCCCAGAAAAATAAAGTTGTCCACTGTTTCCCCATCTATTTGCCATGAAGTAATGGGACTGGATGCCATGATCTTAGTTTTCTGAATGTAGATCTTTAAGCCAACATTCAAGGTTAACTTTGAAGGTTAGAGGGTAACAGAAATGGGCAAACAAGAAAGGAGCAAAGGAACTGTTTTTAATTAATTCCTCACTGTCAAACATTATTTCATTCTATGAGATTAGAGGTTAAGATCCATATTCTGTAACTTTGGAAACTCAAGAAAGGATATAGAATATGTTTGAATTTCAGCTCAAGAGCAGTAAAGATAATATCAAGAAAAATAGCAAACATAACTTATAAAGTAGCTGATGCTTTAAATAAGGAGTCATTGAAATTCATGAAAATGCCCTTTCACTTCAGAAAAAAATCAGTTTAGAATATGAGAGGGCCAAAAGAATAAGGCTGGTCAAATGACTGTCATTTCATTGGTTAAGGCCGCCTAACACAACTATTGTAGCTGCACTGAAAATGTGAGTCTGTCTTCTCACTTCCTCACCCTTTAAGGCGTAGAAGTAAACATAAAGATGGGGATGTGGAGCACCAGGTGTGTACTTTTATGCTATTGAGAAACTAGTGATGTCTTCTGAATTTCTTTCCCTAATCAGATTATATCGCTAGTCAATAATTTATTTAAAAATAAATACTTCTTGTATTTAATTTAAATAAAAACGTTAACTGTAGTTCATTATGAATTTTAGTCTCCTTACTCTAATTTTATTTGAAACTAAAAATAAACTTTCTTTATTTAGAGTACTATTGAATCCTTAATATGGGCAGTCTCTTTGCTAGATCATGGTCTATAATGCTTGAAGGACTTAGTTTCCTGGTTAAAGTGAAACATGATGAAATATTTATAGTAAAGGGGCAGATGATCTAATATATTTGAGTTTCCCCTGGAACATTATTCATTGGGATGGTTACAGGTATGCTGAAAAAAAAAAAGTTTATCCAATCCTGGGCTTTGTTATTTTCTAGTTGTTGTCATCTTTATTGTTTTGTAGTCCCAGGTCTTCTCTGTGGCTTTAATCTGATAATACTCATCATGAATGTAGTATTTGATTATCTCTCAGGTGTATGTAGCCAGGAAATCCTTTTTAAGGCAACACCTATAAATATCTGCTGGAACTGAACCAAGGTCACCAGTTTGTAATAGAAGAGAGTATAAAACTTCAGTGGAAAAAGCTCCTAACTCATGAAAGAGAATTCTAGTTCTTTCACATAGTTTGAGATCTCGAGATTGCTGGAGATACTGATAAGAGTGTTATCAGGGAGGGTGTGTGTGTGTGTGTGTGTGTGTGTGCATGCATGCGTGCATGCATGCCCTCAGTCATGTCCAACTCTTTGCAACCCCATGGACGAATTCCAGACAAGAATACTGGAGTGGGTTCCATTTCCTTCTCCGGAAGATCCCCAGGGACCCCCAGGGATCAAACCTACATCTCTTGCATCTCCTGCATTGGCAGGCAGATTATTTACCACTAGTGACACCTGCAATCCCCGGGTGGAGATGGGAAGTGAGAATAGTTAAAAGTCTTGTAAGATCTGTTATATTATTGGATTTTTGTTAGTTTATAAGAATCTTTTGAAGGTATTTAAATTTGAAACGAACAAGAAACTCGTCTCTCTAAGCAGAGCACAGTCCTGATGAAATTCACATTTTTAGAAGAGTAGTGACAATATGGAGTGATTAGTGTGGTATAGATGCTGCAAGGAGATGCAACCAGTCCATCCTAAAGCAGATCAGTCCTGGGTGTTCATTGGAAAAACTGATATTGAAGCTGAAACTCCAATACTTTGGCCACTTGATGTGAAGAACTGACTCATTTGAAAAGACCCTGATGCTGGGAAAGATTGACGGCAGGAGGACAAGGGGAAGACAGAGGTTGAGACAGTTGGATGGCATCACCGACTCAATGGACATGGGTTTGGGTAAACCCCGGCAGTTAGTGATGGGCTTGCAAAGAGTCAGACATGACTGAGCGACTGAACTGAACTGAACTGACTGAATAGATGCTGAGAATTGAATTGATTAGTAATAATTTAGTGTGTCAATGAGAACAGCTTCTGTCACTGTGGAGCGGAGAAAGAAACTCAGATTATTTAAGAAGGTGGAGTATACTGGGCCCATTCCTCTGATTTTTTTATTTTAAGAGACTTAAATGGATGGTAGTATCCTTAGAAGAGTCTCTCTCTTTTTTTTTTAAAGAACATGGTATTCTGTACATGCTTTCTAAGTTTATTTTGGAAGTTAGTAGTCAGAAAGCACTGTGCAATTGGAGAAGCTTAAAGATAAAAGAGGATGAAGTGAAGTGAAGTGAAGTCGCTCAGTTGTGTCCGACTCTTTGCGACCCCGTGGACTGTAGCCCTCCAGGCTCCTCCGTCCATGGGATTCTCCAGGCAAGAATACTGGAGTGGGTTGCCATTTCCTTCTCCAGGGGATCTTCCCGAGCCAGGGATCAAACCCAGGTTTTCCCACCTTGCAGGCAGACGCTTTAACCTCTGCACCACCAGGGAAGCCCCCAAAGAGGATGCACTACACCCATAATGGTCTGTATTCCTGACCAAACTTTCTTCTTTATGAGGTTTAGAGTTTCAGGATCCTAACAGACAGTATTTCCCTTTTCCGATAAAACTGTACCACATGTGAGGTAACTTGGTAAGTCTATAGCTATAGAGATCAAAATTCCCTTAGTAAAGAATAGGTATGGGGGTGTACCTTAGGTTGTAGGGTCATCAGTTTTCCTAAATTCGGGACTCCAAAATTATACTTGCCGCTCAGTTCCTGCTGACACTGGAAAGCAACAGGGCTGTCCAGCGAAGAGAAAGCTCTAAGAGTTAAAACGTTGAAGAGCAGATCAGAATATGGGCATCTGCTTTCAAAAAAGAAGAGCAGAGTCACTTAGCCCTAGTTTCTTATCCCTAAAGGACCAGCCAGATAAGTAAACCAGTTTTACTTGGGCCTGGAGGCATACACTAATGTCCCATCCCATGAAAAATAAAGCCAGGGGAAAGGGATTCCTTTTCTCCCAGTCAGTGGCACTGCTAAGACTGGAAACCATTTATGGAATGATAATATTGTACTTCCAAATAGCAGATTGTTATAGGTATAGTTTCGGAATTTCAGAGATGAAAGTGATCTTAGAGACCATTTACTTCACTCCTTGCAGTTTTACAGATGAGGAAAATGTGAACCTAAAAAGGTCAACTTTCTTAAGATAAAACAAGTGGAAGATGGATATCGGAGTCACCATGTAGACATCTTCTTATAAGCAGGAATGCTAATATATTGTTCTTTCAACAGAAAATTTAGTGAGTTTCTTCATTTCCATTTTTCACGTAGAAAACAAACATATTTAACAAAAGCAAAGTGAATTCATAATCCAGCGCCTTAAAACAACCATTATCATATTTATGTACTTTCTTTTCAAAAGGTTTTTGACACTTAAAACATATATGTGAAGTATAACTGCAATTGGAAGTTCCAAATTGAAATCGTTTTCTGAGGAGGGCTTATTTTGGTTCATGTGAGAGGATTTATTTTGCTACTTTTTTTTTTTTTTTAAATAGAGAACCATTCTGAAGGAATACAGGGTAGTATCAAGAATACTCTATGACACTTCTTGAAATTACTGTTCTAACATCAGATTTGAATAACTGTGTGATCTTGGATTGCTTCCCTGAAACTAAAATAACAGATTAGAACCAGATATGACAAATATGTTTCTTTTGTCCTTCTCCTGTCTTGCTCGCTTATCAGTGACTACATTGGAGATGATGGGAGATGGCTGAAGTCAGCTCACATCACTCACCTGGTTAATCCACTGGAGAATGAAGGGGAGTATCATGTGTGGTGTGTATTTGTATCCCCATTTGGGCAATTGCCAAGATCCCATCTGGTTGTAAAATTATGTGACTATATAAATTAGAAGCTATTTTTCCCAAATTAGACCAATTTATAGTTTTACTGAGTTTTTATTTATTTTATTGGAATATAGTTGATTTACCCGAGTTTTAAATAAAGTCACGTTCTTCAGGCTGATCAGTCAGTTTGCCATACTTGTCTATAGATATAACTCAGGGATCAGTTCTGTTTTCATATGATGAAAAAACTCATTCTTCATAAATGCACAAACAGCCCAGGAAACTTCAGCCAAAGCATGGTAATAGTTTTTTGTTCAAAATGAGCAGTGATTTTCCAGTAAGCAGACCCTCAGCCAGATGTCTGAAAGAAGAGAATGTACAGCTGACTTCCCTATAACCTATTCTCAGAATTAAAACCAGAGTGTTCCAGTAACTAAGCTCTCTTGTACAGAAAGTGGGATCTAGATCTTCTTTGTTATTGAGGATCAAGGCTTTTGTATCATCTTAGTATTTAAGGTTGAAACTCTCAAATGAATTGTTTTGGTCAATGATACCACAACTAGAAAGCATAGTTCCTAACTGCTTGGCACATACAAGCTTATTATATTAAAAAACCTGAATGTAATTTTGTTTTGCATTTAAGATTTGCAAAACAGATGGTGTGTTTATTCCTTAGTCTCATCATTGCAAACATCAGTTATCACAATATAAATTAATGTGGTATATGTTATTAAAATGTATTTTAAATTAATATAAAGTCAAATAAACTTGCTGTTACATATGTGAAAGACTTATGCTTGTTGATCATTAAAGATTTGGTATTGTTTTTCACTTATTTATCAACACTATATTTTTTAAAAGATAGATAAGTATAAAGAAAATTGTTTATAAATTTATTATCCCAAATTGTTTTATCTATATATATATGTATAATTAGGATCATTCATATTCTATGTGTACATACACACACATGGTTTTATTATTTTTTCAGTATCATATATTTGAACATTTTTTTGTATCATTACATAATCTTACAAAGCATGATGATTATGATTATTATCCATCCATAAGGATCAGTGTGTTCCATCTTATGGATATTCCATTATTTATTCATCCTTCCTTTTTTGCTTAGCTTGTTTTGACTTTTTCCTCTTTTATAAATAATACTATGATTAATGTTGGTGTACACACATTTCTGGGTAAGTATAATATATGATTCCATTATATTAAATCCTTAAATTCTACTAGGTCAATTGAAGTCAAATATCATATTCTAACACATATATATGGAATCTAGAAAAATGGTAGTGAAGAATTTATTTACAGGACAGCAGTGGAGAAACAGACATAGAGAATAGACTTATGGACATGGGGAGAGTAACATGGAAACTTACATTACCATATGCAAAATAGATAGCCAACAGGAATTTGTTGTATGGCTCAGGAAACTCAAACAGGGGCTCTGTATCAACCTAGAGGGGTGGGATGGGAGGGAATTGGAAGGGAGGTTCAAAAGGGAGAGGATATGTGTATACCTATGGCTGATTCAAGTTGAGGTTTGACAGAAAACAACACAATTCTCTTAAGGATTTATCCAATAAAAAAATAAATTAAAATCTATTAGGTCAATTGATTTTAAAGTTTTCAAGATTTTTAACATATTGCTCTCTACAAACTTGTACCAGTTTACTTTATTCATAGTATATTAGAGTGATAGTTTATCACTTCGCCTGCTTTTAAAATGTTTGTAAATAAAAAATAACTCATGTAATTTGCATTTCTTCATTTTCTAGTGAGTTTGAATCCCAACCGTCCTCCCCCTCATTTATTGGTCCTTTGCAGTTGTAGAGTGTGTGGGTCTCTGTATCTATGTGTGTATATGTGCATATGTGTGTGTGTATATATATATATATATGTTGTTTATTCTACATGGGGTGCTTATTTTATATTTTGGTGTTTTTAATTATGTTTCCTCTACTAAAGCTGTAGGTATTGGGGAAAGGCATGAAATTTTAGTCTAGCCATATCTGGGCTTAGATTTCTGTTGCCACATGTTTTTTCCATGTGTCTTTGAGCAAACTACCTGTCATCTCTCAGCCTGACGTTCACTGATCTGCAAAATAGGACCAGTATGGGACACTTATTGCAGAAGAGTCACTCTGTGATAGGTATGATTATCTTCCTCTTCCTTGTCTCCTCATTATCACCTTCAGTTCAGTTCAGTCGCTCAGTCATGTCTGACTCTTTGCGATCCCATGAACCGCAGCAAGCCAGGCTTTCCTGTCCATCACCAACTCCCGGAGTTTATTCAAATTCTGTTCATCGAGTCAGTGATGCCATCCAACCATCTCATCTTCTGTCGTCCCCTTCTCCTCCCACCTTCAATCTTTCCCAGCATCAGAGTCTTTTCCAATGAGTCAGTTCTTCGCAACAGGTGGCCACAGTATTGGAGCTTCAGCTTCAGCATCAGTCCTTCCAGTGAATATTCGGGACTAATTTCTGTTAGGATTGACTGGTTTGATTCCTTGCAGTCCAAGTGACTCTCAAGAGTCTTCTCCAACACCACAGTTCAAAAGCATCAATTCTTCGATGCTTAGCTTTCTTTATAGTCCAGCTCTCATGTCCATACATGACTACTGGAAAAACAATAGCTTTGACAAGACAGACCTTTGTTGGCAAAGTAATGTCTGTGCTTTTTAATATGCTGTCTATGTTGGTCATAACTTTCCTTCCAAGGAGCAAGTATCTTTTAATTTCATGGCTGCAATCACCATCTGCAGTGATTTTGGACCCCCCCAAAATAAAATCTGTCACTGTTTCCATTGTTTCCCCATCTATTTCCCATGAAGTGATGGGAACAGATGCCATGATCTTAGTTTTCTGAATGTTGAGTTGTAAGCCAACTTTTTCACTCTCCTCTTTCACTTTCATCAAGAGACTCTTTAGTTCTTCACTTTCTGCCATAAGGGTGGTGTCATCTGCATATCTAAGGTTATTGATATTTCTCCCGGCAATCTTGATTCCAGCTTGTGCTTTTTCCAGCCCAGCATTTCTCATGATGTACTCTGCATATAAGTTACATAAGCAGGGTGACAATATACAGCCTTGACATACTCCTTTCCCAACTTGGAACCAGTCTGTTGTTCTATGTCCAGTTCTAACTGTTGCTTCCTGACCTGCATACAGATTTCTCAGGAGGCAGGTCAGGTGGTCTTGTATTCCCATCTCTTGAAGAATTTTCCACAGTTTGTTGTGATCCATATAGTCAAAGGCTTTGGCATAGTCAATAAAACAGAAATAGATGTTTTTCCAGAATTCTCTTGCTGTTTTGACAGTCCAGCCGGTGCTGGCAATTTGTTCTCTGGTTCCTCTGGCTTTTCTCAACCCAGCTTGTACAGATGAACAGTCTCAGTTCATATACTGCTGAATGCTAGCTTGAAGAATTTTGAGCATTACCTTGCTAGCATGTGAAATGAGCACAATTGCGCAGTAGTTTAAACATTCTTTGGCATTGCTTTTCTTTGGGATTGAAATAAAAACTGACCTTTTCCAGTCCTGTGGCCATGGCTGAGTTTTCCAAATTAGCTGGCATATTGATTGCAGCACTTTCACAGCATCATCTTTCAGGATTTGAAATAGCTCAACTGGAATTCCATCACCTCCACTACCTTGGTTTGTAGTGATGCTTCCTAAGGCATTCCAGGATCTCTGGCTCTAGGTAAGTGATCACACCATTATGGTTACCTGGGTCATGAAGATATTTTTTGCATAGTTCTTCTGTTTATTCTTGCCACCTCTTCTTAATATCTTCTACTTCTGTTAGGTCCATGCCATTTCTGTCTTTTATTGAGCCCATCTTTGCATGAAATGTTCCCTTGGTATCTCTAATTTTCTTCAAGAGATCTCTAGTCTTTCCCATTCTATTGTTTTCCTGTTTCTTTGCATTGATCATTGAGGAAAGCTTTCTTATCTCTCCTTGCTATTCTTAGGAACTCTGCATTCAAATGGTATATCTTTCCTTTTCTCCTTTGCCTTTTGCTTCTCTTCTTTTCACAGCTATTTGTAATGCCTCCTCAGACAGCCATTTTGCCTTTTTGCATTTCTTTTTCTTGAGGATGATCTTGAGCCCTGCCTTCTGTACAATGTCACGAACCTCTGTCCATAGTTCTTCAGGCACTCTGTCTATCAGATCTAGTCCCTGAATCTATTTGTTATTTCCACTGTATAATTGTAAAGGATCTGATTTAGCTCATAGCCAAATAGTCTAGTGGCTTTTCTTACTTTCTTCAATTTAAGTCTGAATTTGGCAATAAGTGTTCATGTATCTGAGCCACAATCTGCTCCTGTTCTTGCTTTTGCTGACTGTATTGAGCTTCTCCATCTCGGCTACAAAGAATATAATCAATCTGATTTCAGTATTGACCATGTGGTGATGTCCATGTATAGAGTCTTCTCTTTTGTTGTTGGAAGAGGATGTTTGCTATGACAGTGCGTTCTCTTGGCAAAACTCTATTAGCTTTTCACTTGCTTCCTTTTGCACTCCGAGGCCAAATTTACCTGTTACTGCAGGCAACTCTTGACTTCCTACTTTTGCATTCCAGTCCCCTATAATGAAAAGGACATGTTTTTTTTTTTTTGGTGTTAGTTCTAGAAAGTCTTGTAGGTATTCATAGAACTGTTCAAGTTAAGCTTTTTCAGCATTACTGGTCGGGGCATAGACTTGAATTACTGTGGTATTGAATGGTTTGTCTTGGAAACGAACAGAGATCATTCTGTTGTTTTTGAGATTGCATCCAAGTTCTGCATTTCAGACTCTTTGGTGGACTATGATGGCTACTTCATTTCTTCTAAGGGATTCTTGCCCACATCAGTAGATATAATGGTCATCTGAGTGAAATTCACCCATTCTAGTCCATTTCAGTTCACTGATTCCTAAAATGTCAATGTTCACTCTTGCCATCTCCTGTTTGACCACTTCCAATTTGCCTTGATTCATGGACCTGACATTCCAGGCTCCTCTGCAGTATTGCTCTTTCCAGGATGGGACTTGACTTCCATCCCCGGTCACATCCACAATTGGGTGCTGTTTTTGCTTTGGCTCCATCTCTTCATTCTTTCTGGAGTTTTTTCTCTACTGAGCTCCAGTAGCATATCGGGCACCTACCGACCTGGGGAGCTCATCTTTCACTGTCCTATCTTTTTGCCTTTTCATACTGTTCATGGGGTTTTCAAGACAGGAATACTGAAGTGGTTTGCCATTTCCTTCTCCAATGGATCACGTTCTGTCAGAACTCTCCACCATGACCCATCCGTCTTTGGTTGCCCTACATTAGACAAGGCTGTGTTCCATGTAATCAGTTGGTTAGTTTTCTGTGATTGTGATTATCAGTCTGTCTGCCCTCTGATGGAGAAGGGTAAGAGGCTTATGGAAGCTCCCTGATAGGAGAGACTGACTGAGGGGGAAACTGGGTCTTGTTCTGATGGGGTGGGGCCATGCTCAGTAAATCTTTAATCAATTTTCTGTTGAAGGGCAGGGTTGTGTTCCCTCCCTGCTGTTTGACTTGAGGTCACACTTTGGTGGAGGTCATGAAGATAATCGAGATCTCTTTCAAAAGGTTCCATGCATGCACCATTACGCTCAGTGCCCCCAACCCTGACGCAGGCCACCACCGACCCATGCCTCCACCAGAGGCTCCTGGACACTCACAGGCAAGTCTGGATCAGTCTCTTTTCGGGTCACTGCTCCTTTCTCCTGAGTCCTGGTGCTCACAAGTTTCTGTTTGTGCCCTCCAAGAGTCTGTTTCCCCAGTTCTGTATAAGTTCTGGCAGCTCTATGGTGGGGTAAATGGCAACCTCCTCCAAGCAGGCTTATGCCATTCCCAGTTCTACTGCACCCAGAGCTCCTGCCCCTGTGGCAGTCACTGCTAAGCCATACGTCTGCAGGAGACACTCAGACACAGGTCCCAGAGAGCCCACAGAGACTGAGACAGAAGTCTGTCTGAGTGTCTCCTGGGGAGGTATGAGGCACTGGTTGACTGTCTAATGTGCAATAAATCCAACCAGTGCATTTTTTCATCTCTAGAAGTTTCATTTGAATCTCTAATAATTTCCACATCTATTGTAATTTCCTTGTGTACTAATTCCACCATTTGTTTCATCTCAGCATCAAAAGATTGCTTTTTTCCTTCACCATGGTTTTGCCTCCCTGCTTCTTTGTATTTTGGAAATTCCTAATTGAATGCCAGACACTGTGAATCTTGTAACTTCTTGCATCAGAAATATTTTTGTGTTTCTACAAATACCCTTTGAGCTTTTGTTCCTGGGATATGGTTAAGTTACTTGGAAACTGTCTCATCCATTCAGGTCTTGATTTTAACTTTCGTTAGGAGGATACAAAGTAACATTTAGTCTAGAGTTATTTTTTTTCTCCACTAAGGAAGTGAGACCCTTCTTTGACACCCTAACCAATACCTACAGAATTATGAGATTTTCTTCTACTCTAGCTGTTGTGAACAAGCACTCTTTAATACCAGATACGACATATGGGTACTGTTCTGTCTAATCCTTTCTGTTGCTTCATTCCTTAACCATTAGTACTTTTCTCACATGAATGCACAGATCAGTATCATCTCAGTCTTTAAGGGAGGACCTCTGGAAATGACTAGAGTGTTCCCTTTGTGCAGTTCTCTCATCATTACTGTACTCATGGACTCCAGGTGTCTTGGCTTCCCCAGCTACATCTCAGTGATTGATAATGATAACCTCTTCCTGGGTTCTGCTTACTGCACCATGGTCTGGGTAACTTCCTTCAGGAAAACCTAGGCAATTGCAGAATCACCTTTTTCCCCATCTCTCAGGGATCACTGTCTTGTACTGCCTGATATCCAATATCTTCACTGCCATTGCTTCATTCAGTTGTCCATTTTATGTTATTTCAAGGAGGGTAAATTAAATCCTTGTTAGTACATCATGAACAGAAGCAGAAGTTGAATTTACTCTTGAGATGAACTTGAGTAGACTGACTGTTAATTCAACTTTATTATTATTTTAGAATATTCTCCAGATTATGAACCTATGCATGGCCTGTACCTGAAACACATCACTCCCACTGCCCTGCCATTGGTGCATTACTGATGCACATAAAAGCACTGGGAAGCATGCCCAGACTAATGAAAAATAACCACATTGCACTAATAAGCTTTCTCGGGAAAAATGTGTTTGAGCATATTTGATAATGAATACCAGTCAGCCAGGAGATTTATGAAAATGAAGATCTCAAGAATTGACAACTAATGGCATGAAAAGGTTGGTGCTCACCCTCAAATCATTTGTACAGAGTGAAAGTCAACAAAATACAGTCCATGGTCTGGTTTTGTACAGCCCACAAGCTAATAATGGTTTTTACATTTGCAAAGCGTTGTAGAAAGAAAATAAAAACAATAAAACAAAGAATATATGACAGAAAACATACGTGCTCCCCAAGACATAAAATATTTCCTATCTGGTCCTTAAAGGAAAAATTTTCCTAACTCCTAACATAGAGAATGAATGCTAAACAACTATGGAAATTAAATAATAATATATAAAATGAATATCAGAAATATTTTCAAGGTAAAAGCTCAAAACATTTTTTGTGTTCCAATGAAAACTATGCATCATACATAGCATACCCCTCTGGGTTAAGGAAATGTGATTATACTGTTATCTTTGAGATATTTTTCAACTTTTGTAAATTATAGTGCATGGATAGATATATAAATTGTGACCTGCCTGACAGTGTTTCAACATCCTAAAGAATAACCAGTTCTGCTTTCATTTGTATGCCATTTCAACATTTTTCTAGCTCATATCAATCTATATTGTTCTAACTCTCTGAACCTGTTATAACATCTACTTGGTGCCCTCATATTATATGAGTATGCTTGTTCATTATTAAATCTATAAGAAAGACACAATTTCACATTTTTCTGAACAGTAAATAAAAATCAAAAAATGAGAGGAAAGTAAAAAAATGGAAATGAAAGTTGTAGAAAAGGAAATTTTTTTTCTCTACCTTCTTAGGGTCTATAATGGGGATGACAAATTAAATTGACAAAAAAGATATTAATGAAGAAAATGTATATAAATTTTATTGCTGTCTTTATTGTTTATATTTATTTATTTTTTAATTGAAGGATAATTGTTTACAGAAGTTTGCTGTTTTCTGTCAAACATCAACATGAATCAGCCATAGGTGTACATATGCCCCCTCGCTATTACTGTCTTTAAAACTTGGGGGCATCACAGAAAAGAAGTGAAAGCCCAAATGACTGACCACACCTGGGGCCTTATAGACCATTTTACCACAGGGCCATAATTTGTGAGAAATGACTAAACAAAGAAAAAAGGACTTTGTGTTCCTACAAGTGGCAAATGGCACAAAGGTAACTCAGAAATGTAAGGTTTAAACTGTTCAGACACATTTGGTGTACAGACTCAAGTCATCTCCAGTGGTGAGAATCACTGCCCTCTTCCTGATACAGGAAGGGAGGTGGGAAAGGGGCATGTTTACAAATGGACATTTATTTCACCTTTACAAAGGAAAATTTATGCCCTGCTTTCAGGCAGAAAGGAGGCAGGCAAACAGCTCCTTTGATTTCTGGTGCTTCTCACTTACCTTCACTTCAAACTAACATGCTAAAATACTCAGTTTGGCATATTCTGATTTCCTTCAAAGCACACTAATAATTCTCATATTCAGTAACAAGCTGGTAATACTCTCTACTTGATTAAAAAAGAGTATACATTATATACCTAGAATTTTTAATCATTTATTTCACTATTAAGGGTAATAACAAAACCATGAACAATAAAGCAAAAACTATAAAAAAAGGAAGCATTGGAAAGAAAAAACTGTGACACAGTAAGCTGGTAAAATTAAGATCAAACATTTCTGTCAAAACAATAATTGCTTACTGAGCAATCAGCTATTTAAATTATTAAGAATGTGAGGCTGGATTAAAAACTAAAAGCCAACTATATATTTACAAAAGAGGTTCATTTAGAATAAACTCACTCAAAAAAGTTGAAGGGATGATTCTCTGGAAAGAATTATCCAGTGACATGAGTCAAGAACAAGAAATAAAAGGTGTAAAAACTGGAATAATGGCATAAATATTAGAAGGAAAGAGACATAACTATAATTTCCAAGGGATAAAATTAAAACCAAAAAATCAACTGGAAAATATTAGCAACACTATAACTAAGTAAGGAATCAGGTTATAAAACTAATATGTATAAACTGAAAGCTTTCTCATATATAAACAATAGTGACAGAAAATCTAAAGAAAGAAAATATCACATTTATGATTACCTTAGAAATTTCCCCACTAAATATTAAGATATTAAATTCTGAGGTGCAAGTGGCTAAGTTGTGTCCAACTCTTTGTGACGCTATGGATTAAACAGTCCATGGAATTCTTTAGGCCAGAATACGGAGGTGGTTAGCCTATCCTTTCTCCAGGGGATCTTCCCGACCCAGGAATTGAACCGGGGTCTCCCACATTGCAGTTAGATTCTCTACCAGCTGAGCCACAAGGGAAGCCCATATTAAATTCTACTCAACTTATAAACTCAATGGAGTCTCACTTAACTTACAAATTTCATGGGACTTATATTTTGAAATATGACAAAAAAGTTTAAGTTTGCCAGGAATGAACTACACTAAAGAATGAACTAGAAATTTCTGGATAAACAGTGTTGGGGAAGGGTAGCTAGAAATTAGAGAAATCTTTAAATATTACAAATATATAATAAAAGATTGCTTATTATTAGTAAAACAGTACACTGACAGATTGGTGAAATTAGAGTCCAGAAAGCTCCAACTCAAATACATACATATAAATACCATATACACATATGTGTGTATATGCTCACTTCAGTTGTGTCTGATTCTTTGTGACCCTATGGACTGTTAGCCCCCTAGGCTTCTCTGTCCGTAAGATTCTCCAAGCGAGAATACTGGAGTGGGTTGCCATACCCTCCCCTTCAGGGGATCTTCCCAACCCAGAGACTGAACCCATACCTCTTATGTCTCCTGTGTTGGCAGGCAGGCTCTTTATCATGAGTGTCACCTAGGAAGTCCATACATAAATATATATGTATATAAATATATGCAACTTAAGTTTATGAGAAGTATAATATTTCAAAATAGTGAAGGGAAGATGGAATATTTAATAAATAGTATTTGTAAGTAAAATATTTTAACCATCTGAGAAAAAAATAAACCTAGATCCTTAAGTTTGCAAGGGATCAAAGATCTAAAGGTAAAAATAAAATTATAAAAGCACTAAAGAAATAGACAAGTACATCTTAAATGTGAGCCTCTGCTAGACATGGAACAACAGACTGGTTTCAAATAGGAAAAGGAGTATGTCAAGGCGGTATATTGTCACCCTGCTTATTTAACTTATATGCAGAGTACATCATGAGAAACACTGGACTGGAAGAAACACAAGCTGGAATCAAGATTGCCGGGAGAAATATCAATAACCTCAGATATGCAAATGACACCACCCTCATGGCAGAAAGTGAAGAGGAACTAAAAAGCCTCTTGATGAAAGTGAAAGAAGAGAGTGAAAAAGTTGGCTTAAAGCTCAACATTCAGAAAACGAAGATCATGGCATCCGGTCCCATCACTTCATGGGAAATAGATGGGGAAATAGTGGAAACAGTGTCAGACTTTATTTCTGGGGGCTCCAAAATCACTGCAGATGGTGACTGCAGCCATGAAACTAAAAGACGCTTACTCCTTGGAAGAAAAGTTATGACCAACCTAGAGAGCACATTCAAAAGCAGAGACATTACTTTGCCGACTAAGGTCCGTCTAGTCAAGGCTTTGGTTTTTCCAGTGGTCATGTATGGATGTGAGAGTTGGACTGTGAAGAAGGCTGAGCGCCAAAGAATTGATGCTTTTGAACTGTGGTGTTGGAGAAGACTCTTGAGAGTCCCTTGGACTGCAAGGAGATCCAACCAGTCCATTCTGAAGGAGATCAACCCTGGGATTTCCTTGGAAGGAATGATGCTAAAGCTGAAACTCCAGTACTTTGACCACCTCATGCGAAGAGTTGACTCATTGGAAAAGACTCTGATGCTGGGAGGGATTGGGGGCAGGAGGAGAAGGGGACGACAGAGGATGAGATGGCTGGATGGCATCACTGACTCGATGGACGTGAATCTGAGTGAACTCCGGGAGATGGTGATGGACAGGGAGGCCTGGCGTGCTGCGATTCATGGGGTCGCAAAGAGTCGGACACGACTGAGCGACTGAACTGAACTGAACTCCTAGAGAAGACCTTTCAAAGAAGGACATAATACTCAAAAGCAATAACAATAAAAATATGTAAACCTGAATACATAAAAATTAGAATAATCATGGGCAAAAAAGAACAGAAGCCATAAACACAAGTATTTCTGTCAAAAGTCAATAATAAGCTGAGAAAATTACCTATGGTACAGATGGGCTAGCAAATATCTACTCCCTCTGAAGAGAAAGTGTCCCTAGAAAGCAATATGGAAAACAGTGATAAAGCAACAGAAAAACGAACCAGTTCTGTGGATATGTTCTGCATGGGAAAAAAAACCACCAACAGTCCCCTATAAATAGGTATTCAAGTGTACTTACAATTAAATATAAATTAAAATAAAAGTTAGTAAAGCTAATCACATTAGCAAAAATTGAAAAATCAGTAATGTCTAGTATTGAAGAAGATAGGAGAAAAGTAGTCACACAATTTGAAAGACAATTTAAAAGACCAGTAAGTCACTGAAATATTGTTTTTATTATTTGAAAGACCAATAAATTATTGTAACATTAAAACAGGATAATATGAAAATATTAGAAAGAATAAAATAAAATTTTAAATTCTGAAAAACAGAAAGATAACAGCTAACATACTATGGTTGTACTGTGAGGAAAATTCTAAGTACTTTTTCAGAGTTAATATTAAATACATCAACTCTATAAGACAGGTATTAACATTATTCACCACATTAAACATGAAGAAAGTGAAGACACTGAGAAGTTAAGTAACTTGCCAAAGGTTTCACAGACAGTAAACACTGAAATTGGGGTTCAATCCCAGGCAGCAGAGATCAAGATACTGTGCTTAACTTTATTTTTGAATGATATACTCCATTTTAATCAGGTTTTTCTTAACTGAAGTAAGTTGATATGTGCTTACTTTTAACCACTCTGACTACTCTTGCAGTATGCCTTAAAGTTCAGGTTGCCAAAAACTGTGTGGGTGTGTATATGCTTGTGTAATCTAAAGAAGCATGTATATGTATTTACAAATTCAAATTTCTGGAAGGATACGAAGGAAATTTATTAGTAGGTTTAGAAAATGGGACATGACAAAACTAGAGGAAAACTAAATATCTAAAAATCCCATACATGATCAATTTATCAGTAAAGAGGAAAGCAGAACAATAAATGAAATTATTATATACAAAGCATAGAAATATATGCTTCCACTTATATCATCTATTTTCTTTAATCTCTGATTTATTAGGATCCTTAGAAATAAACTGTTACTGAATTTGAGGTTTACTATAAAAGCAGACCTAGTATATAATTAGTATTTAACTAGTACTCCAAACAATTTGCATACATCATGTTAACCTTCAATTAAAAATTCACTGTAGTTGATTAAAAGATTTCAGTATGAGAAAATTATACCATGTAGTATGAGATAGTCAGGTTGAAGGATACACCAGTCCAGACTGTGCCACTTCATAACAAGAATTATTTTCAGCTCAAGGCAGGTGAGACTCAACAGAGGCAAGAAAAGTTTTCTGCCCTCCCCTTTTCCAGCTAAAAACAGGACATAAATTTCCTTTTTGCAATCTGTGCCACCAAAAAATGATGCACCCAGTTAAGTTACCTATCATGTGATTTACAAAAGTAATTTCATGTGATGACATTTATGTGTAGGCCTTCAGAAATGACATGATGTTACTTAAGAAGACAAAATTTCATAGTCCTTTTTTTAAATCACCGTATGGAGCTTAAGTCAGAACTAAATATTTTTTGGAATAGTTTACAATTGTGACCAAATATGGTTTTGGTATGTTTATGAATTTCTAATCTAACTGGGGACTGAAAATCTTAATAACACTGTGTGTGTGTGTGTGTGTGTGACACTGTGTGTGTGTGACACTGTGTGTGTGTGTGTGTTTATGAATTTCTAATCAAACTGGGGACTGAAAATCTTGATAACACTGTGTGTCTGTGTCTGTGTCTGTGTGTGTGTGTGTTACTAGATATCAAAATCACCTAAGTATTTTAATGTTCTCCTGCCTGGCCTAGTTACACGATAGCACATTCTTCATCACGTCCATTAGGAGATTCTGGGAATGGGGAGAAGAAACAACAAAATAAACACAAATGTGCTTACTTAACCCATTCAGTCCTCAAAAACTGGTTTAAGCAGCAGAAGGACTGATTGTTGATATACGCTTTCATGTTAAAGACTCTCTGAAAGGAAGTGTACTAATTTTAGAAAAAAATATTTTGACAATTTAAATAATGACAGCCTTAAAAATTATCACAATAGTTTCTACTTTACTACTTTATACAGAGAATGGACTCTGAAAAAGGAACACATTATTGGGAAATCTGCCTTTGTATTTTTGGCAGAAGATCAATTCAAAAGCTTTCATAAAGATGGTGATGATATTCAATTGATCTATACTTTCAATGATTATTACGAAAGTCATGGTAGAATTTAGGAGTATTTTTATTTTTACCCTCCAAGTTACTGCTTTAATTCATCCTACTGAAAAGGGTTTTGCTCATATTCTGACACTCGTGTAAAGGAAAAATTTTATGGGAACATATAACATTAGACTATCCTTTAGAGACCTTTTTTTGCACTGTAATCATTTTTAAATGAAATTTCAAATGTTTCTTGTGTACAAGATACTGTTCAAACATAGAAAATGGCTTAATTTTTAAGAATTCTGTCATCTTACTGGGAACTTCCTGGTGACTCAGAAGGTAAAGAATTTGCCTACAATGTGGGAGATCTGGGTTCGATTCCCTCAGGTCATCCCTGGAGAAGGGAATGGCAACCAACTCCAGTATTATTGCCTGGGAAATTCCACAGACAGAGGAGCCTAGCGGGTTACGGTCCAGGGGGGTCACAAAGAGTCAGACATGACTGAGTGACTGAGGAAAAAAAACTCAAGTTGAAGAAATCTTGCCATTGAAATACATATACTGGAAATGTTTAAAGAAATCCAAATTTAAACTTACGCTATACTTTACATATACCTATATATTTTATATGCAACTATATTAAAACAATATTAATTCATAATATAAACTCTGAAATATCAAAATGATTAACTAGATATTTTCTTTTTAATAAGACGAAAGTTGTATACATTATACAAGTAGTTTAACGTAAAATATAATTTTAAAAATGTCTCCCCTCAAGAAAATTAAATGATAAAAGATTTAACATGTCATGGCTTTATATGAATATTCATATTCCTTTTATAATAAATCTAGTTAACAAAATTAAATCACTTAAATTAAACATTAATGTATAGTTCACCCATATAATAGCTTGCAGCAATTAAAGTTATATGCAGAATAATATTTAATGAAGTGAACTACATTATTTAAAATATGTTAAGGTGGGAAAAAGATATCATAGATAAAATATGAGCCTTTAAAAAGTAAAACTATATATATATTCAATTAACATTGGATAACAGAGCTACAAACAATTTTTACTTCCTTCTGGCTTATATTATTTCTATATTTTTTAACAAATAATTCTTTTTATAACAAAATATTTTCTTTTAATTTTAAAAAGACTGATCCTCAGCTATTTGAAAATTGTAGCTATTGAAAATGATTGTCCTAGACAGCTAGTGTTTTTGCATGGTCTACTTTGTGCTCACTTAAAATTATCAAAAGGAGAAAGTGAGTTGAGCCAAGATCTTGACAATTCTGGTTTTGCCACACTCTATGCAAAAGATGTTCAACAAGATGTTGTACAGAGGAAAAAAAATCGTAAAAATTCTCAATCAAGGATCTGATATTATTTGCCTTTGCAAGGAACCCTGAAAATAGATTAATCTCTATAATATGTCCCCAGTCTCAGCCTCTTCCTAGTTTGCTAGTTTCTCCCACTGTATTACAAATTCTTCTGTGCCATTGCTAATTCACAACAAAGAGGATATTATGCTCAGGTACTTATTCTTGAAACCCTAATCCTACTAATTTTTGCCTGCTAATCCTACCAGACACTGATATAGTATCAAATGATCTCCAAGTATGATCACTTACTCATGTGAGCACTGGATATAAATGAATCAAGTGACAAATCATAATTTATAGTTGCATATGAAGGCCAGTTTCCAGTTTGAAAAAAAAAAAAAAGTGAAAGCGAAAGTCGCTCAGTCACGCCCGACTCTTCGCGACCCCATGGACTATACTGTCCAAGGAATTCTCCAGCCCAGAATACTGGAGTGGTAGCTGTTCCCTTCTCCAGGGGATCTTTCCAATCCAGGGATGGAACCCAGGTCTCCCACATTGCAGGCAGATTCTTTACCAACTGAGCTGTAGCTCAGTTGAGATAGAATGGGTTCAATTCCAGTTTGAGATGAACCATAAATAAATGTTCCCAGTACATTAATGAGAAACTACTTCTTTTTCCCTTGAAGTTCTAAAAAAAAGTTTTCTCGAAAAGTTTTTTTTTTTTTTGCCAATTACATCATCCTTATCATCTGAAGACCTCCTCCAAATAAAAGTTATAAAACAGAAGCCACTGTTCATTAATATTCTCTTTTTTCATATAGGTAGAGATCAAATAATGATTTTATAGTAATCTGAAAAGAACAAAGATGTTAAATATCTCTAAATGGAACTAGGTAGTGACTATAAGAAAAGCGATCCAGGTAGGGGAAACATGATCTGACAAAATGCTCCAAGGAATCACGGAAAATAACACTCACCATGATGCTGAACTTGTAATTTCGTAAGTACATGAACTCTGACAAAGTAGTCTTATTTCATAAGCAAAAACAGCATCTTACACATTTCTACTAGAAATGACAATGATTGAAATTTAAATTTTAGCATTAGCCAAGTGTTCTGCCTTTTCTGGTTCTATGAAATAGAAAAGTTACTGTTCATTTCCTCTCCAACTGCTGATTTTTAGCAATTCCTTAATTTGCTTTCATTGAATGGTTTCATAGTAAACTGTTACAAGGTCATGGTGGTCTAGTTACTCAAGTAAATAATATCTCTCTTAAGCTGTACCTCCATTCAACAATGTTATTTTCAAATAAATTAAACCAAAATCATTTCTAATTGATATAAAAAGTTCAACAATGACAAATTTCCATCACATATAATGGAAGAAATAAATTTTGCAAGGATATGAGGCTGACATCTATGGTTTTTACAAACTGTGGAATGATTTCTAGAAAACACCAGATGCCACTGCAATGTTACATCAAAGTTAATAAAGAGAATCAAGCAAGCCAATAGCTTAGGAAACCTTAGTGTAAGATGGGCCAGAAAAAGTTTCCTTTGTAATGAAGAAATATTTGCACTCACAAAGAGAAGTCATCATATATAAAAAAGGTACCTGAGGACAATATAAAATGGAATTATATGGCTGTAGCCCCAGAGGATAAGAAGAGCCCATTTTATTGTGTTAACAACAGTATATAATGAGGTTCCCTGCACTGTCTATAGGAAGTTGAAGGACCCCAGTGCCTAAGGTAAAAAGTAATGGCTAATTTTATTCTCCTCTATTTTGGCTTTCTCTCATCTGTTTGTTCACTCTGTCTCTGACAGAAGGATTCTGAGGAGCCAAAAAAAAAAAAAGTTGTACAAACCAGGGGTCTCAAAGACAGGGCAGGCACCTAACAAGTAAAAAAAAAAAAGTGGAGAATCCTGGCTGCTACTATCTACATATGTCAATACTGAAAAGAATGCAGGCTGACTGATGAGCATAAAATTATGGAACAATAAAAAGGCTGGAGAATATTACTTTTTATATACATAACTTTTATACAAAATCTAAATAAATAAAATCAAGCCATCTGATGGAGAGTCCCCAAAGTGCCCTCATTTTTCTTTTCCTCTCTCTCCTCAAACTACAGTTGGCCTTCTGTATGAAGAATCTATGGATACAGAGGGCCAGAGGCCCACAGGATCAACTGTTAGGGACTTGAGTATCCTCAGATTTTGGTACCTAAGTGGGGGTCTTGGAACCAATTCCCTTCAAGGACAACTGTACCAGTCAGATACCAGCCAAACTGGATTCACACCCACCTTATTTAACTTATTTAACGCATCTTGGCTCAGAGGATAAGGCATCTGCCTGCAATGCAGGAGACTCGGGTTCGATCCCTGGGTTGGGAAGATCCCCTGGAGAAGGAAATGGCAACCCACTCCAGTATTCCTGGAGAATCCCATGGACAGAGAAGCCTGGCGGGCTACAGTCCACGGGGTCGCAAAGAATCAGACACGACTGAGCGACTTCACTTATTTAACTCATTTAACTTAATCACCTCTCAAAAGGCCCTATCTCCAAATATAGTCACATTCTGAGGCACTGGGTTTTAGGGGTTCAGCATATGAATCTGGGGAAAGGGGACACAATTCAACCCATAATGGTATATTTCTGTTAAGCTGACTGGAGTGTTGTGCCCTTGGAACAAGTGTTATTAACTGGTGAATCTCACTGTGGGTTGATGAAGTGATAATCCAGCAATTTAGTCTGGTGATTCCAAATATCTGTCAAAATTTTCCTCTTGGCTTAAATTTTTTTTCTCAGGGAAGAATCTTCCTCCTGCTTGGAACAACATAAGGGAAGGAGACTGGTAATCTAACTATTCAATAATGAAAATAATCAATTGTTCTCAAATTCTTTGTGTAATAAAACTCTTATCTTCTCCTAGTGGAGAAAAGGAAGCTTTTCACCTGTTGCACTGTTAGGGAGATCACTCAAAGCATCAAACTAATCTCCTGATCTTCTTTGCACATTCTAATTTTTAGAGGTACCTGGAATGTCAAATTCTGGTGTTCTCAATGGTTCTCCATTTCTTTATGTGGGTCCAAGTTTCTGTCTGGTATCATCATATTCCTGTGTTTGAAGAACTTCCTCTAACATTTCTTGCAGCACAGGTCTGCTGCTAATGAATTCTCTCCCACAAAACTGTTTTTTTTTTTTCACTTTTATTTTTTAAATACTTTTTTTGACTGAGTATAGAAATTTGGGTTGACAGACTTTATTTTTTCCAGGACTTAAAAAATTTCACTCCACTTCAGAAGCAAGGCTTCTGAAAAGAGTTCAGGTAAAATTTGTATCTTCGTTGCTATGTCTGTCATTTAATCAGTTTTTTTTTTTTCCTCTCTTCAAGATTTTCATTTTCACTTTCATTTGGGGTAATTTTAATATTAATGTGCCTAGGTGACTTTTTAAATATTTATCGGACTTGAGAATCTCTGGATTCCTCTACTCTATAATTTAATGCATTTTGTTACCTTTAGAGAATCTGCCCATTCTGCCAAATATTTCTTCTATTCCATACTTTCTCTCCTTCTACATTGCCATCATACAAACATTTGACTTTAGCATTGTTTAAGAAGTCTTTGAAACTTTGCTATTTTTCCTACTCTCTTTTTCTCTTATTTTTTGGTTTGGGTAATTTTTATTGTCCTGCCCTCAAGTTCATAGATTCTTTCCTTAACTGAGTCAAGTCTTCAAAATAGATCATTGAAGGCATTCTTCATCTCTGTTACTGTACTTTTAAAAATATTTCCAGCATTGGTCATAAATTAATGTTAATGAATCAAAAACATTAAATAAAGTGTTTCTACACAGAAACACACAATATAAAACAAGTTATATGCTGATTTGTTGAGGAAAATGTAATCAAAGGCTCACAGGAATATAACACTATATTTTCCCTAGGAGCAAAGATGTAATATTCCCTAATAAAGTGTTTGCAGCAACATTATAGAACATAACTACTGTAAATAATAGTAACAGACTGTACTTTAAAAGATAAAAAAAAAATCTGCGGGATGCATAAACAATTTAAGGTCCAACTTAAATTATTACCAGGATAAAAAGATCTCAAAGTCCCCCTTTTTAACAATAAATTAACTGAAATGAACTCACATGATAAAACCACCTCACACATAATTTCAAAATAATAAGTATTATGACCTAATTAAAATATGAAGGAAAATAAGAATGTATGATAAACTAACGTATTTCATTTTATTTATACCTCAGATTCAACTACACTAAAAGACTAATCTCCATAAATTTCCACAACTCTTGACAACCACCAACCTTTTATTCATTTGGCTCTTCTGCAATTTAAGAAAACTGTGATTATAGTGTACAGTGTAGGCCAAAGTAACATCTAATGTGCAAACTTACCACACACGAAGTCCATCTTATGCACAGGTGAGAATCTGAGATACAGGTAAAATGTACTAAGACATATCACAGAGTTGTACAAAATTAGGTTTGGGAATGAAACCTTCTTAAAATAAATAATGGAATTGCTTTCTCTTTCAGCAAAATACTCTGTCAGTGACAATTTTTCCAATCACCCCCCTAGAGGCCTCTTAGGCACACAGGCCACCAATTCTTTGCCAAGAAACCTCATCCACACTGCTGAGCATAAAAGTTTCCATGGTTCAGATAAATGGTTTTGCTCTTTTTCAGATCAGACTTTCAACTCTGCTTCATCAGTGTGACACTCTATTTGACCAGTCAATTTGCAATGGAAGTTTATTTTAACAATATTTGCAAGACTGCAGCTGCAGCTCTGCAGTCTCCCATCTGCCATCACACACCCACAGCCGCTACCGCTACCAAGCAACACTCCCCTTTCATAAAAGAGAAACACAGACAGAAGTACTCTCTGACAGCAGAGTGTGTTGTGGATATTTTTCTTTAAAACATTTAATAGCTCTGGCAGAAGCAAAAAGAAAGGTAAATATACAGTTTTATAATTACACTATGACAATCATAGCTGAACAGGAGAAAAAATCACTCATCTGTGAGCTGAGCTGCTTCTATCTGGAGGAGCAAGAAGGACCTAAGAAGAACGTTTTCGGTTCTCTTTCACATCAACATATCGGGGCCTGGGGAAGCTGGGGTTTGCAATTCCTTTCTTATGTCCTCTCAAATGTTAATTATCATGCGCTTTTCATAAAAACAAGGGTGAGAATTTGAGTGTGAAGACACTAGTTTCTGACTCTGTACAAAATAACAGACAAAATGTTGGGCAGATTGCTCCACTCACCCTGAAAGGTCACCTAATTCGTTCCTTTAACTCCATGCACCTGTCAGCTGTGCAAAGGAGGATCTCCTCTATCTTCAAGATATACACAATTGCTCTCGTCAAAGGAAAATGAGAACCAAAACAATTACCAGAGGATACAAGCTAATGAGACTCTCTTCAATTAAACTGTCTTGATGATTTAATCTAAAAGTTTAGTGCCCTGGTACAGCATCTTCTCATGGTAATGCAGGTTTGTTCAAATCACTAAAGTATTTTAAGCAAATTCTATATCTGCTAACCTAGTGTACCACTGTTCTTTAATTTTAAGAATACTAATTCACAAACCACTGCCAGGTACAATGCTCTGTATTAACAGTTTTGTTGTATCTTGGGTAACAGTGACATCATATTGCTAACAAAGACAAAGTCACAGCTTATTAATGCCATTCAAAGAATGAGGATAATTCATTTTTAAAGTTTTGTGGTAATTTTTAAAATTACTTTATCACAAAATTATAACACTGATTTATTATAATAAATTCAGTTATTATGATATCTCCAAAGGAATTTTTGCCCAACTGCTTAATATTTTTATAGATGTTGGCTCATACAGGTTTAAAACTTCCTGTAGATTTCCACAGAGACTTTTCCATCGGTGGCACTGCACTGAGCCTAGCACAAGCCCAGGAAGATAAAATGGTCAGAAAATTCCAGGTGTTTGTTTGTGTAGGTGTTTCATTGTTGGAACGTGGGACTCCCCTTACAATGCAAATGATTTTTGTAAACCCCAAGTTATAACAGGATTCTGATGGAATAAATGTATACCTTGATATGCATAATATATTTAAAGCTGAAGGAAGAGTTTCTGTCTGCTCGCCTCCCCATTACCACCCCATATCCCATCCACTACTATTGGCCCCCAGCTTCCCTGTGTTCTCTGCCCCTAACCTAGGGTATCTCCAGCCAAACCACTGTACACTTATAGACTGAAGTACACTGGGATTACAGAGAAGGCAATGGTACCCCACTCCAGTACTCTTGCCTGGAAAATCCCATAGATGGAGGAGCCTGGTGGGCTGCAGTCCATGGGGTCGCTAAGAGTTGGACCTGACTGAGCGACTTCACTTTCATGCATTGGAGAAGGAAATGGCAACCCACTCCAAAATTCTTGCCTGGAGAATCCCAGGGACGGGGTAGCCTGGTGGGCTGCCGTCTATGGGGTCGCACAGTCAGACAGGACTGAAGCGACTTAGCAGCAGCACACTGGGATTAACGGAATATTATATTCACTAAAAGGTCTCATCTGGAAAGTGTACAGTTAGGTGATGTATGCATGAGCTTGCTGCCACATGGTACAAGGTTGTTATGTTAAAATCTTATCTAAATTGGAATAATCTGACCTAAAGAAGTTGGGATGGGATAAAAGAGCCTACTTTCTGAAGTTGCGAAACCATTATTAGATGATTGTGCATGCATGCTAAGTCACTTCAGTTGTGTCCGACTCCATGCAACACCATGGACTATAGCCCATCAGGCTCCTCTGTCCATGGGGATTCTCCAGGCAAGAATATTGGAGTCAGCAGTCATTCCTTTCTCCAGGGGATCTTCCTGACCCAGGGATTGAACTCATATCTCTTATGTCTCTGGGATTGGCAGGCAGGTTCTTTACCACTAGTGCCACTCGGGAAGCCTTTCTTAGATGATGCCAGCATCTAAATCTAATTACAGCTCGTGGTGAAAATTTGGAAGTTTTGGACTTTTTCTCTTTAACCATGGTTCATAACTGAGTGCTTCCACTACTTAATTCCCATAACACCTGCTCTCAGTTTTAGTACTACTCAAGAAGGACCCTCTCCTTGGGCACTGGTGGTGGGATTATGGCTTGGGTAACCATGGGTCATGGCACTTCATCTGTCTTTTATATATCTGCTCTTCACTAGTGTCTAAGTTCAATTCCTTAGGTATACTTTAATCCCTGTTCCATAAAGCCAATTTATATAAATCCCCAAGTCTGCCCTAACTCCTTACTCAACTGCATGGCTGCCTGGAACTCCCACCATCAGAGATGCCCAGTTTGGAACAGCCAGCCTACCCAGACATTTGTTAGCTTCATGTAATGTTCAGCAAGAACTCAGATGCTTGGATTTCAGTTTCTTAAGTAAGCCTGGACATACAAAAGCTGAGTCTTAACCCAATTAGGGCTGAAGGTGATACCAAAACACGAGTCTCTGTGCCCAATGCACAGTGAATCCAAACAATACCAAAATGTGTGAGTTTGGAGCAGAGAAAGGTGTACTAAGGGCCTTGCAAGAAGACAAGTGGCTCATGCCTTAGAAACCCCAAACTGCCCAAAAGCTTTCAGCGAGCCTTTTCCAAGAAAGGCGAGGAAGGGTGTAGTGAGTTGCTGCAAATGTCTTGTTGTCAGATCCTGTTTCTTGAGGTCAGGTCATGGTCAGGTAACATGTTCCTGTCAATCTTCATCAAACAAACGCTATTCTCTGTTCTGACAAGAAAAGGCCAGGTCCCCAGGCACAACCGTCACCCTCCAAGGTCCAGTCCTGGCTGAGAGGTGGCAGATCTCGGCTGGCAGCTCCCTCAGGGCCAGGTCCCCAGACCTCGCCCAGCCGTCATCAATGAGGGAGCCAGGAACCCACGACACACGTGGCCCTCGGGCTCTCTCGCCACCCAGATGCCAGGGGCTGGGCCACAAACTGTGTTCCGCACAGACAGCTCCCGCCATTGGGTTACAGAGGCGGGGACGGGGCAGAGGTTCACCGCCACCTCAGGGCCTGGGCCGGGGCAGTGGGAAGCCTTGGCGAGGCTCTGGAGTCGTGCAGGACACAACCCCAGCCTGTTCCACGGCGCCCCCAGTTCAGCTGCCAGCCTGAGGCCATGTGAGCTGGAGGGTCCTGAGAAGGCCGGGATCCGCCTCTTACCTCACTCTCCGCCCGACAGCCACCACTCCACCAATCCTTGGCTGAAATGGACACTTAACAGTCACTCAGTGACAGCTGATTGCCAGGGGGCGGGGCCCACCACAGCGCCAACCAATGTCCGAGCAGAACCACTAAAGGTCACGCACTGGCAGGTGCTCATCTGGGAGAGGGCACTGAGGCGCTACCAATGACTGAGCGATTATTAGCATCTCCCGGTGAATGTTGCCTGGTAACAGAGTTGGGGGCAGGGCCGTGTTGGTGCACAGTAAGGGCTGCTGGGCGGCAGGCTGTACAAGGCTGTGCTCTATAACAAAGGCACTACAGCACTTACAGTGTTCTTGTTTTAGACTGAGACTTCTTCCCTGTACTGTGTCAGTCTATACCCTGGAGTTTTTCAATTCCCAGGACGATTTCCAAAATGTCTGCTAGATCCTCCTCAGGCTACAGCTTCTCCCATACCTTCTTCACCTGCCCAATGTCAGTGGCAGAACACCTCAGTCACGTGTTCCAGAAACCTCTTGAGATTGCTGTATCTCTTACTTAACGCTCCAGGACAAGAGCAAAAGGGCTACAAGGGGGTCTGGATCAAGATCCAAAGTCTGGATCTCAGTCTCACAAGGACGCAGTACACACTCAGAATGAAAGAAACGAAATAAAATCCAAACTGAAAACTGAGTGATGGAATTATGGTGCTACAGAATTATTTTGGGGGGAGGGTGAGGACACTTCCCTGATAGCTCAATTGGTAAAGAATCCACCTGCAATGCAGGAGACCCCAGTTCAATTCCTGGGTGGGGAAGATCCCCTAGAGAAGGGATAGGCTATCCACTCTAGTATTCTTGGACTTCCCTTGTGGCTCAGCTGGTAAAGAATCCACCTGCAATTCTATCCCTGAGTTGGGAAGATCACCTGGAGAAGGGAAAGGCTACCCACTCCAGTATTCTGGCCTGGAGATTTCATGGAGGTATAGTCCATGGGGTCAAAGAGTCAGGCACAACTGAACAACTTTCACTTAATACATCACAGAAGTTTTTGCCCTTGAAGCCCACACTTAATGGACATAAAGTTCTGTCATGTTCAACCTCACACAGAATACCAACTGCTTATGTTCTAGGATTAACAGATACAGAAAGATGAAGTAATAATATACTCAGGACTACCTTCAGCGCTCAGGTCATAGTCTACCAGGTGGATAGCTTGGGCAGTTCAATCATATGGTCACTCAGCTGACTGACATACAGCTCTCTGAATTCTGGGCTGAGAAGCTAGAGACCCCTATTATGCTGTTATTCTTTTGTACTTTGGGGAGAGTGGGCTTTTAAAAAAGGCTTAAAGCCTACTGTGATAGATTTCTCTGGGACTTCATAAAAAGAAACATGAAAGGATAAACAAAAAACTAACAAGGATGGCTGTTTATAAGGAGTGAGAGTTAGGAGTAGAAGAGGCCTGGGACAATTGTGGAAGTGAGTCTTAAATAAAGCTTTTTATAAAGTTTTGATTATTTTCAACCATGCAATACCACCTATAAGGAAGAAAAAGAGTGAAAAGCAATTAGGATGGTACTTAGAAATTAAAAAGAAAGAGAGACGATACATGAATAACTGAAACTGGAAAAATGCTTCTTTGATATGAAAATTTTACAGCCCAGCCCTCACCTCCTGATCCTTTTTCCCTTGGGTAAAGTCAATATTCCTGAGGACTCCATGTGGGCCTCCTTTTCTTCTCAGCTTATGTTCTCCCCTAAAAAGTCTCCTTTCCTAAACTGGTTCCATCTCCAGCCCAAATATATATACATCTTTTGATACATTTTTTTTCCCCCTAGGAAAAACAGCTTGTCATTTTTTCTGCATTTTCCACCCTACCCAGCATAACATCTAACACCTAGTAATGAATTCATTCATAGTCCAGTTAATTATTTTAATTTAGCCTAACCCATTCTCCTCTACTTAAAAATTAATTAAACAGTCTAGCCAAAAAGAATCCTTTCTAGAGGTAAATCTACACAAGAACAATGCTTTTTTTTTTTTTCTTTTAAAACCAATTCTAGAAGTATCATTTAAGGTGACTTAAGAACAACACTGTTGTCAATTATTTCTATTAATAGCACTTATTCATAGGGCTACTTTGGGCTTACTAAGTCAGAATCTCTAGATACAAACCTGGAAATACATATTTCCCATATTGTCCATGAACCTCTAGTATTCAGATAGGTTTATAATGATTACTCTATATATCTCCCTAATGGCAAATATAGTCGCTCCAATTATTCAGAACAAAGGTCTTTCCAAATCCTGACCTACTTCCCAAAACTAAGTTCAAAATGAGAAGAAAAGTAGATGATTAGAGAGGGGGTGAATGAAATAAATTTAAGAACAATTCTTCAATATAATTAATTTCTCTTCAATACTATACTGAAAGAGTAGAGGAAGAAGGAATCAAATGGATTCTGTTACACAGAAAATTATTCCAAGTAGTAAACTGGCCAAGTGGAGGGGATAAAAATGAATAAGCACAGCAGAGGATTACTGACAAATGAACTCAGGGAGGATTAGGAAAAAATAAAACACAGGAGTAGTTTTCCAAGTTTTAGAGGATGTGCAAGCTATCTTTCTTTAATGCACCTAAAATTTCATCTTGCAGTTCTTTGTTGGGAAAAATGCCTCAAGTTCATGGAGGGAACCCAAGTTAAACCCCTCTACCATGACTATAACTTCTTATAAACCACTCTAAAGGTATAGAATATGCCATGTCTAAATGAGAAACAAACCACCAATATTTGATGCTGCATTAAAAGGTAGTTACTAAACCGCAGCATTTTGGCTGAAAGAATGATCTCATTACTATGGAGACAGTTTAAATTTTCCTTGTTTTGTTTCCTTTTCAGTATTCTTTGCTTTTCACCATATTCAGAAAAAAATCAATTCCATACCACTACAATTTGTGGTATATCTAAAACAGCTGTGGCTGAATGCTGCAGTACTTGAAATCACCTAAATTACATGAGTGCAAAGACTGAATTTCTTGGGAACAGACAACAGCAGAAACAAAGAAAAAGCTCAGCATGAAGGCCAAACATATTCCCTAATGAGGCTTTTGATGAAGTCATAAATTCCTCTTTTTCTTCTCTAAGTGAAATTTCCAAACAAACTATACATGTATCACAAAGAGAGCAAACAAAATTCAACAATTTTTTAAGTGGTAAATCATACTGATAATTTAATCAACTTTATATGCAATCTTAAGTTGTCTCACAAATTCTAGCAAAGGTGTGTCTGATTATTTCTAGAACCATCTTGGCTGAACTACATAGCAAACAGTCACACATAAATACTTGACTTAGACTTTGGCCTTTTCAAGATTCAAGAGTGTAAAACTTCAATTTTTTTTAAGAGCTGCTATTGAAGCAAATACCTGCAAAAATATACTAGTTAAAATATCTGTTTTAAACAAATCAGTGACAAGTTTCATGAGGTGAATGATATTATATACAGCTGTAAATGCCATTAGTATTACTTCAGGCAAACTTAGCTATCATTAAAGCAACTTCTGGGAATATGGTCATATAATGCATGTAGTGTTCACAAACTGAAAAAAGCAGCAAAATCATATGGCAAGGAAAAAAATCATATGGCAAGAAAACCCTGGTAGTTTGCAACATCATAAGCTCACTATGATTAATAAGAATGCAACACTTCATCAACCTCAGACTACTGTGAGTTCCAGGATTTGAAGTAAAGACAAAGAAAGCCCCTCTCTGCTGCTCAAAGTACTTACTGTTGTATTGAATTATCTTTGCATGACTATAAACCAGTGTGTTCATTTGGGGGGGGCAGATAAATATCACATAAATCCATGGTTATATTATGGATTTATTGTTCCTGGATAATGAATGATTACAAATAGATTAGCAAATTCACTGAACTTCTGTCATTCCAGTTTAATTGTTTAGATAAGAACTTTTCCATTAAAATTGTTCAGCACACAAACTCATAAGTATCAAGTGTGCTCTACAAGAAAAGTCAGCCTTTAGGAGTTATAAAACATATATGCAATTTTAACAAGTGTAAGTCATTAAATTAATATCTCTATAACATGTGCCTTCTTAAAGTATTTTAACTTTCCAGTATGAAAACATTTATATACAACAGTTAAATAAGAAATCAACAAATAACCACACTAATACCTTTTTTTTGGTTGCTTTGTATATATTTTTCTAATTATTAAGTAAAACACTTGGAATATTAGTCCTGGAATATGGTAGGTACCCAGTAAATGGAAGCAAGAATAGGTACAATGTTTATGTAACAAAATAAGTGCAAGAAATTTTTAAGTATGCTGAAATTATATGTGGGTTATGTAGTCAGGAAAGACTTCGTAGAGGATAAGGTACTTGAGTAGAAGAGCATTCTAGGTTGGAATGAGAAATAAATGGGGGAAAAAACTACAGATATAACTGTATTAATACGAATCCAAGGAGATGGACATGAGGCAGAAATCAGCTACAGTTAACAGTAGAAAATTCCAAAGGCAAGGCTTAGAAGTGTGGATGTCTTCAAATAGGCTATAGGGATCACTGAAGGTTACTTGAAAACATCTTTTAAGGAATATTAACCTGCCTTTGGTGAGCCAGATGAGAAAAAGAAAACAAACATGTTAAATATTATCATAGTAACCTGGGAAAAAGTGATGAGGCAGCACTAGAGCTGGGTGTTAAGTAGCGGCAATAAAAACTGAAATTGGAGATGTTTCAAAGGGAGAATTAATAGAGCTTAGACGTAACTCCATGTCAAGAATAAAACAGTGGGTAGAGTTAAGACTATTTCTAAGGTTTCCAGCCCAAAGGTCGTAAAAGTTGGGAAGCTGGAGAACAGCAGTATTTTAAGTGGGAGAGAAGTGGAAAATATATGATAATACCTTCTAATTGTAAAAGCCCCCTAACATTTATGCCTTTCCCAAACATATATCTTATGATGGTGAGATGGGCAATGCAGATGTTATCACCACTTAACAAATTTGAGGAACAGGGAAGGAAGAATAGTCAGTGAAAGTTTAAGGTAATTCAAGAAAATAGTCCCTTCTGTCTCCTGTATCAAAGTTCTTTCCCACAAATAAGTTTTGTTTATCATCATGATATATAATTCATCAGAAACAGATTATTCAAATTGCAATTATTAACTTGTTCTTATTCATTCAATAACTATTTTTGAACCTTACCTACCAGGCCCTGTTTTAAGCATTGGAAGTATTAGAATGAACAAGGTAAACACTATTACTACTCTTTACTTTATGGGAAAAGACAAAGAATTCAATACACAAACACAAAATTTCAGATGGTGTTAAAACACCACGAAAAACAAAGGTTGGTGTGCTGAGAAAGAGAATGGCTCATTTAGATGGACAGACAGGGAAGTCCTCGGGCTTCCCAGGTGGCTCAGTGGTAAAGATCCACCTGCCAATGCAGGAGACACAAGGAATGTGGGTTCCATCCTTGGGTCAGGAAGATCCCCTGGAGAAGGAAATGGCAATCCCCTCCAGTGTTCTTGCCTGGGAAATCCTGTGGGCAGAGGAGCTACAGTCCATAGAGTCTCAAAGAGTCAAACACAACTGAGTGATGACTAAGCATGCATGCACAGGGAAGTCCTCAGTGATGGAATGGTATTTGTGCTAAGACCTAAATAACAAGAAACTAGCCATGTGATATCCAGCAGTGTTTCAGGGAGACAAGAAAGTATAAAGGCTGTAAGGCAAATAAATACAAACAGACCAGTCAAGGAAGAGAAAAAAGGCCAGCGTGGAAGATGAGGGAAATGGTAGATGAGGTGGAAAGGGCAAGCAAGCATGGGCCAGGGACCCATGGGCCAGGGACCCACGACCAGTAGGGCCTCAGTGTTCAGGTAACTGTACATCCTCATTTGCCTAAGACAGAGCTAGATACTCCTGTTCTTCAGATGCAATTACAAATACACCTTCTTTTCACCTGCAGAAAGTTCTGATTTCAATGATAAATTAAATGGTCACACTAGTTCCAGGCAATGCATGATAAAAGACAGAATTAAGTCCCAAATGTAATGGGAAACCACTAGAGAAAGTCATAGTGGATTACTCTAAAATGATCAATGTACTCATTTTAAATGTCATGCTTCTGTACCAATATAAGTTAATTATATAAGCTTATTGTAGCTGTTTTTAAAATTCTCCTCCATCAGACTTCTCTTTTTAGGTTAAACATAGTTTTGTGATTACACTTCAAATCTCTCCTATCTTCAACACACCAAAATGAACTGAACTACCTGTATTTCTAGAGAGCAGAGCACAGACCCATCACGTGAGAGGAGATACACTTGTAACACCAGCTGGCTGAAAGGACATATAATGACCAAAAATCTACCATGAATTTGATAGCTGTATACATAAATTCACATTCATTGAATAGGATTGCTTCTACATACATCTGAAAGACAGCAAAACATGTGAGTCACATATTATTAATTCAACCTACAGTCAGTGTTGGGATTTGCAGAACTCTTAAAATCACCTATGTATATGTATAATATTTATCTTTCATATCCAAGTTTTTCAAGTTAGCTCTGAGGAAAAAATGACCCTATTTATCTTAAAACCCTACCAAGTCACATAATTTTTTTGAGTAAATGCTTAAAATGATCGGTTAATGAATGGGTTATAATACAAGAAATCATAAAATAGATTTAACAGATGCTAACTATTAAGCAGGAAAATGCTCCTGAATTCTTATCATCTTAGTCAATAAAAAGTAAATGCTACTTTTTGGACATTTACATCATGCTTTATATGGTACTGCATCAGGCTTTATATTGTGCTTTTCAAGCTTTGTACTACATCATGCTTTATATACATCATCATGATGCTGCTGCTGCTAAGTCGCTTCAGTCGTGTCCAACTCTGTGCGACCCCAGAGATGGCAGCCCACCAGGCTCCCCCGTCCCTGGGATTCTCCAGGCAAGAACACTGGAGTGGGTTGCCATTTCCTTCTCCAATGCGTGAAAGTGAGAAGTGAAAGTGAGAAGTGAAAGTGAAGTCACTCAGTCGTGTCCATCTCTTCGCGATCCCATGGACTGCAGCCTACCAGGCTCCTCTGTCCGTGGGATTTTCCAGGCAAGAGTACTGGAGTGGGGTGCCATCGCTTCTCTGCATCATCATGCTACATCATGCTTTATATTGGATTTTGTGGAATACAATTTAATATACATTTGGTTCATGGGTAAACATATGGCTGATTCATGTTGATGTTTGGTAGGAACCAACATAAAATGTAAAGCAATTATCCTTCAATTAAAAATAAATGAATTTAAATATATATATACATGTGCTTTATGTAAAACTAGATGAGAAATTAAAAACATAATGAAGTCCTCTGTGGCTATTCTTTTTTAAAATAAATATTCAATCTGGAAAAACATAACTAGTTTTATTTGAATTGATCTTACAAATAAAACTGTATTCTAAGAAAAAACAGAAAATATTTACTAAACTGCATGTCTTTATATTTGTAGAAGTATCCGCTGACCATACGGCACACATTTTTTTAAATAAAATCATCAAACAGCTTCTATATGTATTATTTCCAACTGCCAAGGCCTAAATAATGTGTCACCTTTAAATCTATACTTCATACCACAACGTAAAAGGTTAAAGTGGTCCCCAATGAATTAATCAATATAACTGACCAAAGTTACTGCAAATCCAAAAGGAAAACCGAAGGCAGCTAAAATAACTGGAGAGAATGGGAAAATTCTTCAAAATCTCCTTCAATTTTAGCAAAGGTACAGCCCTAGAGAAAGTGTACTCATAATGGACTTTTCAGGCTCAACAAGAATGTCAGCAAGGGCACTCAACTATATTTACCACAAAGCAGTATCAGAAACATTCTTCACTGTGAACAAACAATGACGTCATTCAAAACACAAAAAGATCCTGGAGAAGTAAAGCGATTGTGACTCAAGAAGTGAACTTTTAACAAGAAAGGTTTACAGTTAGTTGGGAAAAGAGGGTTAGAGATTATGTCACTGAAGACTTAAACTATATTGATGGCCCTCTAGAATTGACATGGCACCCAACAACTAAAAAATGCACTGTAAAACATTTGCTTTGAAAAACTTACTTACTAGTCCCTATTGATACGAGTTATTCATCTAGAATATAGAAGTTTAAAAGCCCTTAAAAATAATGTGAAGAGATGACATGACTTTAATGCTGTGGCTGGGACGAGTATAACTCCAGTGGAAGTAAATGAAATAACTCTCAGCTGCTGCCAACAACAGTGTGTGTTATCCAGCATCTGGAGGGATCGCTCAGGCCCCTCTATGCTCTCCTGAATTACTCCATTGTTGAAATCAAGAAATCCAGGAGAGGCACCAGCACCAAAACCAACATTTGCAAAAAGCTTTTGATTACAAATGTCACAATACATTTGGCTTGTGGTCACAGATGGCTGCAGGTAATTGTTTCTCTGAGAAGGAACAAGGAAAAAAGACTTGATCAACCAAGTTGGTTACAAACATTCAGAAATAATTTTGGAATTTCAGGGTTAAGAAGACCTAAATGTTTTTTGTTTTTTTTCCTGGAGGATCTCTGGACTCTTATTTCTGATCTAATTGAATCAAAGATGATGAATTACTTAGAGACAAGCAATTTCATACCGGTATGAAAAAGGAGGAGGTGAGAAGTCATTAGTACATAAACAGCTACTGATATCCCCACAATTGGAATCCACAGCAGAGAATCCTCAGAACTCAATCCAACAATTATCCATGTAAGCCACCATCTTTCCTCTTTAAAAATGTATCCTCTTACTTTTTTTTAAAGTATCATCTCAGAAAATGTGCATGTTAAGAAAAAGTTAAATATAACAGAAGTGAAAAAGTGCATTATATGATGCTACAAATTCCAATGTTATAAATCAGTAAGCATCTAAAAGCTTACAGGAAATACAAGAGATCATCAGGTCACCTGCCTTTAAGAAAAAAATATCTAAAATCTTCCTTTAGCAGCTTGTTTCAGTGCTTTATAATACCTCAACTCAGCAATTATAACTGGCTATTCTCTGTTGCTGCAATTTAAGGTCATTTTCTCCATTTGATTTTTAAAGAGATAAAGTATATGTCAATATATTTCATATGCTTAAAGGAGTTAGAAGGAGTTAGTCATCTTACCTAGCTTTATAAGGACAAATAAAGTCTCAAACCTTTTCAAGTTTACTCTTAGGATTTATTTTCTATTCTTTTCATTCTTGCTCTTTATTGAATCTACTCAAATTTTAGCATATCCTTTTAAACCAAATCTATTCCTCTAACAAAAAATGGATCAAACTATTTTAAGCTCAAACAATGGAAAAAGAAGTTAATAGTAATTTATTTACTGTACAGCCCTTGATAGTTTTTAAGCCATTCTGATATTTTCCTCTTTTAAACTCATTAGAATCTTTAAAATTAAAAACAGAAAATGGATACTATATTTCTATCTTTCAAATGATACCACAGGGGCAAAATGCTCACATTTTTTTCTTTCTTGTTTAAAAATTTATTATTATTATTATTATTTTACTTTACAATATTGTATTGGTTTTGCCACACATCAATATGAATCCACCACAGGTGTACATGTGTTCCCAATCCTGAACCCCCTCCCACCTCCCCCACTACACCATCCCTCCAGGTCATCCCAGTGCACCAGCTCCAAGCATCCTGCACCCTGCATCAAACCTAGACTGGCGATTTATTTCATATATGATATTATACATGTTTCAATGCCATTCTCCCAAATCATCCCACCCTCGCCCTCTCCCACAGAGTCCAAAAGACTGTTCTACACATCTGGGTCTCTTTTGCTGTCTCGCATACAGGGTTATCATTACCATCTTTCTAAATTCCATATATATGCATTAGTATACTGTATTGGTGTCTCTCTTTCTGGCTTACTTCACTCTGTATAATCGGCTCCAGTTTCATCCACCTCATTAGAACTGATTCAAATGTATTCTTTGTAATGGCTGAGTAATATTCCATTGTGTATATGTACCACAGCTTTCTTATCCATTCGTCTGCTGATGGACATCTAGATTGTTTCCACGTCCTGGCTATTATAAACAGTGCTGCAATGAACATTGGGGTACACGTGTCTCTTTCAATTCTGGTTTCCTCGGTGTGTATGCCCAGCAGTGGGGTTGCTGGGTCATATGGCAGTTCTATTTCCAGTTTTTTAAGGAATCTCCACACTGTTCTCCATAGTGGCTGTACTAGTTTGCATTCCCACCAACAATGTAAGAGAGTTCCCTTTTCTCCACACCCTCTCCAGCATTTATTGCTTGTAGACTTTTGAATCACAGCCATTCTGACTGGCGTGATATGGTACCTCATTGTGGTCTTGATTTGCATTTCTCTGATAATGAGTGATGTTGAGCATCTTTTCATGTGTTTGTTAGCCATCCGTATGTCTTCTTTGGAGAAATGTCTATTTAGTTCTTTGGCCCATTTTTTGATTGGGTCGTTTATTTTTCTGGAATTGAGCTCCATAAGTTGCTTGTATATTTTTGAGATTAGTTGTTTGTCAGTTGCTTCATTTGCTATTATTTTCTCCCATTCAGAAGGCTGTCTTTTCACCTTACTTATAGTTTCCTTTGTTGGGCAGAAGCTTTTAATTTTAATTAGGTCCCATCTGTTTATTTTTGCTTTTATTTCCAGTATTCTGGGAGGTGGATCATAGAGGATCCTGCTGTGATTTATGTCGGAGAGTGTTTTGCCTATGGTCTCCTCTAGGAGTTTTATAGTTTCTGGTCTTACATTTAGATCTTTAATCCATTTTGAGTTTATTTTTGTGTGTGGTGTTAGAAAGTGATCTAGTTTCATTCTTTTACAAGTGGTTGACCAGTTTTCCCAGCACCACTTGTTAAAGAGATTGTCTTTACTCCATTGTATATTCTTGCCTCCTTTGTCGAAGATAAGGTGTCCATAGGTGTGTGGATTTATCTCTGGGCTTTCTATTTTGTTCCATTGATCTATATTTCTGTCTTTGTGCCAGTACCATACTGTCTTAATGACTGTGGCTTTGTAGTAGAGCCTGAAGTCAGGCAGGTTGATTCCTCCAGTTCCATTCTTCTTTCTCAAGATTGCTTTGGCTATTCGAGGTTTTTTGTATTTCCATACAAATCTTGAAATTATTTGTTCTAGTTCTGTGAAAAATACCACTGGTAGCTTGATAGGGATTGCATTGAATCTGTAGATTGCTTTGGGTAGTATAATCATTTTCACTATATTGATTCTTCCGATCCATGAACATGGTATATTTCTCCATCTATTAGTGTCCTCTTTGATTTCTTTCATCGGTGTTTTATAGTTTTCTATGTATAGGTCTTTAGTTTCTTTAGGTAGATATATTCCTAAGTATTTTATTCTTTTCGTTGCAATGGTGAATGGAATTGTTTCCTTAATTTCTTCTTCTATTTTCTCATTATTATTCTGAGTGTTGATTTTATATCCTGCAACTTTACTATATTCATTGATTAGCTCTAGTAATTTTCTGGTAGAGTCTTTAGGGTTTTCTATGTAGAGGATCATGTCATCCACAAACAGTGAGAGTTTTACTTCTTCTTTTCCGATTTGGATTCCTTTTATTTCTTTTTCTGCTCCGATTGCTGTGGCTAAAACTTACAGAACTATGTTGAATAGTAGCAGTGAAAGTGGGCACCCTTGTCTTGTTCCTGACTTTAGGGGAAATGCTTTCAATTTTTCACCATTGAGGATAATGTTTGCTGTGGGTTTGTCATATATAGCTTTTATTATGTTGAGGTATATTCCTTCTATTCCTGGTTTCTGGAGGGTTTTTATCATAAATGGATGTTGAATTTTGTCAAAGGCCTTCTCTGTATCTATTGAGATAATCATATGGCTTTTATTTTTCAATTTGTTAATGTGGTGAATTACTTTGATTGATTTGTAGATATTGAAGAATCCTTGCATCCCTGGGATAAAGCCCACTTGGTCATGGTGTATGATCTTTTTAATGTGTTGTTGGATTCTGATTGCTAGAATTTTGTTGAGGATTTCTGCATCTATGTTCATCAGTGATATTGGCCTGTAGTTTTCTTTTATTGTGGCATCTTTGTCAGGTTTTGGTATTAGGGTGATGGTGGCCTCACAGAATGAGTTTGGAAGTTTACCTTCCTCTGCAATTTTCTGGAAGAGTTTGAGTAGGACAGGTGTTAGCTCCTCTCTCAATTTTTGGTAGAATTCAGCTGTGAAGCCGTCTGGACCTGGGCTTTTGTTTGTTGGAAGATTTCTGACTACAGTTTCAATTTCCATGCTTGTGATGGGTCTGTTAAGATTTTCTATTTCTTCCTGGTTCAGTTTTGGAAAGTTGTACTTTCTAAGAATTTGTCCATTTCTTCCACGTTGTCCATTTTATTGGCATATAATTGCTGATACTAGTCTCTTATGATCCTTTGTATTTCTGTGTTGTCTGTTGTGATCTCTCCATTTTCATTTCTAATTTTATTGATTTGATTTTTCTCCCTTTGTTTCTTGATGAGTCTGGCTAATGGTCTGTCAATTTTATTTATCCTTTCAAAGAACCAGCTTTTGGCTTTGTTGATCTTTGCTATAGTCTCTTTTGTTTCTTTTGCATTTATTTCTGCCCTAATTTTTAAGATTTCTTTCCTTCTACTAACCTTGGGGTTCTCCATTTCTTCCTTTTCTAGTTGCTTTAGGTGTAGAGTTAGGTTATTTATTTGACTTTTTTCTTGTTTCTTGAGGTATGCCTGTATTGCTATGAACTTTCCCCTTAGCAGTTTTTTCTTTTAAACTTCAATTTCATACGGTAGAGGAGAATTTCATACAGTAGAAAGAAAAAAAGTACAAGTAATAAGGAAGAGCAAGAGTCAAAGTAGAAGAGATGAAAGGAGAGAGAATTCACTTCAGATGACCTTAATCTTTTCCTAAATAGGAGGTGAGAAAGATGTATAAAGGGTGTCTTTCAGGACTTGAGAGAAGCAGTTTAGCACAGTCATTGGGAGACAGAGACCAGATATTAACTACAAACAACAACAACAACAAAACAGTCTGCCTCATTTCCCCTCACTTAGCCTATGGTTCCACTTGGTGTTTATCCTTTTCAGTAAAATTTTAAAACACAGGATCTCCAATGTGCTATTTTTCTGCTGCATTAAGTGGAACTTAAATCTTGGCCAAACTAAATCTTACCTCTGAATTACTTCACAACCTAATAAAATTAGTGAATAAGAGGCTTAGGTATTTAAAGACAGAACTAGGGACAATTATTAAAGCAAAGAGTAAAATAAACAGTAGCAAATAAATGGCCTGGGGCAGTCTGTGGGAGTTAGAAAGTTTAAGTTCATGTTTAGAAATGATGTTATAATAGTTTATTATTAGAGCAGTACATCACTCACAAGTTTTTCATTCATTTGTGCTGTTTTTATGTATTACTGTCCAAAGTATTTTAATTTTATGGCAAGCACAAGCAAGGGTATTTATTTAGTGGCAAGGGCTTTTTTTTTTTTTTCTTTTCTCAGCACGGTTATTCAAGGCAGAAGTTAGTCTAACACTCTGCCTATATTATCCTAATGAGGCACCACTAATTACCCCCAATACACACACATACCTGCAATGAATGAGAACCCAAAGGGAACTGAAGGCTCCTTAGAATTTAATTTGAAATCTGACTCCCTTAAGTGATGAAAACAACACAGAGGAATACAATAAAATAGTTTTAAAGAAAAGTAAAAAAGAAAAGACAATTTAGCAGGCTCAATTTTTATACATGTTACTGTGACTTCACAAGGAGCAAAATTTCCATGTCTCTAGCTGTGAAGGGAAATATTTTAAAAATATGAGTCTAAAAGAAATTATACAGCAAGTGGAATACCTAAAATGTGTCTTAATGGAACATTTTTCAGCAAAAACATACTTCTATATGTATCAGAAATAGAATAATTTCAAAATGAGAGCTATCAGCTAAAAATCTAGGACTGTTTAGATTTTAACATGTGGATGATGCTAAAAACATTGTATTTTGGTAGTATGATACCTCTTTGTCTTGATCATGAATATAACATTAGACAATCTATTGACTAGATTCAACATCAATAAGAAGGTTCACTTTAGTTCAAGACATCACAAGGATCCCATTACATACTTGTTAGGAACAGGTATGTTGTACAGGCAGAGATATTTAGAGATTACATAATAAAGAAACCTAACATACTATAAATGATCTACAACTGAAACTAATCACAGTGTAAGGTTTATTTTTCAAAGCATCATAAGTGAAGCATGGCTTTGCCAAAATTTGATATTTTTAATTGGTGAAACTAAAAATGGTATAGACACCTTAACACAAAAAATAGAATCATAAGATAGTATTCTTAAATCCATTTGATGTAAAAGTTTCCTGTATAAAGAGACATGCCCTCTGCCACTTCTAACAGAGCATATCAGTTTCAAGAAGTAGGGGCACAGGTAGGAATTTCAGTATTGTGAGCCAAAAGTTTAGAAAGAAACCCGTTTCATTGCCATGATACATCACTGACATGGGCTTCCTAAACACTTTTTCTTTTCACTCCTAATTCCACATCTTTTTAAAAGTCAATACTTATGTTATAATCCTAGGGTCAGATGCTTGCGCACAGGCAAACTTCATACACAGTCGGACTAGGAACTCCACAGGGCCGTAAGAGGGCACATGGCCGCCTGCCTGCTTTAACAGCCACCCAAAGTTATCACAGACTCCCATACCCAGGGCTGGAACAGGATGTGTATGTGGACACTCTCCCACGTATAAGTAAGGCCTAGAAATAGTCTTCTGTTCCTAAGGATGAACTACATGACTCACCGTGCATTCCGTCCTCTAACTATAAAAAGATCCTGTGTTAAGTGTTAAAGGTCCTGTCTGCAACACCCTGTGTGAGCTCTCAGTCTCTCAGTCAGGGCACCCCAGTCCAGGTGCTGGAAGTTTCACTGAAAACAGTTGAAAGAAATAATGAATTTTTACATTATAATAAGTAAAAGATAATATAATGATATACTGTATTTGATATTTTTGATGTATCATAAGTTATTTCAGAGTGACTAAGTACTTCTTAATGACATGACAATAAATGATTATCCCTATTCCAAAAAAGAAAGGTTTTCAGTCACAAAAAATTGCAAATAAAAAATGATTAACCACAGTTTTTACAACAGGAACATTATCAAGGATACATTCAAATTTTAGGATGACAATTTGATAAAGGTAAATAATATCTTAGGGAGGCTATAAAAAGAGCAGCACAAAAATTCATAAGAAATGAAAATTATTATTCTTTTCAAATTTGCCAAATAAGCCTACACTCACATCATTAAAGTGAAATATAACTACAAATGAAATAAAAGTGAGCTGTCTGAAAGACTAAATTCTGCCAGTGCAAGTTTCCAGAAACATGGTTAAAATCACTTTTCTCCTGAGATTCAGAGCGGAAAGGTTTTTCCTCCTATTTTTCTGCATGACAGGGTCTTTGCAGATTATAAACAGACACAGAGGATCACTCCTAAAAATCCTGGAGAAAAAATCAGCATTTTGAGAATCATGTACTAACGTGTGTCATGACCTCATATGCAGCTGGCCTCTATGCTCATTACTACCAAGATGACTTCAGTTACGCTTTTCTCTCCTGTTTCCATTCCCCAAAGTGCACATTCTTCACTCACTCCTAGTATTTCCCAAACTGTACTCTGCAAAACGTAAGATACCCAGGAGACATCAAATGGATGTTCCTGTCAAGTAAGCTCGAAAAATATTTCATGGGATATCTCTCCCTTCAGAAATCAGAAAATACATCGAATGGGCCAAAAAATTCATCCGGGTGTTTCCTTACCATCTTATGAAAAACCCAGACAAACTTTCTGGTCGATCCAATAGTTTGGGGCAGAATAGGAAAGTCTTTGAAGGACGGGCTAAAGAGGTAGATCTTACTTTGTAGGCAAAGTGAGAAGCACAGATGAGTTTAATTAAGCATGGGACAGATATGATTAATCTGGTTCATGGAGACTGTATAGGATGCTACTGTGGAAAAGGAATGAAAGGACCATCACAATAATCATACAAGACAGGGAAAGGATGAAACAGTAACTAGAAATGGGAGGAGATTAAACCAAATCTGCAGAGAATGCAGAGTGCCTTGTGAAAACTGGATGTGGCATGAAGGAAAAGGGTGGGAATGAAGATGGCCTAAGTTTTCTAATGTTACTATTTCTCAATGAACTAGAAGGCAAGATAACCTGAATGCGGGGCAGATGAGAATGAAAAGAGATGTGAAGAACATCTAAAAGCTGAAATTGAAGCAGCCTGTCTCTGGCCTGTGACTTTTAGAAGGGTTTCTTCTTGAATAGCTTTCCCCCACCTCCTCAGGTGAGACAGGAAGGCAACAAGAGGCTAGAGAGGAATACCCTGCTCCTAGGGCTCTAGAACAAGGCTCTGATAAAGACTTTCACCCTAGAAAGTAGGCTTTTTATGGAGGAAGGTCTGGGTGTATCTTGTGACAATTATTCATCCACTCCCCCTGTCAGAGCCATGAAGGAATCACTCTCAGATCTTCACTGGGAGAACTTGATGGAGGCCCTGTAGGCAAGGTCCATAGAAATGTAGACTAAGAGAGTGGCCCCAGGAGTTTCTAACTCTCACTAGTGCATACTCAGCCTCTGGCAATTTATCAGAATTATTAAGACCATTTAAGTGTTACTGCTTTGGCAGCTTATGCTCCAGGTAAGCAGATCTAGGCTGATACGCTCTGGATACAACCATCTCTCCAGATTTCAGGGCGGTCAATCAATCAATTCAGTCGCTCAGTCGTGTCTCTTTGTGACCCCATGAATCGCAGCACACCAGGCCTCCCTGTCCATCACCAACTCCCGGAGTCCACCCAAAGCCACGTCCAATGAGTCGGTGATGCCATCCAACCATCTTATCCTCTGTCATCCCCTTCTCCTCCTGCCCTCAATCTCTTCTTGCCTTCAGGGTGGTAGTCTGCCCTATACCCTCAGTTCTATTATGGGAGGTAAGGATATTTTAATTTGTCCAGATTTTTCTTATTGTAAGCATAAGAGTCACAACTTCCAAGATCTTTAAATGTTAGAGCTGATAATTGAAGTCTCAACATCCACATTTCCTATCAATTTAGTATTAAAATACACACACACACACAATTCTTTCAGATCTCCATTCTCAACAAGGGATAAGGAAAGAAAATGCATGTACAGACCACATTCAAAGATGCTAAGAACTGATACCCCCTTCAGTATATTATATGGTGCAAACCTGGTATTTTAGAGTCAAAAGCTCTGGCCTTGACACTGTTCAGATGTAACATATCATCTCTACCTTTAACATCTCTAATCTTAATTCAGTCAAATAGATAAGAAATCACTTTTGGTTATAACATATGTGGGAGTTAACTATTATTATCGTAACTCTAGGTAGCATTTTCATTTTTAAATGAGATGAGACTGACAATGCGTTATGAGTGTAATCACTACTGAATAATTTTCAGACAGTGAAGAGAATCAATATTCTTCTTTGTACAGGTATTTACCACTATGGTTCAGTTTCTTTATTTCATAGCTTTTGTCTGTTACTCTTCTTAAACTAACAGTAAATTTTTTAACATTAATTATGAGCAAAGATTTACATGTATATATTCATTTAATTTGCAGTTATGGAAATTTTCAAAGATAAACAAAAACAGAGACCAATAATGGGCCATTATGTACCCACAATTCAGTCTCAGTAATAATCTACATTTTTGCCAATCTTGCTTCATCTCTCCCCTCCACTATTTTTTCCAGAATATTTTAAAGCAAATCCCAGATAACATACAAATACTTCAGCATACATCTCTACTGGACAGGAACGTCCATTCACTGGGTACAGTGACTCTGTCCTAACGCCTTTTGGGAAGAAGTGAGCTTATTTCCTTTGTAGGAGTGACAGCTGCATGTTTTTGCTATTAATGGTGTTGTTTGGAAATCTAGGTATGAGTAAGAGAGCACATGTGAGTGCTGAGAAATCAAAGAGGTGAACCAATGTGGATATTTTGCACTGATCTCTCATCTGCCCTTCTAACCTCCATCTTGATAGCTGGACAGGTCAATAAACTAAGAACATTTCTCTTGTACTCAGAATTCTGGATGAGAATTAGTTCTGCAAATATAAGCAACTCATCTAAGATCATGAAAGCAAAACTGCAGGAGAGGTCATTTTCCTTTTGGCTGTTTCAATGGCAAACAAGGACAAGGAAATGTGAGCTTTCTCTATAGCAGTGCGTATAGCAGCACTTTCAATTTTCTGGTGTCAAAAGTAATTGTGGCCACAGCCACAGCAGTCTTCCTAATTACTGGATTGCAGCTATGTTCTTAAACTCACAGCTCTAGCAAAGCCTCACATGTAAGCAGCTCTTGGGTGCATCAGTTCTATATTCTTTGCAAGTCTTTCAGTAGGAACAATCTTTTATAATCAGGTAATTCCCTCACATTAAAAAGCTTCCTGTTTAAAACACATGTTTTTCTATTTCCTGGACTGGATCCTGACATACCTTATTTGATAGATCTGTGTGTCTGTGGAACTGATACTAAATTTTCATGAATTAATACTTTGTTTGTATACTAATTTTTCTACTCTTATTTGTCCTATTTAAAATTCCCTTAAATCTATATTCACTTTTAAATTTGAATTTCCTATTCAAATTTGATATACTATTCTACAGTACTCATTAAATAAAATGTTCATTGCAATGTTTCAAATTATTCCATGACCCACCAACAGGATGCAAGCCTCAGTTTAAAAGACAATACTTGGGGAGGACAAGATGGCCGAGGAACAGGTGGGAGTGGAGTACAGATGCATCAGGAATACGATGCAGATGCAGAGGATCTCGCAGAGAACCAGCTGAGTTCTGGCAGGAGTCCCTGATAACTGGAAAGGAAAATACAGGTTCACGCAAAACTCAGTGGGATGAAGGAAGGGAGGGAAAAAGAGGAGGAAAGTGAGTGCACCCAGGGGTTGAGGAAGTGAAGTGGGAGTGAGATCCTCACATCCAGGGCAATCAACTGGGACAGGAGGAAAGCACGTGAGACTGTCAAAGAGTGAACAGCTGATCTGTGTTTATCTGAATGAAGTGAGAACCACACAGACAATCCATGCCACAGCCCTATGGACTCTGGACAGGGACCCAAGTCCATGGGAACTTGTGCAGCTGGGAGCTGGAGCACGGGGATTGGGGCAAAAAATCAGAAAGAGAAATTAAGGAATCAATCCCATTCACCACTGCAACAAAAAGAATAAAATATCTAGAAATAAACCTACCTAAGGAGACAAAATACTTATATACAGAAAACTTTAAGACATCAAAGAAAGAAATCAATGACACAAACAGATGGGAGATATACTACGTTCTTGGATTAGAACAATCAATATTGTGAAAATGACTATACTACTCAAAGCAACCTTTCAAGGGATTCAATGTGATTCCTATCAAGTTACCAATTGCATTTTTCAAAGAACAAGAATAAAAAATTTCACGATTTGTATGAAAACACAAAAGACCCCAAACACCCAAAGCAATCTTGAGAAAGAAAAATGGAGCTGAAGGAATCAATCTGCCTGACTTCAGACTATACTACAAAGTAACAGTAGTCAAGACAGTATAGTACTGGCACAAAGACAGAAATATAGACCAATGGAACAAGATAGAAAGCCCAGAGATATGGGCCTCGTATCTTTGACAAAAGAGGCAAGAATACACAATGAAGAAAAGACAGTCTCTTCAATAAGGGCTGCTGGGGAAACTGGACAGTTACATGTAAAAGAATGAAATTAGAACACTTCCTAACACCCTCACAAAAATAAAACTCAAAACGGATTTAAGACCTAAATGTAAGACCAGAAACTATAAAACTCTTAGAGGAAGACATAAATCACAGCAAGATCCTCTATGACCCATCTCCTAGAGTAATGGAAACAAAAACAAAGACAAACAAATGGGACATAATTAAACTTAAAAGCTTTTGTACAGCAAAGGACACCCATACATAAGATGAAAAGACAACCCTCAGAATGGAAGAAAATAACCACAAATGAAACACCTGACATAGAGTTAATCTCTAAGATATACAAGCAGCTCATGCAGCTTAATATCAGAAAAACAAACAACTCAATGAAAAAATGGACGACCTAAACAGACATTTATCCAAACAAGACATACAGATGGCTGATGAATACATGGAAAAACGCTCAACATCACTTATTATTGGAGAAATGCAAATCAAAACTACAATGAGCTATCACCTTACACTGGTAAGAATGGCCAACATCAAACAACGTACAAACAATAAATGCTAGAGAGGATGTGGAGAAAAGGGAACCCTCTTGCACTACTGGTGGGAATGTACATTAATACAGCCACTCTGGAGAATAATGTGGACATTCTTTAAAAACTAGGAATAAAACTATCATATTACCCAGCAATTCCACTACTTGGCATATACCCTGAGAAAAACACAATTCTAAAATACACATGTACCCCAATGTTCATTGCAGCACTATTTACAATAGCCAGGACATGGAAGCAATTTGGAGATCCATCGACAGATAAATAGATAAAGAAGTTGTGGTACATAAATACAAAGAAATTTTACTAAGTCAAAAAAGAACAACTTTGAGTCAATTCTAGTGAGATGGATGAACCTAGAGCCTGTTATACAGAGTGAACTAAGTGAAAAAGAGAAAAAAAAATCGTATATTAATGCATATACATGGAATCTAGAAACATGGTACTGATGAAACTATTTACATGGCAGCAAGAGAGACACAGACATAGAGAACAGACCTGTGGGCACAGCATGGGAAGGAGAGGCCGGGACAAACGGAGAGAGGAGCAATGCAACATGTATATGGCCGTAAGTGTGAGAGTAGCCAGGTAGAGCGCCAGTGAACATCTGCTGGAGGACTCAGGGAGCACAGTCTGGTGCTCTCTGCAAACCTTGAGGGGCGAGATGGGGCGGGAGGGAGTTTAAGGAAGGAAGGGACATATGTACACCTATGGCTGATTCACGCTGATGTACGGCAGAAACCAACACAACACTGGAAAACAAATAAAGAGAATTGCTAACCCCCCCAAAGAAAAACACTGCTTGCACCACAGTCTTATTAAAAGAGCTTCAAGTATATTGCAGAAAAATCACAGCAGTGTTTACTTATTTTTCTTTTATTTCACTGAGCCTTCATAGTAGACAATATGGAGTCTGTCATTCCAGTTGTCATTTTGTTGACCTTTACCTAAGTGGGAGACAGCTCTCAGGAATATCTCCACATAGATAATAAATATTTTAAGCAATATCAAAAATGGAGACAAAAATTTAAATAAAGCAGTATGACTGATACAAGTTTGGGGAAAACTGTTCTTAATTTAAAAGAATGCAAGTTTTTCATAAAATCATTTTCTGAAAGCTTTCATTGACCAGACTTGATTTTCTTATTAAAACATACCTCCAGAAACCATATGCAATGTTTGATTTTTTTTCTCCATCTACTCATTAGTCAAACAGAAATAAATCTAATGGGGACCAAAGGAACTTTTAAAAACTAAGCATCCTTAAATCTTGGTATATGAATAGTGAACTATATTCAGTTTTTAGTTCTTGATTCCAAAACCAATAAAATCACAGCAAAAGCTTAAATGAATCCACAGATCTCAAAGGATAACAGATCATAAAACTCCCACAGATTTGGCAAGGTGGCAGTCACTGACAGAAGGAGAAAAAGATACATAAATATAAGCCAAAGTTCCACAATTTTTATCCTAAAAAATTGACTTTTATGTGAAAAGTAGAGTCCTTAACTATAAAATAATTTTCTATTTTAACAAACAGCTAGCATTAATAAATACTCTATTTATACATTATATTTCTCCCTTCTAAGTGAAAAAATTATTTGAATTAATTTGAATCATAAAGCTCAAAAGGCTTAACCTTTGATTTTAGAGTTCTGAATGGAAATCTTCCAAAAGGTATAATTTTCTTTCTTACTTAGTGAAACAAAATAAAATGAATATTAATTAGTCTTTTGATGTTTTCTCATTATCATAATCAATTACCATCCCATTCTGAAATTCTGTGCTGCCCTCAGGAATTACTGACATGTGACAAAATGTTAAAAGTGAAACACAGGACGCTGGCGTTAGACAACCTGGTTCAGATCAAGATACTCACAACTTTCTAGTCCTGTGAAAATGGGGAAACTAATTAACATCACTACATTTGTTCTATCTGTTATAAAACAGGGATCATAATGCTGTACTCATGCAGTCACCAGAAGGCTTAAATAAGTTTATGCAAGAGAATACAGTAATGAAATCAACAATATAAAATCAAACATCTGTTACTTCTCGTTAGAATATTTCCTAATTCTGAATAATTGATATAACTGTACAAACAATTGGTAAATAAGTCGGGCACAACTTTCTTTGCAGAACCAAATAACAAAAACTTTTAGAGTTGAAAGCACACAAATAAGGTGGTAAATTTAAACCTTATGTTGCAATATATTTAAAATAAATGCTTCTGCAAATTGTATCATTTCAAATCTTTGTTTGATGCTGCTATATAGACAACTAATTTTTAATTTTGTACACCAGAAATCTCGCAAAATAGGGATACTTACAAACATCCAAAAATTAGTTTATAAAAAATTGAGACATTTAAGAAAACCTAGAAAATTGAAGAAAATCTAGAAAATACCATTTGCATGGAGTAAAGGATAAATTATCCCACACTGTTCCACAGATTCAAGGTTAACTACAATCTAAACTTACAAGAGTCTGTGTGGAAATTGACCAGCCGATTCTAAAATTTATATGGAAATGAAAAAGCCCAAGAATAAAGAAGTCAATCTTGAAAAAGAACAAAGTGTAAGAATTCTATACATTATAAAGTTTTTTCATAGTGATTTATTTATATATATAAATACCTAATACATATAAAATATATTTCTATATAATTTTACATATACTCTTTCAGAATTTTACATAGTTTATTGTGATTCACAGAGTCAAAGGCTTTGGCATAGTCAATAAAGCAGAAATAGATGTTTTTCTGGAACTCTCTTGCTTTTTCCATGATCCAGCAGATGTTGGCAATTTAATCTCTGGTTCCTCTGCCTTTTTTAAAACCAGCTTGAACATCTGGAAGTTCACGGTTCATGTATTGCTGAAGCCTGGCTTGGAGAATTTTGAGCATTACTTTCCTAGCACGCGAGATGAGTGCAATTGTGTGGTAGTTTGAGCATTCTTTGGCATTGCCTTTCTTTGGGATTGGAATGGAAACGGACCTTTTCCAGTCCTGTGGCCACTGCTGAGTTTTCCAAATTTGCTGACATATTGAGTGCAGCACTTTCACAGCATCATCTTTTAGGATTTGAAACAGCTCAACTGGAATTCCATCACCTCCACTAGCTTTGTTCGTAGTGATGCTTTCTAAGGCCCACTTGACTTCACATTCCAGGATATCTGGCTCTAGATGAGTGATCACACCATCGTGATTATCTGTGTGGATCACCCTAAACTGTGGAAAATTCTGAAAGAGATGGGAATACCAGACCACCTGACCTGCCTCTTGAGAAACCTATATGCAGGTCAGGAAGCAACAGTTAGAACTGGACTAGGAACAACAGACTGGTTCCAAAGAGGAAAAGGAGTACGTCAAGGCTGTAGATTGTCACCCTGCTTATTTAACTTGTATGCAGAGTACATCATGAGAAACACTGGGCTGGAAGAAGCACAAGCTGGAATCAAGATTGCCATCACTGACTCGATGGACATGAGTCTGAGTGAACTCCAGGAGTTGGTGATGGACAGGGAGGCCTGGCGTGCTGCGATTCATGGGGTCGCAAAGAGTCAGACACGACTGAGCAACTGAACTGAACTGATCTTTCATATATCAATTAACTGCTATTTATTGATAATAACAGTACAGCACAGTACTGGTACAGCAAGACAAAAATAAGCATAAGTGGGACAGAACAAAGAACCTGGAAACAGACTTATATAAAAAGTTGATTTAGGACAAAAATAACATGTGATGAAGTAGAAAAAAGAACAGTCTTTTTAATAAATAATGTTGGTACAATTAGATATCCATATAGGAAAAAAATTTAATTGAATCTTTTCCTCACATTACCCATAAAACAGCAACAAAAACTTCAGGTGGATATGAAGGCCTTAATGTTGAAAGACAAAACTGAAAAGCTCTTAGAATAGAGGAGAATATCTTCATAACTACAGAGGAGGGGGAAATTTCTTAAACAGCACACTAAAAGCATTGGCCAAAAAGGAAATAATCAATAAACTTAACTAACTTAAAAATAATAAACTGTAGTTCAACAAAAAACTTAATAAAGGGTAAAAACAAGTGGTATACGGTAAGACAAGATACTGCAACTGATACAAGCAACAAAGGGTTTCCAGTCAAACTTTAAGCAGAAATTCTGCAAATTGATGAGATAGCACATAGAATGAAAAAATGAACAAAGAACTGCAACATGTACTTAAAAATAGGCAAAAGTAAAGAACAAAGAGGACCACTGAGGGATACATATTAAAAATTTTTTAATAATTTATTCAAAAAGAAACAAAATACTTCCATGAAACTCAGGGAGAATGATAACCTCCAAAGATTAAAATGACTTCTGAGTCAATGACAATATTCTATTTCTTCATGTGGGAGGTAGTTCCATGGGTATTTATGTTATAATTAATACTGTGTAAGTGTTTTACATGCATGCAAGCATGCTAGGTCGCTTTAGTTATGTCCGACTCTGGGCAATACTATGGCCTGGAGCCCACCAGGCTCCTCTGTCCATGGGATTCTCCAGGCAACAATACTGGAGTGGGTTGCCATGCCCTCCTCCAGGGGCGCTTCCTGACCCAGAGATTGAACCCGAGTCTCATGTCTCCTCCTTTGCAGGTTGGTTCTTTACCATTAGTGCCACCTACGAAGCCCGTAATTGTTTTATGTATTTTAGTGTATATGTGCATGCTCAGTCACTCAGTCGTATCTGACCCTTTTGCAACCCTAAGGACTGGAGCCCACCAGGCTCCTCTGTCCATGGGATTTTCCAGGCAAGAATACTGGAGTGGGTTTCCAATTCCTCCTCCTTTTGTGTATATATTTTGTAATAAAAGCATATTTTCTTAAGTGTACTGAAAGAACTTGGGTGACAATTTCCCAGATATTATACCAAAAATAAAGATTCTCCTTAAAAATGTCATCTGGAGATTCAGTGTTTCCTCATTTGGTTGTTCCAGAGTCAGACTAGCCTTTGTAGGTCATTGATTGCTTTCTCCCGAGAAGGCTGCATGGAAGAGGAATCCTTTGGACTGGGTCTGCAGGGACAGGTTTTAGGTATGGGTAGACTGGAGAAAGGATTCAATTAGTTTTACTAATCCTACTGTCATTTTGATAAGTAAACCCTCCTGAGTGACTCTGCTTCCCTGGATGTCAAGTTTTCTCATTAAACTAAAAAAAAAAAAAAAAAAAGATTATGCTGCAGTAAAAATTCAAGTATTAAGTTTTCTCCCCCTGGTGATATGCTTTCAAAATACACATGTTTGAGAAGAAGTCCATAGACCTGCCCATCCATTAATTCTCACTGTGCCCATTAGCAGCCAAACTACAGAGGATACCTTTGGCTGGCTATGCAGGAAAAGTGACAAGCCATATTTCTGACCCAACCAGCATGAACAATGAAGTCTGATACATCAGAAACCAAGAAAAATTCTACGCCTCAGTTACCCCAAATTTCAGGTAGAAACAATAACTACCATGCTACATATCTTGAAGGCCATACATCCTAATTGTTGGTAAAGTGATCTGAAGAAGACAAACTAAAGACAGCTACTGCTTCTTAACACAAATAGGATACAGTAGAAATAACTCGAGACAGGACAGATGTGCTGGTTCAAGCACTGGGCATTTATTTTACCAGCTGGGTGACTGATCACAGATGAGTTGGACCAAACTGGTTAAAATCATTTAAGGTTTTTTTTGCCAACTCTATAAGTATATGTAAATTAGCCCTTCCAAAACTATATGCTATCTAGGGTTCCGTGCTCTATTTTAAACACTGTTTTTATGACAAAGCTAATAAATAAAAATTCAGTATTATATGTAAGATAAACCAAAATCATCAGTTTCTGAAAGGACTTAAAATAACATTTCTTTAAACCGTTTTCCCAAAGCATATATTTCTTTCCATTCATTAAAGCTAACACTTTACATATATTTTGCTAAAAAGGCAAGTAACGTTATATTAAGTTATACCTACAACTATCACTACTGCTGATTAAAGAGAGTAAAAAGGATGAATGAGTTTCCATAAAAACTGAAAATCAGGTATAATGAATCCAGTTTTAGACACTCACCTTTAGCTAAGCACGCGTGTTCAACAGTCACATACAGGTTTCTGTACTACCTGGCCAACAGCTGAGCTGCTGTTTAAGACCCAAGTTTCATCTTCCCACACAGGCTGCCCAGTCTCCTCAGCCAGATGCCCTGCACGGCCAGCTCCTGAAACTCCCAATTCCACAACTCAAGATCTATACCCTAGTAGAACCGGACGTCCCCAGGACATTGTTCTAGTCCCAACTCCCTGGTACCTAGGCCATACCAGCTGTTAAATACTTGGAAAGTCACTCTTGGGTAAACTAGGAGTAAGTAAAATGTTTCTTTTGCACTCTTAAGGAAAAACAAGAGGTTAAGTGGGTCTGACTTATCAAATTTACTATTTCATTGGCTGAAATGACTGATTACTGGCAGCTTTATGTAGATAGACAGCCAGAGTCACTCTTTATCCTTTTCTGGGTTACCACATCTCTCACATTTGCTGTCATTGCAATAACAAGAAGTTCTTACAAGAACTAACACTTGGACAAGAAAATTCAGCTAAACTAAGTACAAAGTATTTGCCTCTAGGAAATCAGACAGCTAAAAGTATATTGTCAGTTTCTTTTTCTAGTCTCAATCTGTGCAAAATAATAATAATAATATATATATATACACACACATATACACACACACACGGTTACAAAAATGGCCTTTGAGGAAACATATTAAAATACGGTTTTTCTCCAACCCCAATCTCAGAGGAACTTAAGAGAATAGTGCCTACTGGTTATCTAAAATACCACCAAATGCCAAAAGGTTATCCTTCAATTCAATTTACTGGTTAAACAGTGAGTTAAGATAAATGACATTTGAATATTTTAAATAAGCTTTTTCTAAATATTATATCTCATTTGGAGCTGACCATTTATCTTGGGTTGCATGTTATCTCTATTTCACAGATGAGAAAATCAGTGCTCTGAGACACTGCCCACTACTCATCTGGTAAGTAATAGAGCTGGATTTGAATACTGAAACACTGACATTTGGAAAGAGTACTAGCAAAGAGATAAGCACAGTGTACAGCACAAAAGAAGCCTAAAGTGTTCCCTAAAGAAGCTTAAAATTCTAACTAAAGAACAAGCCAGAGAGGTAACATAAAGAGGAGTCTATGGGGTCATTATGGGGCTCAAAAGGTACTGTCATTACTGTATTCATCCTACTACTTACTCAGGCTCCTGAGAAGCAATGGAGGTAGCCTTAGTGCTCCTTTCAGCCATGATGCTCAGGCTAGGAGTACTGTCACTTTAAGACCATAACACAAAAACCACAGGACAAGTACCAATCATTTAATACACTAAATACCAACTAAATTGGTAATGTATGTCACTTCTGATTCAGCAAAGTATGCATCAGAAATCAAACACACGTCCAAATAATTTTCAAAAAAGCAAAGAACTAATGAGTAAGATACAAAACACATACTTCAAAACAGGATTTTCTTCCCTGAGATTTGCGAGATAAAATTCTCACTTAAAAAATTAATTGCAATAATTTTAGCAGTAGAATGTTATAAATCTGCTGTACCTAATAGCTCTTCACTGAGCTTATTAAGGAAAAAAAAACTATTTCACTTTATAAACATATACACATGGCTTCTTCTATAACTTCTTAAGACTAGACAGGCCTTTTGGGCTCCCTTCAGTCACTGGTGACTGAACAGCCAATTATCATTTCAATTTGCATTCTATCAAATTGTTTAGCATCCTAATATCATACATTATCACTTGATATCAATTAATTCAATCACACTTTTCCTAATTCTTTTTTCTAAATCAAAACCTGGCCTACTTCCTAAGGTTCAAAACCTCATTAATTTCCAGAATACAAGTTCCATTAATACAGAACTCACTAACAACAAATATAATTTTAATAAATTTTAACTGATATTTTCATACCATCTTTTCAAAACACTTCCTCACCCTACAGAAAAGATTTGTGGCAAAGCAGTGTGGAAAAGGAAAGTATTTGGTGCAGAGAATACACAGAGCCTCTATAGATTAACATTCTATCAATGCTACAGTGTCTAGGATGTAGTATAGAGCTTACTTACTCTCTAAAAGGCAAAATACATTAAGTGAGGCTCTTCGAACAGAGAGGCCCAGCTGTGACATATGCACCAAAAACAGGAGCTCTGTTTTCCTTGGCTTTTTAAAAATAACTTCTGAGAATGACTTTTGAGACCAACCCACAAATAGACTGCTCACAGTGACCTTCTTGTTTGCCCAAGCATGGCCTCAAGAGTGAAACCACAATGTTCGGTCAGTAAAGCTATCTTCCTGCTTCAGGCTCCACTCAAAGAAAGCTATTCTATCAGTGCAGCCCTGGCACAAGCAACTTTGGTAGGTGTTTCACTACTGTCACCAGGGAATGTCTGTCCATGGAATTTATACGTATTAAACAAGATGTTCTTTATGGAACCAGTATATTAGAGTAAAACGTAAAAGCCTATTCTAAGAGCATTAAACTTCAAAAAGGTATTTTTCTTAACATTAAAAAAAATGTGTTTTTTTTTTAAATTCTTCACACACATGCTCCACATTCTATTCATACATTCTTTCTCCTACCCCTAACAAGGTTACCTAATACCTGTCTCATCATATGATTTCTCATAAAATCTCATCTAGATCACTACATGTCAGCATGTACAACTGCATTAATAATATATTAATAAAATTTGTTTCTGTTAATTTTAAGATTTCTGGAGCAAAGCATTGAGATTGTTCTAAATCACTCCAAAGACAGAGTAAGCAGTGTCAATTCACTTCTATATAACAAAAATTCATTTTTCTTACATTTCACTTATACTCCTGATTATAAATATGAGCTAATCCAGACAAAGACTGGATTTTCACCTTTGGATAGTTGTTTTCTAGTTGTCCAGTGAGATTACCAGATTGGTCTACATTTATTCAATATATTATTTGAAAGAATTAACATGAATTCTATGATTAGATATTCCTGATTTCTCTACAGTGTTCTCTTTGAGGTGAGTTTGAATCCCAAAAGACCAATTTATCCACAATTGCAGTTACAGAATTTCAGTTAGGAGAATTGCTACTGAGAATCTATCCAAAGAAAACAAAAATTCTAACTTGAAAAGATATGTGCATCTCTATGTTCAATGCAGCACTATTTTACAACAGCCAAGATATGGAAACCGCCTAAGCATCCACTGATCAATGAAAGCGTAAAGAAGATACGGTACACATACAAAACAAACTGTCACTCAGTCCCTCTCACATGCACACACCCACAGTGAAGTCTTGCCACTGAGATACATTTTAGTTCTAATTTCTCCACTCAACATATCAGCAATTTCTTTCAACTTTGCATGGAGTTGCAAAGTTGAACTCCATGTAGAGTCTGACACAGACTTCATGATTTGGGAGTGACCTAATTCATTACAAAAAAAAAGGTGGAACAGAGTTAAAGAAGGAGCTCTTTCCAAGGTGACACTGATTCACATAGTCTGTTCTCTTTTAGAATCTTTAGCCAACTTGCTGTGAATTATTTTAACTGAACAGTTAACTACCTCTAGTAAAACAGTCTTTAACTGTTAGCCCTCATAATTCCTGTTGTTCAGTAGCTAAGTCGGTTCTGATTTTGTGATCCCATGAATTACAGCATGCCAAGCTTTCAAGACCTTTACTCTCTCTCTCAGTTGGTTCAAACTCATGTCTGCTGAGTTGGTGACAATTCCCAACTATTAGTAGTTGTGTGATTAATAAATTTTAATTGAATAAAATTTTTTAAATTAAGGAATTAAAAGGAGTTGGTTATAGAACAAATAGAGATAAACAGAAAAGAACATATATATATGGTGATTACTGTTGAAACATTATTGTAGGTTTTAACTTGATTGCTCAGTTTTTAAAAAATAAAAACATAAAACAGCTTCTTTATTTGCCCCTGTAATCAGGAGTTCACAAAACAAGACCACAATCATCAGAATTTCCTAGAAAAGGAAGTCATAGTCACTTTGAAAGAGACCAAGCCTGCCAAAATTTTTCAGATGCTTTTACTTGTAAGATAATCTAAAAATCAATCTTGTAAAAGAATGCTTTATTGTAATTCCACATTTAAAAGTATAAAGTTAAGTTTATGTGCTTAATTCAGATATTAATAATTCTCATTTTAAATTTAACATAATCTTTAGCATGAGGTATTTTGGATGAAATATGCTGATATGAAAAATATCTTCAGAAAAAGGCTAAATTCTGAAAAGCAGCATTGTTATCTTAAAAAAATTCAGGCCAAGTGTAAAGAGAATTCTATTCAAAGAGGAAAATTTCTCTTTTCAGATTGCATTTCTGTCAGGCACATCACTCAATTCATCATTTTTATCTCCTAGCTATGTGCAATACTGATATCAATGGAATTTGTATATTTTTACAGACAAATAACATATACAACTAAACATAAAACATCAGTATAAGAGTATTGTATCATTAAATCTTCCAGCTTATGTTGAAATTTTAAAAATATTATTATAGCAACAGAAGGCAGCTCAGAATGAACTTCTTCAAATCTCCCCCAAAGTCTCTGAAACATATATATATATAATGTTTATCAATGAGAGTTATTCAAAATAAAATACTATGATCACTCTGCAATTTGATGGATTTCTTCCTGATGAAATAGTTTTAACTTTCAAACTAGCAGCATATAAAAATTTTTTTAAACTAGGTATTATTATTATATATTTTAAGATAAACCAAAGGAGAAGACAAGAAAAAAACTATTTCAAGACTTACTAACTACAGAAAATATTGGTGTTGCTCAAGACACACTGTCAATACTGGGTACCTACCCTAAAAGACACAAATGTCAACATATTATATAGCTTAACCCTCCTGCTGCTTGCTATAAATGTAGTATGAGTGGAATTCAGTGACAGAAAACAAACAAAAAAAAAAAAGTAAAATTAAAAGAACAAATTCCCTTTCATTTAAAAGCTGAGATAGTTATCAAAGTTGCAAAGAACACAAAGGGAGAAGTTCAGAAATTAGATGGCACTTAAAGCAAAAAGGTATAAAATTAAGTCTCTCTAAACAGCCTTTGATATTAACTAACATTCTTAGAACTGTTACAGCACATATTGTACCAAAAATGCTAAATATGTTTTTATAAGCTCTGGCATGGACAGGTTCTTAGTAAAGTTTATCATTCATTAACCAAATGATTTAATATGCAGGTCTTCTGTTTTTCCTATGGTCACACAACTTCCTGGCCACCTGACCATGCCTTTAAAACCCTGAAGAGCCATTTGCCCTACCTGGTCAGGAGCACTGCTTTCCTCCTAGGTCATTCGGCCCTCTATCCTTCACTTCACCTAGCCAGACTACACTACGAAGCTTCATGTCATGCACACAATTCCAGGCTCTTTATACCCAAGTAAGCAAATTTTTTCAAACTTCACCAATTTATGAATATATATATTTGGGGATATGTATATACATATCTCTCCCATTTCAATCAGCTCTTGATGATTCGAAGCTCCCAGTCATTTGGCCAACAACCCTGAGCTCTACCCACTCGACTACCAGAAGCCTGACACCTGGCAGCATGGCACAAGTTTCCATTTTTCTCAGGAATCAAAAGGAGCACATGGAACAGTCCATGGATGGACTCATCCTGATTTCCACTTCCCATCACAGGTCACCCAGATCCAGCCCTGATGGGTCTAGAGATGTGCTAATCAAAGAGGGCCCCACAGATTCCCTAATAACTACCCACTGGTAGCACTGGACAACAATCACATCTTGTTGTCAAGAGGTAAGAATCTCTGCACACCTGAATACAGAGGGCATTCCTTGTCAAGACAGTAAGCAGCATCCTCTTTCTTTGGGGAAAGAGTCTAAGGAGGAGTCAAATCCATTCTTTCTCAGTGTCCACAGGGGTACGTGTGACCATTAAACCAAAGGAAGAACAGACTTTGAGCAGAATTCATTTGTCACTTCCAAATCACTGCTTTCAGGAGAGGACAAATGACTCTTCCACACCCTGACCTCTTCCACCATCTGGATAACAATGAAGTTTATGATGGGGATAGTAACTCCATGAGATGGAAGAAGCCTCAATTTCTGGATGAATGCTTGCCAACCTGAGGCAGCCACGACTATTACGTAAGTAGGAAATAACCTTTACTGAACCAGCCATTAAATTTTTGGATTTGTTACTGCAGACAGGGGCTTCCCTGGTGGCTCAGATGGTAAAGATTCTGACTGCAATGCAGGAGACCCAGGTTCAATCCCTGAGTTAGGAAGATCCCCTGGAGAAGGAAATGGTATCCACTCCAGTATTCTTGCCTGGAGAATTCCACGGACAGAGGAGCCTGGCAGGCTACAATCCACGGGGGCACAAAGAGTTGGACATGACTGGGTGACTAACACTGTCACTGCAGACTACCCTAAGTGAAACAGGATCCCACAGTAAGGTTGATACTCTCTCAACCACTGTTCCTTTTTGCAATCTACTCTAAAAAGAAATATATCGAGAAATCTATATGGAGTCTCTATGGTGCATCTTTAAAGCTCATATATATCTACAATGCTACCTGTGGGGAGACTTCTAGTAGGTTTTCCATTCCCTAGAAATCCTTTATGTAAATCAGAATACAAATAGTAAAATAGATGGTGTAGTACAATCAAACTACACCCACCAAAGGCATCAGCCTTTCAACTGGGCTTAGCCTATTATACCAATCATCTAATTGGACCCTCACAACAAAACGGTGAAATAGATATTATCCCTATTTTACAGAAAGAAAAAACTGGAACAGTTTCCATAACTGTATAACACACACAAATGGAAAACTAAACGTGGAATTTAACACTGTTTTAATAGATACCCAAAGCTAACTCTTTTATTTATATAATACTTGGATTAGACTTCCAAGTTTTCCTAGACTTCTCCAAGTATTTACATATTTGTTGGTATACACAAGCTATAAAATAAACATTTCTTCACAGTATAATTGGGCCTTAAAATAAAGTCACTATTGCAATTCAGTAAAAATTTATTGGGCTTTAATTCTTACATATTATATATAATTAGGAGGGACACGTATGTGATTCTCAATCAGATTTTTGCCCCTCACAGGACATTTGGCAATGTCAGAGACATTTATGGTTGTCAAAAATGGGGGAAGAAAATACCACTGGCATCTAGTGGAGAAGACCAAAAACACTGCTAAATGTCTTACATAAACAAAGAAAGTCCCTCAGAACAAAGAATTATCTGATTCAAACATCACAGTAGATAGGTTAAGACACCCACCCTAGAGTAATTTACAATCTAGGGCAAAACTCTATACTCCAATGAAGCCCCTAAAATTTAGGATGACCATTTAAATTAAAAAGATGGCTCCAAAAAGATGCAAGGGTAGACCACATATTAAAAACACATACACTCATACACACACACATACCTATTAGACCTTGAAACTGTGTTTCTCAAAGGATGACAGGAGGCAGTGGTAAGATAACTAAACAGATGGAGGAGCAAACAAACCCTGTCAGACCTCAGGCAGCCCACATCAGAATTGAGAAGGGGCAGGGTTCTTGAAAATTACTCTTTAAAATTAAAATCAGGACTTCCCTGGCAGTCCAGTGGTCAAGACCCCACGTTCTCAATGCAAGCAGCACAGGTTTGATCCCTGGTTGGGAAGCTAAGATCCCATATGCCACAGAGTGTAGCCAAAAAATTAAAATGTAGTTACTTTCATTTTTTTCTCAAAGACCTACTTGAAGGCATTATCCCACTAAAAGAAAAGTGAATTTCCTGTGTTGTAAAAATATTTTTAAACATCAGTTATAATAGGTTGTGGACCTTATTCAGTGCCTTCTTTTCAAAGGAGCATCAAAATGGTTCTTAAGACCTCAATTTATTTTCTTCCTTATGTTAACTGCAAACTGGAACAAATGACTCAGATCTCTTAGTGGGACTCTTGGTAAAAACTGACAAAGAAGGCTAATACAAAAATATTAAGGCATGAAAAATGTAGTTAAAAATCTCTCCATAAACATATCAGTAAGTTTTTTATAAAATTATATTCTATAATAAAGATGCCAAAAATAAGCCTAGATTATTTCTAAAAGCCTCTTCATTTCTGGTCCCATCACTTCATGGCAAACAGATGTGGGAAAAATTGAAACAGTGATAGATTTTATTTCTTGGGCGCCAAAATGACTGCGGATGGTGATCGCAGCCATGAAATTAAAAGACACTTGCTCCTTGGAAGAAAAGCTATGACAAACCTAGATAGCATAATAAAAAGCAGACACATTTGCCAAGAAAGGTCTGTCTAGTCAAGGCTATGGTTTTTCCAGTAGTCATGCACAGATGTGAAAGGTGGGCTATAAAGAAGCCTGAGTGCCGAAGAATTGATGCTTTTGAACTGTGGTGTTGGAGAAGATTCTTGAGAGTCCCTTGGACTGCAAGGAGATCCAACCAGTCCATCCTAAAGGAAATCAGTCCTGAATATTCAATGGAAGCGCTGATGATGAAGCTGAAGCTCCACTACTTTGCTACCCGATGCAAAGAGCCGAGTCATTGGAAAAAACCCTGATGCTGGAAAAGATTGAGGACAGGAGGAGAAGTGGGTGACAGAGGATGAGATGGTTGGATGGAATCATTGACTCGCTGGATATGAGTCTGAGCAAACTCCAGGAGATAGTGAAGGACAGAAAAGCCTGGCATGCTGCAGTCCATGGGGTTGCAAAGAGTCGGACACAACTAACCAACTGAACAACAACAACAATTTCTAAAACTGTATGACTCTACACATCAATATTTTGTATATCTTTAGGTGAGAACAATTTATGTTAGATAACAGAAAAAAAACTAATTTTCTTATTAACATCTGTTCAGCAGGGTTAAAGGAATTCACAAATATTGTGAGTTGCTAAGTTTATAGCAGTTATTTATATAGGCTGCTACAAATAAAACCAGGACATTTTTCTGAACCACAGATCTTAAAGAAATTCTGTATGGACTTTTCTGGTAGATGTTGATCATAACCAGATGCTAGTATATTACATTTTATAAAATATATGATCCTAAAATGATCTGAAATTTGAATTTCTGAAAATAAAAGGTTTAAACTCACTAGGTGAGTAATTTAAAATTATCCCATAAAAATTTTTACACTGATTAAGTGTTTTGAAATGCGAGTAAACCAGTATGATTCTGAATGGAATTCTCTCATACGTATATCTCTGTGACTAAATGTGTTGGAATGTTTTAAAATCATATTTAAACTCTTATAAAGGCTTATTATAAGAGAAATACTCAACACTAATATTCAAGACATTATTTTTTTAACTGTTATTCTCTATAAAATTAATTCATAGATTATTCACAAATCATCGGCTTTACTACATCTTTAACAAATGGTGAGGGCCTTCCTAGTGGCACAGATGGTGAAGGACCTGCCTACAATCCAGGAGACCTTAGCTCCATCCCTGGGTTGGAAAGATCCCACGGAGAAGGGAATGACTACCTACTCTAGTATTCTTGCCCGGAAAATTCTATGGAAAGAGGAGCCTGGAGGGCTACAGTCCACACGGTCACAAAGAGTCAGACATGACTTAGTGATTAACACTTTTAATAAACTGTAAAAGATTACTGTATTCAGCCCTATGGAGAAAACTGTAAGTGGATTATATAATATAATTACAAAGCAAAATAACTAGTAAGAAGAATGAAAAAGTTAAAAAGTAAATAAATGACTTCATCAAAATGTAAAACATTTAATTTTTATTGAGGATACAGTAGTGAAAAAAAGAGATAAAATCCCTGCCCAGACGCACCTTAGAGGCTAGTGGACTGGAACACAATGAGCAGAATGTCCATTCTAGCATACTTTACTAACAAACGAGTGTATGTCTCCATAAAAATTAATTGCATCATCCCTGTTCTAGGAAAATCAAGAATCTTTCCCCAGTTGATTGGCAAAAAAAAAAAAAAAAATAGATTTCTTCCTTTCCACTGGAAAACACCCAGTAGATCTTTGGTAGGATATATAGTGTCATCAGTGAGAAGGGATCACCATTTCTGCGGTGTTCTCCTTCCTTCAACATGGTAGTGTGCAACGGGATACGTTGGATGAAATGTGTGTTTAACAAATTAACTCCAGGGTGGCAATATCTAACAGTGTACCAGTTGGACTATACACTCCTCTGGGTTGGGAGAAAAAAGCTAATTCAGGCACGGTGTCCAGAATTGGTATTAACATGACAGATCTTTATTCTTTTCAGAGGCTTTAAACACCTCCATACACAAGGAATGCATTCACTAAATATGCATTCACAAATTAGTTAATTTAGACATGCACAATAAAGTTTATATTAGAAAAGTTACAGACAGGATAATAATAAAGTGATACAGAAAGAGCATAATGACAAAGAAAGCTTTCTTTAAAGATTTTAAACCCTTCTCATAGATTTTTTTTTAAAAGAGACACAATATAAGCCAGATGTATCCTCTCTCTCCCCCTCTCTCTCTCTAATGGGTTTTTGGGGAGCTCACTTGTTGTTTTGAAATAATTTTCTGATAAAATTACCAGCAATTGCACTGCCATAGCTTAGCCAGAAAGCAAAAGGAATGCCTGTGACTTCACTGGTTTGAAGGGATACACACAAATCTGTTTCATTCACATATTTTTTTTGACAGATTCCTGATACCCATGGCACAGAAATTTTTTCTCCTAAAACGATGAAGAAAGCAGGAGATGGTCAACTTTTTACTCAAAGTCAAGCAAAATGAAAGCAGAAATAATCAATTATTCCTTCACTCCCAGCAAGAAATGCCACCACACTGCAGCATTCAACAACAAACATTACTTCCAGTACTACATAACAGCCCTACTACATCGGGTACCTTTACCTGCTCCTTTACCATGACCCCTTAAAATAAGCTAATGTTCCAGGGCACTTTTTCTTCCTCTTTTCCCTTCTGATTTTATATGACGACAAAAGAAAATTTACCTGAATGTTTCCAAGGCAGTGGTTCTCATTCTAACTACATGTTGCCTATCAAAAACACCGTGCTGCTGCTACTGCTGCTAAGTCATTTCAGTCGTGTCCGACTCTGTGTGACCCCATAGATGGCAGCCCACTAGGCTCCCCCATCCCTGGGATTCTCCAGGCAAGAACACTGGAGTGGGTTGCCATTTCCTTCTCCAGTGCCTGAAAGTGAAAAGCGAAAGTGAAGTCGCTCGGTCGTGTCTGACTAGTAGCAACCCCATGGACTGCAGCCTACCAGGCTCCTCCGTCCATGGGATTCTCCAGGCAAGAGTACTGGAGTGGGGTGCCATTGCCTTCTCCGCAAAAACACTGTAAGTTTCCTCAAAAAAAAAAAAAAAAAAAAAGAACTACCAGATGATTCAGCAATTCCACTACTGGGTATTTATTCAAAGAAAGAAAAAACACTAAATACAAAAAAAAAAATGTATCCCTTTGCTTATTGCAGCATTACTTACCATAGCCAAGATATGGAAGCAACCTAAGCAACCATCAATAGACGAATGGATAAAGAAGATGTCGTATACATATACAATAGAATACTCATCAGCTATAAAAAACAAGAATGAAAATTTGCCACTTGCAACACATGGATGGACCTAAAGGGTATTATGCTAAGTAAATTAAGTCAGAGAAAGAAAAATACCATATGATTTTACTTATATGTGCAACCTAAAAAACAAAACAAATGAACAAACAGAACAAAACCGACACAAGTTACAGATACAGAAAATAAATAGGTGGTGGCCAGACGGGCTTAGCAGTGGAGGCATCCAAAAAAAAAAGGTGAGGTAGATTAAAAGGTATAAACTTGCTATTGCAAAATGAATGAATCTATAATTATATAATATGCTTGTATGGTGACATATTATACCTACACTTCCTGTGGTGATAATTTGGAAAGGCATATAAAAGAATCACTAAGCTATATTACAGGACTTGCCTGGTGGCTCAGTGGTAAAGAATCCACCTGCCAACCCAGGAGACATGGGTTTGATCCTTGCGTCGAGAAGATCCCTGGAGAAGAAAATGGCAACCTACTCTGGTATTCTTGCCTGGAAAATGCCATGGACAGAGAAGACTGCCGGTCTATAGTCCAAGGGGTGGCAAAAGAGTCAGACACGACTGAGCAACTAAATAACAGGAATAATAATATGAAAATGGCTTAAATATATAAATATTACTATAAATATAATTACATAATACTACAGCATAACCCATATGATTACAAATAACTGTGAAAGAAGAGAAGCAAAAAAGCAAAGGAGAAAAGGAAAGATATACCCATCTGAATGCAGAGTTCCAAAGAATAGCAAGGAGAGATAAGAAAGCCTTCCTCAGCGATCAGTGCAAAGAAATAGAAGAAAACAACAGAATGGGAAAGATTAGAGATCTCTTCAAGAAAATTAGAGATACCAAGGGAACATTTCATACAAAGATGGGCTCAAAAAGGACAGAAATGGTATGGACCAAACAGAAGCAGAAGGTATTAAGAAGAGGTTGCAAGAATACACAGAAAAACTGTACAAAAAAGATCTTCACGACCCAGATAATCACGATGGTGTGATCACTCACCTAGAGCCAGACATCCTGGAATGTGAATTCAAGAAGGCCTTAGGAAGCATCACTATGAACACAGCTAGTGGAAGTGATGGAATTCCAGTTGAGCTATTTCAAATCCTGAAAGATGATGCTGTGAAAGTGCTGCACTCAATATGTCAGCATCCTTGGAAAACTCAGCAGTGGCCACAGGACTGGAAAATGTCAGTTTTCATTCCAATCCCAAAGAAGGGCAATGCCAAAGAATGCTCAAACTACCGCACAATTGCACTCATCTCACACGCTAGGAAAGTAATGCTCAAAATTCTCCATGCCAGGCTTCAGTAATATGTGAACCATGAACTTCCTGATGTTCAAGCTGGTTTTAGAAAAGGCAGAGGTACCAGAGATCATTGCCAACACCCGCTAGATCATGGAAAAAGCAAGAGAGTTCCAGAAACACATCTATTTCTGCTTTATTGACTATGTCAAAGCCTTTGACTGTGTGGATCACAATAAACTGTGGAAAATTCTGAGAGAGATGGGAATACCAGATCACCTGACCTGCCTCCTGAGAAAACTGTTTGCAGGTCAGGAAGCAACAGTTAGAACTGGACATGGAACAACAGACTGGTTCCAAATTGGGAAAGGAGTATGTCAAGGCTGTATATTGTCACCCTGCTTATTTAACTTCTATGCAGAGTACATCATGAGAAATGCTGGGCTGGAAGAAGCACAAACTGGAATCAAGATTGCCAGGAGAAATATCAATAACCTCAGATATGCAGATGACACCACTCTTATAGAAGAAAGTGAAGAAGAACTAAAGAGCCTCTTGATGAAAGTGAAAGAGGAGAGTGAAAAAGTTGGCTTAAAGCTCAACATTCAGAAAACAAAGACCATGGCATCCATTCTCATCACTTCATGGCAAATAGATGGGGAAACAGTGGCTGACCTTATTTTGGGGGGCTCAAAAATCACTGCAGATGGTGAGTGCAGCTGTGAAATGAAAAGACGCTTACTCCTTGAAAGGAAAGTTATGACCCTCCTAGACAGCATATTAGAAAGCAGAGACATTACTTTGCCAAGAAAGGTCTGTCTTGTCAAGGGTATGGTTTTCCATGTATGCATGTGAGAGTTGACTATAAAGAAAGCTGAGAGCTGAAGAAGTAATGCTTTTGAACTATGATGTTGGAGAAGACCCTTGAGAGTCCCTTGGACTGCAAGGGGATCCAATCAGTCCATCCTAAGGTAGATCAGTCCTGGGTGTTCACTGAAAGGACTGATGTTGAATTGAAACTCCAATACTTTGGCCTCCTGATGTGAAGAGCTGACTCATTTGAAAAGACCCTGATGCTGGGAAAGATTGAGGGCAGGAGAAGGGGACGACAGAGGATGAGACAGTTGGACGGCATCACCAATTCAATGGACATGGGTTTGGGTGGACTCCGGGAGTTGGTGATGCACAGGGAGGCCTGATGTGCTGCGGTTCATGGGGTCGCAAAGAGTCAGACACGACTGAGCGACTCAACTGAACTGAACTGAACAGCGTAATATATCCTTTAAGTCTGTTGTAGAAAAAGTATTTAATGTGTGATATAACATAACGTACCTTTTGCGCTCAGGCTCAAAAGAATTGGACATGACTTAGAGACTAAACAACAATAATGTTGTGTTACAGGAACCTATACAGCATTGTAGGTCAATCATACTTTAAAAACCAAATAACAAACTTACAGAAAAAGAGATCAGATGTGTGGTTACCAGAGGCGGGGTTGGGTGAATTGGAGGAAGGTGGTGAAAAGGTCCAAATTTCCAGTTACATAAGATAAACAAGTACTAATGATGCAATGTACAACATTACATAAATATAAATAAGATTGCTATACATTATATACAGAAGAGAGTAAATTCTAAGAGTTTTTATCACAGGGGAAAAAGTTTTTCTATGTCTTTAATTTTGTATCTTTATGAGATGTTAAAGTTCACTAAACTTATTCATGATATACATCAGTCAAATCATTATGTTTATACTTATACAGTGCTGTAGGTCAATTATATCTCTTATACAGTGCTGTATGTCAACTATATCTCAATTACAGCACTTAGTGCTGTACGAATTACCTATGGAACCTACCATTATTGAGCCCCACTTCAAACCAGTAATATATCAGAACTTCTGGGGGTCTCACCATATTGGTAATTTTAAAAAGTGATTCTAAAGAAAAACCAGGGTTGAAAACCAAAGTTTTGGTTAAAAAAAAAAAAAAATCAGGAGACTGGGAGCTGCTTCCCCTTACTTTTAGTTATTCCTATAAAAATTTATATAAAGATTAAGGGATCTCACCAAAAGAGAAACTTCTTGTTTGAGTACTGAGGGACTAAACAAATGTCATATATCTGTTTCCTAATCAGAAAGTTTTCAGATTGAAGAAACATACCCTTTTAAAATATCATGGTTTAATATTCACATGATAGACTTTAATATCTAAATGATTTTGCTTGGAATCAATAATGAAGTTGTTTTTTTTTTTACCTAAAGTATAGTATAATAACTGAGCAACTATGTTTTGTAACAACTAACAGAACCAGGAAATTGAATTTTCTTGTTCATTTTAGAGACAGGCATGCACCTACATTTTATGCATGATTCTTCATATTAATAGAGATACAAAGTAATTATTCATGGGTTTTTCCTAACAGGTTTGAATCTGAAAACAGATTCCAATACTGAAAACAGAAGAAAACAATTGTTATCTTTAATCACTAAGAATTATGTGTCACTAACATAACTACTAATAAATCCAAAAATAAAATAGAAATAATAACTCAACACTTTTAAAGGCAATTTTCTGCAGATTAGTTCTTATATACTTTTTAAACATGTGTCCTTTACGTGTATCTTGTGGGGCTTTTGATAAGCTACAATGACACTCCAATCATAAAGCGTGACGATCAGGTTCCCATAGACATACACTGGATACCACTGCAGCGTGGCTATTCAAGGAATTACGAGGCTGGCCTTTTCTTTTCTAGACATAGATATTACAGCTATCACTGATGGAACGTAAATAAAGAGTAAACTGATGTATGCTTTCACTACAGTGTAAAAACATCAGAAGAGCACACACTATATACAGGCAAGTTCAGTTCAGTTCAGTCGCTCAGTCGTGTCCGACTCTTTGCGACCCCATGAATCGCAGCACACCAGGCCTCCCTGTCCATCACCAACTCCCGGAGTTCACTCAGACTCAGGTCCATCGAGTCAGTGATGCCATCCAACCATTTAATCCTCTGTCGTCCCCTTCTCCTCCTGCCCCCAATCCCTCCCAGCATCAAAGTCTTCTCCAATGAGTCAACTCTTCTCATGAGGTGGCCAAAGTACTGGAGTTTCAGGTTTAGCATCATTCCTTCCAAAGAAATCCCCGGGTTGATCTCCTTTAGAATGGGCTGGCTGGATCTCCTTACAGGCAAGTTAGATACCTACAATTCCATTCAATTAGAGAGTCTTGGGTTGAAAACATACCTGATTTCTTTCCGTTTCTGTTCTTTTCTTCCTAGGAGATGATATTTCTTCTTTCATATTTATTTCTGATCTTAGGCCACAAAAAAGCTTTCAACTCTATATTTTTCTCTTAGCTCTGGGTTCAAAATCCACGAATACATCCTCAGGTCTAAGCTATTCTCCTTGCCTTCACCTGAGTGTTATTTCAGTGAAGATTCCTACATTCTCCTAACAGGCACCCCCAACAATATTTTCCTTTCATTTTAGCCAACTAGCACCTTCCTCAGGTACCATTTTCTCGTGCCTTACCTAGACACCCATCCCCACTATCTCTCAACTTTTTTTTCCTTTCTTTGCTTTCTAGAATCTACAAGACTTAGATAGACTCCCATATGGCTCATAACCCTGACTTCTTCTTTGAAAGCTTTTTTAAGTGGAATATTATATCAACACACTTCACTTGGTCTAGAAAGAAACTGTATTCTGTATTATTGTAATTTTTGTAGTAGTATTCATATACTTGAAATACCATACTCATATACTTTTAGCCACATATTTTTTAACAGTTTGAAGCCTCCCCTCAACCATTCCCCAGTGGTTTCAGTATGAAAAGCAGTTTTCACTTCCACAAAGTATTCTGAAGAGCTAGCTAGTTCCTCTTAGCAGATCAACATCAGTGTTTACCATAGGTGAAGCCACTTTACAATCACCACAGAGAGGGCACTTTTTACTAAAGTTCTCTTTTCTAAAAAGCATGGCTTGTGAGGGACACATGAATACTAAAACACTTCAAATAATTCTGTCAGTGATTAACATTTAGAACAGACATACCTGAATTAATGCCACTCAGAACACTGAAGTTTCCTTTGTTTTTGTTTCTCAAATGTGCCTCTGGAAAAGGAGAGCTTACTATCAGATTTTAATGACCTTCACTGTCTTTAACACAAATTAGAAAACCTGTCATGTAGGTACACTTCAGGTTTCAGAAGGCAATAAAAAGTAACTCCTTTCAAACTGATGACCAAAAAACACTAATCAAAAACATAAGGAATATGGAAAATGAAACACAATTAATACTAAAGAAATAAGGCTAACAAATAAAAACAAAATTTGTGTTTTAACTGATTTCAGTTCAGTTGTTCAGTTGTCTCTGACTCTTTGCGACCCCATGAACCGCAGCATGCCAGGCTTCCCTGTCCATCACCAACTCCCGAAGTCCACCCAAATCCATGTCCATCGAGTCGGTGATGCCATCCAACCATCTCATCCTTTGCATTCCCTTCTCCTCCTGCCACCAATCTTTCCCAGCATCAGGGTCTTTTCAAATGAGTCAGCTCTGTGCATCACGTGGCCAAAGTATTGGAGTTTCAGCTTCAGCATCAGTCCTTCCAATGAATATTCAGGACTTGAGGATATTCCTTGAGGACTGACTGGTTGGATCTCCTTGCAGTCCAAAGGACTCTCAAAAGTGTTCTCCAACACTACATTTCAAAAGCATCAATTCTTCGGTGCTCAGCTTTCTTCATAGTCCCAGCTCTCACATCCATACATGACTATTGGAAAAACCATAGCCTTGACTGGATGGACCTTTGCTGGCAAAGTAATGTCTCTGCTTTTGAATATGCTGTCTAGGTTGGTCATAACATTTCTCTCAAGGAGTAAGCATCTTTTAATTTCATGGCTGCAATCACCATCTGCACTGATTTTGGAGACCAAAGAAATAAAGTCTGACACTGTTTCCACTGTTTCCCCATGCATTTGCTACGAAGTGATGGGACTAGATGCCATGATCTTAAGTTTTCTGAATGTTGAGCTTTAAGCCAGCTTTTTCTCTCTCTTCTCTCATTTTCATCAAGAAGCTTTTAAGTTCTTCTTCACTTTCTGCCATAAGGGTGGTGTCATCTGCATATCTGAGGTTATTGACATTTCTCCCAGCAATGTTGATTCCAAGTCGTGCTTCTTCCAGCCCAGCATTTCTCATGTTGTATGATGAATATAAATTAAATAAACATGGTGACAATATACAGCCTTGACGTACTCCTTTTCCTATCTGGAACCAGTCTGTTGTTCCATGTCCAGTTCTAACTGTTGCTTCTTGACCAACTGATTTAAACTGTTGCAAAAATCCCTCAAGGCATCATTTTATTCCCCTCATATTCATTGTGGGAGTCACACGACAATTAGATCTGTTAAAAATCTCATAACTTGTTTCTTTTCAATGTATTATATGAAACATAGGTTCTTATTCCCTGTAAGATTTAGTACCTTTGGACTTTCAACTTTTCTGCCTGTATATAAATGCTTATCACTGTGATGGTTATTTAGGATGAGAGGGGAAAAGACCAGTTCGAAAAGCTTCAAATTTTCTCTCTCATAAATGAATGATTTTTCTTTCAATAGTTTAAAGGAACAGCTATATGAAGATCCAAGGCTTAATGATAATGCCAGCCAAGTCCTTGTTTACAACAGCCTTTCTGATTCAATTGCAAGCACACTTCCAAATCTAAACAATATGAGCCCCCCACAACATATGACTTCCAGACGAACCTCCCATCAGTCAAAATTCTTATCTGTAAAACATCAAATTACCACAGCAGCAATAACAGATGTGGGAATCACTGTTTTCTCACCATCTGTTTATATCAGAAACAGATTATTGAACTAAGGATGTGTTAAGACACAGGGCCCTAGACAAGAGAATTATGATGACATGATTAAACATATAAATATTTATCTCTCTCTCAAAATCAGCCTCTGAAGTTCTATTATCCCCACTGAGGACAGTGTCACTTCCTCAGGATTTCCTTGAATCAAAATTGAAAGTCAGTTCTAATAAAAGTTAATGAAAGCAAATAGATTGCGTCACTTTTTAAAACATAATATCCAGAGACAGTTTAGAACCAGCAAAAAGAACACTGGCCTCGGAGTTCTGTCACTTAACTAGCTGTGTAACTTTGACAGTCAGTTAATCTATCCATATCACTCACTTTAGCTAGCTACCTACCTTACAGTGAAGCTGAGACAGCAAACAAGGTAACATGCATGAAAACCCTTCCCAAACTGCTGTTTTATAAATGTTAGTGATCAGTCCAAAAACTACAAATTTTATTCCCAATAGGTGATAAATTTTCCTGGGGTAAAGGTAAAAAATATCAAATTCAAGTAATTTAGAGTATAAGAAGAAGAGACGGAAAAAAGCATCAAATACCACATGAAAAATAGAAGACCTTTCCCTATTTGCAGGGCAGCAATGGAGACACAGGCATAAAGAAAGAACTTGTGGACACAAGGAGGGAAGGAAAGGCTGGGACGAATGGAGAGCGTAGCATAGAAACATATACACCACCATGTGTAAAATAGAGAGCCAGTGAGAATTTGCCGTATGACTCAGGGAGCTCAAACTGGTGCTCTGTGACAACCTAGAGGGGTGGGGTGGGGTGGGGTGGGAGGTGGGAGGGAGGGTCAAGAAAGAGAGGACATATGTATACCCATGACTGATTCATGTTGATGTATGGCAGAAACCAATACAATATTATAAAGTAATTATCCTTCAATTAAAAATAAAATTTTTTAAATATAGGACTTTTAAAAATTAAAAATTCTAATCAGTGTTAGCAAAGGAATGACTACTAAGAGATAGCACAAGTAGAGTGAACATATGAGGATGTAAAGCATATTATGAAAAAATCCACATGAGATTATTACAGTCATGAAAAAATCACTTTTTCAAGATTTGCTAGGCCTGTCCATGAGTGCAATGAAATGTGGTAGAACAGACTTCTTGTCTCATTCTACAAACACTTCCTAAACACCTATCATGTGAAAAACACTATGATGGGTGCGGAGTAAGAGTAAGGTAAGAGGAAATTTTCCTGCACTACTTATGGAAAAGCTGTATCACAATGGCATCTCTGGCCTTAATATAAAAATAAGGCAACTTGACTGGTTTTGCCAAAGAGTAACCAAATTCTTCTTGTTCTGTAAAGTAGAATACCTCAAATAGTTATCTCATCAACAATTTCTTTTGAAATATCTTTTTGGGTTTAGTTCATTCGTTCAATGGCAAATATTAATTGAGCCTCTAATAGTTACAATGGATGTGTCTCAAAGGAAATCTTAACTCTAAAATTACACCACATGGATAAACAACTAAATTATTTGGTGTTTTCTTTTGAGTTTGTTTTTTCAGTAAGAAGAAGGAGAAAACAAAATAGCAACATTATTCTTCAATATTGAAATCTAGCTACAATTGGTAGACTGAAAGTGAGTGACTCTACCCTGCCTGTTCACCTCTCATCCAACTAAGGTGACTGTCCCATTTCTACACTATAGACCACACTAATAAAGCAGTGCATGAACACAGGATGGGTTTCAGGGTGAAATGACTGAAGTGTAAGATCTTAGATTCTGATTGCAGACAGGCCCAGATGCACACAAAGCAGGTTGTTGCCAAGAAATACAGTGCAAGCTGTTGACACTCTGCTTCCTTCAATATGAAAACTTCCCCAAAAACCCAAGGTCACAACCAATTATCTAAATACTAAGTAGAGTTCAAAGTACAACATTCTTTAGAATATCATCCAGGTAGTTTCCAGGAGATTAAATAACATAACCACAATAAGAGGAATGAGGAATAAAATCCATGTATATAACCATCTGCATACAGAATTCTTATAAAATGCATAAGCTGAAATCTATATCATAGAAGCAATGAGAAAGTAGAATAAACCAAAGTGCTGGACTGGTTTAAAACAAACTACTGTAAAACTGTTTAAACAGCTATAAGTTACAATGTAGTCCATAAGAGTTCAATGCACTACACAAAGGCTAATAGGAAATGAATGGAGTTCTCTAAGAATCTCAAGCTGAAACAGCTCAAAATCAAAGGGACCTTTTTCCTTTCTTTCTTTCTTTTTTTTCCCCAGTCAAGCTGACCTAAGGAAAATAAGACACTGAGTTTGGATAGAAGAGGTCTTATTTCAAATGCCACAAAAGCCCATATGAGCAAGATAGTTTAAGATGCATTACTTTCAGACACAACACTTGACCCTTCTAGAAGTTAGTTTCCTCACATGTAAAATGAGAGGGGTAAATAGTTCACTGGTCTTCAAATTTTATTTTCAGAAGTACCAGATTGCTTCAGGGTTAGGTGGAAACCAAGCCAGCTCCAAACCTCACTTAAATGAGAGCAGATGAAGTTTTAACTAGTTTCTATATTGGAGTCCTGTGTAGAATTGTAGAATTTCATTTGGAAAAAAAGGGGGAAGAAGAGTTTTGCTGCTGAAAAGAATTATTGACACAACAATAAAAATAAATAACCTCAGTTCAGTTCAATTCAGTCACTCAGTCGTGTCCGACTCTTTGCGACCCCATGAATCGCAGCACACAAGGCCTCCCAGTCCATCACCAACTCCTGGAGTTCACTCAGACTCACGTCCATCGAGTCAGTGATGCCATCTTATCCTCTGTCGTCCCCTTCTCTTCCTGCCCCCAATCCCTCCCAGCATCAGAGTCTTTTCCAATGAGTCAACTCTTCATGTGAGGTGGCCAAAGTACTGGAGTTTCAGCTTCAGCATTATTCCCTGCAAAGAAATCTCAGGGCTGATCTCCTTCAGAATGGACTGGTTGGATCTCCTTGCAGTCCAAGGGACTCTCAAGAGTCTTCTCCAACACCACAGTTCAAAAGCATCAATTCTTCGGTGCTCAGCTTTCTTCACAGTCCAACTTTCACATCCATACACGACCACAGGAAAAACCATAGCCTTGACTAGATGGACCTTTCTTGGCAAAGTAACGTCTCTGCTTTTGAATATGCTATCTAGGTTGGTCATAACTTTTCTTCCAAGGAGTAAGCGTCTTTTAATTTCATGGCTGAAGTCACCATCTGCAGTGATTTTGGAGCCCAGAAAAATAAAGTCTGACACTGTTTCCACTGTTTCCCCATCTATTTCCCATGAAGTGATGGGACCAGATGTCATGATCTTTGTTTTCTGAATGTTGAGCTTTAAGCCAACTTTTTCACTCTCCTCTTTCACTTTCATCAAGAGGCTTTTTAGTTCGTCTTCACTTTCTGCCATAAGGGTGGTATCATATGCATATCTGAGGTTATTGATATTTCTCCCGGCAATCTTGATTCCAGCTTGTGCTTCTTCCAGCCCAGCGTTTCTCATGATGTACTCTGCATAGAAGTTAAATAAGCAGGGTGACAATATACAGCCTTGACGTACTCCTTTTCCTATCTGGAACCAGTATGTTGTTCCATGTCCAGTTCTAACTGTTGCTTCCTGACCTGCATATAGGTTTCTCAATAACCTCAGATCCCATTTATTTAAGATCATGATTGCAATAAATACTTCTATTGAAAACAGGTACTGTTTTACTTCTGCCATAATGCCCCCTCACCATAAACAACTAGAAAATTGGAAAAAGATAGTTTTTCAGACATTGAGACAGACAACAGGCAGCCCAGGACTTATGACCCGTGAATGAAGAAAAACAGGCAGTGAAACTCTTCTTCCAGGAGGTACTTTCCACAACAGAGTGCAGGAAGGGGAGCCTCCTGAAAGGAGATCATGAAAGTCTCACTGAATTGAGATAGAAGTTAAGATTTAGGGGACACACAAGAGACTGGAATTTGTGGGGGAGAATATCAGAGTTGGGATGTTGGCAAAAAAAAAGCTCCAGAAATCTGCACAGAGGTCCCTTGATTCGATGGCTGACTAGTAAACTACCCGTATGTATGAAGAAAACTCCATGAGGTTTAGTGAGCCATCTGGGAGCTGGAAGCTAAATAATTCCCACTGGTCTCACTGGGCTGGGAGACTAGGTTCAGATGGACATGAGTGCAGTGACATTGAAGACCCCAGACACAAAGCAGATACTCAGAAGGGCCATGTCTTAGTAGCACTAGCCTAGTCTACATAAAGGTGTTGCTCAGTTCAGTCCAGTCACTCAGTCATGGCCGACTCTTTGTGACCCCAAGCTTCCCTGTCCCACCACCAACTCCCGGAGCTTCCTCAAACTCAGGTCCACTGAGTCGGTGATGCCATCCAACCATCTCATCCTCTGTCATCCCCTTCTCCTGCTAGACCCAACCCAACAAAGCTTCGAAAAAGTCTCAAAAAAACTGAGCTAAAGCACAACAACTTAGGCACCATCTGAAACAAATTTTTAAAAATCTAAAGGAACAAAATAAAAATCCAAATATTTAACAGCATAATAGTCACACAATACAAAAAATTCCAGGTGTTATGAGTAAAAAGATAAAAATGAGATCCATAAATGTGTGGGAAGAAAAAGAGAGAAAACAGACCCCAAGATGCAAAAAATAATAAACTCAGCAAACGAGGAAACTTTAAAAGAGTTTATACGTATAGGCTCAAGTGTTTAGAATATGATAAAAAGGAAAGTGGAAGGCATAAAAATGGAACTTGGGGAGATGAAAAACACAATACCTAAAGTGAAAAGATTAGTAAGTTTAAAAACACGGTAAATAACAAAAGTGGAAGAGAGAAATTTTAAAGAACTGTAAAAATGAAAGAGCCTAGGTAACCTGTGGGACAATATTAACCAGTCTGATATATGCACAATTAGAATCAAAAAGGAAAGAAGGTCAGAAAAAGCATTTGAAGAAATAATGGCCAATAATTTACCAGGTTTTTATATAAATAATAAACTCTCTGCTAGAGTTCAAGTAGGATATACACAATGAAAACCACACCAGAGAACATCAAATCACATTACTGGAAATCAGTGATAAAGTCTTTAAGCAGCTGTAGGCATACTTTAAATAGCCTACATGGGAGTCTTTTATCAGTTATATGTAGGGCAAATACTTTCTCACAGTATACTTACTCATTTTTTAACAGTGCCTTTTGATGAGAAGATTACAGTTTTTATCAAGTCCAATTTATCAATTTCTCTTTTAGGTTCAGTGCTTTCTATGTCCTATATAATTAATCATTTCCTATCTTCAGGCCATGAAAATATTCTCCCATGATCTCCTATGATCCATCATAAATTAATGTTTATACATATCATGAACTAGAGTTCAAGGTACATTTTTTCCCCAAATATACACGCAGTTGTTCCAGCCAGACTAGAAAACACCATAATTTATGGAACAGTGCAAGGAGTACACAGAACGGCCTTGCCTCACTAGGGAAGAATAATGAGCCACGGACTAAATACTGCTCTTGCCCTGCCTCACAAATATTTGAAAGCAAGCTCCAAGAGAATAAAATTGTTTCCAAGTAACTTAACTGCATCCTAGAAAAAAAACCTCAACAATATTAATAGAAATACAAAAATGTTTAGTACCCAATAATGTCTGGCATCCAATCAAATACTCTAAGAAATTTAAAGAAGCAGAAAAACTTGAACCATGACATTGAGATAAATCAATCAATTGAAGCTAACCAAGAACTGACACAAATTGCAGAAATTGTAGATATGGACATGAGATGATCATTTTAACTGTACCAAGTGGTCAAAAAGTTAAGAAGAAATATGTACTATTTAGGGATAAATCTGGCCAAAAAATGAGCAACAGTATACACTGAAAATTACTAAACTTCTCAGAGCAATTAAAGAAGACCTATATAAATGGAGAGCTACATTTTGTTAATGAAAATTCAATATTGTGACAATGTAAGTTCTCCCGAAACTGATAAAAGAGATTCAAATCAAAATACCAGCAGGTTCTTTTGTAGAAATTGACAAGCTAATTCTAAAATTCATATGGAAATTCAAATTACCTAGAAGACCCAAACAACTTCAAAAAAGAAGAACGTACTGTGAAAGCTAACTCTTTCTAACTTTTAGACACTATAAAGCTATACAACACAATGTACAGGCAGTGTCCAGAAATAGACCCAGACATATATGGACAACTGATTTTTAGCAAAGACAACTCGGTAGAAAAACATAATCTTTTCAACGGAAGATACAGAACCACTAGATATCCATATGAAAAAAATACAGAATATTGATCCATATCTCACAGCATATATAAAATCAACTCAAAATGTTATCATATACTTAAAACCAAAAACTCTACAAATCTAAAAGGAAACACAGAATATTTTTGTGACCTTGGGTAAACCAAAGACTTCTTAGTTAGGATACCAAAAGATGATTCATAAAAGAAAAAACTATAAAACTATACTTTAATAGATAGCTTCCTGCTATCCAAATATACTGTTAAGAGAATAAAGGGACAGGCCAAACACTGGAAAAAGTGTTTGCCAATACATATATCTGATAAAGGACTCTTATCCAGAATATATAACAAACTTTTAAAACTCAACAATAAGAAAACAAACAACTTAACTTTAAAAATTGGTAAAATATTTCATCAGACATTCACAAAACAAGATATATAGATGGCGAAAAGGAATAAAAGATGCTTGATATCTTTAGTCATTACAGAAATTCAAACTAAAACCACAATAACATTCTCTTTTACACCTATTAGAATGACTAAAATTAAAGATTGAGCACATCAGAAGTAAAGGAACTAGAATTCTCACACACTGTTAGTGGGAAAATAGAATGGTACAGCCCTTTTGGAAAACAGCTTGGCAGTTTCTTTAAAAGTTAAATATATGCTAACAAAGAGAAAATAGAGAAATTAAGGAAACAATTTCATTCACCATTGCAATGAAAAGAATAAAATACTTAGGAATAAATCTACCTAAAGAAACAAAAGACCTGTATATAGAAAACTACAAAACACTGATGAAAGAAATCAAAGATGACACAAACAGATGGCGAGGTATACCGTGTTCACAGATCAGAAGAATCAATATAGTGAAAATGAGTACACTACCCAAAGCAATCTATAGATTCAGTACAACCCCTATCAAGCTACCAGTGGTATTTTCAGACAACTAGAACAAATCATTTCACAATTTGTATGGAAATATAAAAAACCTCAAATAGCCAAAGCAATCTTGAGAAGGAAGAATTGAATTGGAGGAATCAACCTGCTTGACTTCAAACTATACTACAGAGCTACAGTCATTAAGACAGTATTGTACTGGCACAATACAGTACACAATGTAGATCAATGGAACAAAACAGAAAGCCTAGAGATAAATCCATGCACCTAAGGACACCTGGCTCAGAGAGTAAAGCATCTGCCTACAATGTGGGAGACCAGGGTTCAATCCCTGGGTTGGAAAGATCTCCTGGAGAAGGAAATGGCACCCCACTCCAGTATTCTTGCCTGGAAAATCCCATGGAAGGAGGATGGGCTCACAAAGAATTGGACACAACTGAGCTACTTCACTTTCCTTCTTTCATGCATACCTTATCTTTGACAAAGGAGGCAAGAATATACAATGGAGAAAAGACAATCTCTTTAACAAGTGGTGCTGAAAAATCTGGTCAAGCACTTACAAAATAATGAAACTGGGAACACGTTCTAACACCATACATAAAAATAAACTCAAAATGGATTAAAGATCTAAATGTAAGACCAGAAACTATAAAACTCTTAGAAGAGAACATAGGCAAAACACTCTCCAACATACATCACAGCAGGATCCTCTATGATCCACCTCCCAGAGTAATGGAAATAAAAGCAAAAATAAACAAATGGGACCTAATTAAACTTAAAAGCTTTTGCACAATGAAGGAAACTATAAACAAGGTAAAAAGACAGCCTACAGAATGGGAGAAGATAATAGCAAATGAAGCAATTGGCAAAGAATTAATCTCAAAAATATACAAGCAGCTCATGCAGCTCAATTCCAGAAAAATAAACGACCCAATCAAAAAATGGTACAAAGAACTACACAGACATTTCTCCAAAGACATACAGATGGCTAACAAACACATGAAAGATGCTCAACATCACTCATTATCAAAGAAATGCAAATCAAAACCACAATGAGGTACCATTTCACACCAGTCAGAATGGCTGCTATCAAAAAGTCTACAAACAATAAATGCTGGAGAAGGTGCAGAAAAAGGGAACCCTCTTACACTGTTGGTGGGAATGCAAACTAGTACAGCCACTACGGAGAACAGTGTGGAGATTCCTTAAAAACCTGGAAATAGAACTCCCATACCACCCAGCAATCCCACTGCTGGGCATACACACCAAGGAAACCAGAATTGAAAGAGACATGTGTACCCCAATGTTCATCGCAGCACTGTTTACAATAGCCAGGACATGGAAGCAACCTAGATGTCCATCGGCAGACGAATGGATAAGAAAGCTGTGGTACATATACACAATGGAATATTACTCAGCTATTAAAAATAATGCATTTGAATCAGTTCTAATGAGGTATATGAAACTGGAGCCTGTTATACAGAGTGAAGTAAGTCAGAAAAACACCAACACAGTATATTAACACATATATACGGAATTTAGAAAGATGGTAACGATGACCCTGTATATAAGACAGCAAAAGAGACACAGATGTAAAGTACAGACTTTTGGACTCTGTGGGAGAAGGCGATGATGCGGTGATTTGAGAGAACAGCATTGAAACATGTATGTTATCATATGTGAAATAGATCACCAGTCCAGGTTCAATGCATGAGACAGGGTGCTCAGGGCTGGTGCACTGGGACAACCCTGAGGGATGGGCTGGGGAGGGAGGTGGGAAGGGAGTTCAGGATGGGGAACACATGTACACCCATGGCTGATTCCTGTCAATGTATGGCAAAAACCACTACAGTATTGTAAAGTAATTAGCCTCCAATTAAAATAAATAGTTTTTTTAAAGGATCCTTTTGTAAAACAAACAAACAAAAAAAGTTAAGTTAAATAGACACCTAACATGTGACCCAATCAACCCACCCCTACATGTTTACCAAAAAGACAAGTGTATGCTTATATACAAACTTGTATACATACATTTTATAGCAACCTTATTTATAATATCTAAAATGTAAACAATCCCTATATCCACCATCAAGTAAACTGATAAACAATTTGTGGTACAACATAAAATAGAATCCTCCTCAGCAATACAAGAGCTTCCCTTGTAGCTCAGTTGGTAAAGAATCCTCCTGCAACGTGGGACTCCTGGGTTCGATCCCTGGGTTGGGAAGATCCCCTGGAGAAGGGAAAGGCTACCCACTCCACTATTCTGTCCTGGAGAATTCCATGGACTATGTAGTCCATGGGGTCACAAAGAGTCAGACATGACTGAGTGACTTTCACTGCACCTCACTTCAGCAATACAAAACAATAAAGAATTGATGTGTGCACAACTTGAATAATTATACCAAACCAAAAGCCAGGCCAAAAAAGGGACATATTCAATTATCCTACATATGTAAAATTATAGAAAATAGAAATTAATCAATAATAACACAGAGTATCTCACTAATTGTCTGAAGTGGAAGGTGGGGGATTACATAGGGACTCAAAATAAACTTGTATATGATGATATGTTCATTATCTTCATTGCTGTGATAATCTCATAAGCAGATACATTACATCCAAACTTACCAAACGGTATACTTTAAAGATGTGCAGTTTATTGGACATTGACTGTATCTCAATAAAGTTATCTTAAAAGAATAAACCATGACCAATCAAGCTTTGAAAAGCAAAGGGGGAAATGGGAAAGAGAAATGGTGAACAACAATTTGATAAACACTTAAAAAGATTTCCACTGTGCACTATCCAAAGTATTATACATTGTTTAACACCTTGAACCTCATTTGGCTCCATCATCCCAATTTTCTTCTAGATCCAGATGCACGCTCCTATTATCACAAGAGCTTAGATGCAGTTATCTTTATGATCCAATCACTATCATGAATTTCAAATTCTATAATTTACTAGCTACAAAAGCAAAATAAACCATGCTTGACATTCTAAAATTGGTGCGCTTTACATTATACTGCTTGGCCTCTGAAAATAACTGGGTCTTTTGAGAAACATTTTATTGTGTGTCCAAAGATTGATTTAAGATATACTCTTAGAAAAGATTTTTAATTGAAATATTTAATATTTTGATTGATCAAAAGCTTTATGAAGCACATTTAAATGGATCAGTCTTTTTCGAATTATGTTCCAAAAACTTCACAACTACTTTATTACCCAAATACATATTAAATTCCTTTATAGCCAATAAATAGACTAAAATTTTCAACTAATGGGGGCAAGCTGACAAATATTTTCCAAATGAGCTGGCTACATCTACAATAATTTGTATGATGGGAGAAAGCATGTGCCTTAGTAAATGTGTGCTACAGATGCGATAGATGTCCACTCTGTTACATCAGGGGCTTCTCTGGAGGCTCAGAGGTCAAGGATCCGCCTGCAACGTGGGAGACCTGGGTGTGATCCCTGGGTCAGGAAGATCCCTTGGAGAAGGGATCGGCAACCCGTTCCAGCATTCTTGCCTGGACAATCCCCATGGACAGAGGAGCCTGGCAGGCTACAGTCCATAGGGTCGCAAAGAGTTGGACGTGACCGAGCAACTAACACTTCACTTGAGTTCAATTCAGTTCAGTTCAGTTGCTCAGTCGTGTCCAACTCTTTGCGACTCTATGAATTGGAGCACGCAAGGCCTCCCTGTCCATCACCAACTCCTGGAGTTCACTCAGACTCACGTTCATCGAGTCAGTGATGCCATCCAGCCATCTCATCCTCTGTCGTCCCCTCCTCCTCCTGCCCCAAATCCCTCCCAGCATCAGAGTCTTTTCCAACAAGTCAACTCTTGGCATGAGGTGGCCAAAGTACTGGAGTTTCAGCTTTAGCATCATTCCTTCCAAAGAAATCCCAGGGCTGATCTCCTTCAGAATGGACTGGTTGGATCTCCTTGCAGTCCAAGGGACTCTCAAGAGTCTTCTCCAACACCACAGTTCAAAAGCATCAATTCTTCGGCGCTCAGCCTTCTTCACAGTCCAACTCTCACATCCATACATGACCACAGGAAAAACCATAGCCTTGACTATACGGACCTTTGTCGGCAAAGTAATGGCTCTGCTTTTGAATATGCTGTCTAGGTTGGTCATAACTTTCCTTCCAAGGAGTAAGCGTCTTTTAATTTCACGGCTGCAGTCACCATCTGCAGTGATTTTGGAGCCCCCCAAAATAAGGTCAGCCACTGTTTCCACAGCTACCCCATCTATTTCCCATGAAGTGATGGGACCGGATGCCATGATCTTTGTTTTCTGAATGTTGAGCTTTAAGCCAACTTTTTCACTCTCCTCTTTCACTTTCATCAAGAGGCTTTTTAGTTCCTCTTCACTTTCTGCCATAAGGGTGGTATCATATGCATATCTGAGGTTATTGATATTTCTCCCAGCAATCTTGATTCCAGCTTGTGTTTCTTCCAGTCCAGCGTTTCTCATGATGTACTCTGCATATAAGTTAAATAAGCAGGGTGACAATATACAGCCTTGACGCACTCCTTTTCCTATTTGGAACCAGTCTGTTGTTCCATGTCCAGTTCTAACTGTTGCTTCCTGACCTGCATACAGATTTCTCAAGAGGCAGGTCGGGTGGTCTGGTATTCCCATCTCTCTCAGAATTTTCCACAGTTTATTGTGATCCACACAGTCAAAGGCTTTGGCATAGTCAAGAAAGCAGAAATAGATGTTTTTCTGGAACTCTCTTGCCTTTTCGATGATCCAGCGGATGTTGGCAATTTGATCTCTGGTTCCTCTGCCTTTTCTAAAACCAGCTTGAACATCACTGTTACATTAAAAAATGGTTCTCCAACTTCAGAGTGCATCAGAATCAGAGGGATGCTTTGTTGAAAAGAAGATAACTACCTTTAAAAGCAAGTGCTATAGTAAATCACTGTAAGGAAACGGAATGAGACAATTACAGTGTGCTCTGGTGAAAAAATATGGACTTTATAGTATACACCACTCCTTGCTATCTGATCCTAGTTTGTCTTTGAGCTATTTTACCACTCAGAGTAAGTTATAGATAACCAATTATCATAGATAACCAAGAGCAATGCAGATAATTCTTGTTTATAGAGAATCCGTCCAGTGGAGGGTCAATGAGTCCCTGAATGGGCCGGAATGGAAAAGGCCAGTTTTCTGCCCATTTACAAATTCATTTCAGTATTTCCTATACCACACAAATTTGGATATCTTTGACTTTCCTTTGAATCGGTTATAACATACAGCTGATTCCCTCACTAATAATGATTTAAATAATGATTCATCATGTGTTCAATATTTATAAAACTCCTTGTATATCTGTGAGTGATGATTTTACTTTTTTTTTAAACTTTAAGAATGAGTTGTATAATATATATGATAAAGTGTTTTGCTTTTTCTGGTGTGGTGCCTGTATGAGCACCCACATGAAATCAGAAATGCACATTCTCAGGCTACATCCAGACCTACTAAATGAGAAAACGTGGAGGTAAGGTCTAGCAGTCTTGTCTAACAAGCCCTCCAGTTGATTCTGAAACAGTTTAAAATTTAAAAATCCTAGGCTAAAGATTCAGAAAACTAAGATCATGGCATCAGGTCCCATCGCTTCATGGGAAATAGATGGAGAAACAGTGGAAACAGTGGCTGACCTTATTTTGGGGGGCTCCAAAATCACTGCAGATGGTGACTGCAGCCATGAAATTAAGACGCTTACTCCTTGGAAGGAAAGTTATGACCAACCTAGACAGCATATTAAAAAACAGAGACATTACTTTGGCAACAATGGTCCATCTAGTCAAGGCTGTGGTTTTTCCAGTGGTCACGTATGGATGTGAGTTGGACTATAAAGAAAGCTGAGCACCAAAGAATTGATGCTTTTGAACTGTGGTGTTGGAGAAGACTCTTGCGAGTCCCTTGGACTGCAAGGAGATCCAACCAGTCCATCCTAGAGGAGATCAGTCCTGGGCGTTCATTGGAAGGACCAATGTTGAAGCTGAAACTCCAATACTTTAGCCACCTGATGCGAAGAGCTGACTCATTTGAAAAGACCCTGATGCTGGGAAAGATTGAGGGCAGGAGGAGAAGGGGACGACAGAGGATGAGATGGTTGGATGGCATCACTGACTCAGTGGACATGGGTTTGGGTGGACTCCAGGAGTTGGTGATGGACAGGGAGGCCTGGTGTGCTGCGATTCATGGGGTCGCAAAGAGTCGGAAGACTGAGAAACTGAACTGACTGCACTGAGGCTAAAGATGCCTTAAAATTGAGATAACCATTGTGTGGGGGGCTAATTACATGTACTTTGATTTTTTTTTCCTTGTCAAAGGGATCACCATATTTAATCCTTATTTTAAAAAACTTAATGCAAACTTAAAAATGCTGAACAGCTAAGCACTGAAAAAATCTGGCTAAATCAGGAGTTATGCAATGGAAGAAATACATGTTAATATGCCACCACCACTACGTAAGGCAGTGGAGATGGAGAAGAAGGATGGCAATCACTCCAAAATGTTAGGATAAGAAAAAGCAGATTTGAGGAAAATGTGGACTTGAGTCATAGTCATTCTACTTCACACCTAAAGAATGGTTTCTTCTCAACACATACTTTGACTCATAATTTCTTATTTTCACTTTTAAAGGCTTTTTTAAAAGAGCAATTTCAAGTTTACAACAAAATTAAGAGGAAGGTACAAAGATTTCCCATATATTCCAGCCCCCACACAGGTGTAGACCCCCCAGTTATCAGTATGTTCAGAATAATACATGTTTTACCAAAGATGAACCTACGCTGACACATAATCACTTTGATCTCTCAACGTCCATACTCCACCTTAGGGTTTACTCTTGGTATACATTCTATGGATTAAAATAAATTATAATCACATATAAATATATAATATGATATAGTGGGTGTTCACTGCACTAAAAATCTTCTGTATTCTTCCCATTCATCTCTCCCATTTCCCCCTAATTTTACATAAAGTACTGTAGCAGAAGCTTCTCAGTTTACTTTCCCACTGTTTCCAAAGGTTAAGAAAATATAATAGAAATAATTACCTACATAATTCAGATAGTCAAATTCTGTTTTTATATTCAATAGAAATTATTTAGCCAGGCCTTCTAATCTCCTCAGATCTGTTGAAAGGTGGCTGATCACTCCAATTTGGTTCATTCCTTAAATACACAGTATTACCATTTTGAAACATTAAGAAGAAAAAAAATTTTACAAAACTGCTATGCTGGCCTTTTATCCAGCAAATTTTTTGAAACTAGATCAGTTTCTTAAGTAATTAAATTACAACTGTCTAAAATATTAGTAAATAATAGAATATGAGAAGATACAAAAATTCTATCATTAAATTATAAAGGGCCTTAAATAGACTTGATTTTTTGTTTAACTAAGCTATTTCCTTCAGAGTTGTACTTGGGTTACATCTACATACTCCCAACATCTGCTTCTAACAAAATTTTCTAGTATTTTAGTTGTAATGGAGACTGAATATCAGAAGGTAAGAGTTTCCTTCTGGAAACACAGACGACAAATTCCTAGACTTTTTGCCCACAAGTGTCCAGGGTAATGAACCTCTGACCCAATTGTTACCTATTTTTTAAATCCCACAAACCAAAACTTATACATGGAAGATATGCTTTCTTACTTTTGAGCTGCGATATTAAATAATTTAGAACACAAGAGAGTTGTACTTCAAATGACTATTGATATTTTACAGGAATAAACTTAGAAATCTAAATAACAACAAAAATGTATATAACTAGATAAGGAGCAATTGGTAGAAAAGTTAGCAAATAAATCAGAAGGGAAAAAATTATCTTAAATGTTTTCAAAAGGTAAGGGTATTTTTGGAGAATTAAAAAATAGTTCATACATAAGCAGTATAAATATAATTGTGTAAAACATTTTTACATGACCCCTGTTGCTATAATGATTCTGTATACATCCCTTTAATAAAAGACTGGGTACTACTATAGCATTCTGGGAAGACACCTAAAATTTTATACTTTAGGATAAGGAGATATGTAAGATATACATGTTCACTAGTATAAGTAATGTTACAAAGAACCTTTCCCTCCTTTTGGATTATTTATGTAAGATACACTATAAGAAGTAGGCCTACTAGCTCAAAGGATATGAACATGTCTTCACTGATTTTACTGGAGAAAACCTCTTCTCCTACTGTTATGCTTAATGCAAAAAGAGCATTAACTTTTTCAATACCTAAGATACTGTTTTGTTAAAAGGATTCAATTTCTAAATCTTTGTACTTATTTTTATAGTTTCACTAAATCTACATTTTTTTCTTTCAAACAAAATCTAAAACGCTACTAATTTGCTAAATTGAATGAATTATCACTATTGTCATCACCATCATCATCATCTTTATCATACACAACAGAGGCACAGCCAAAGCTAGATTTAAAAGACAAAAAAGCTTCAAGAGATAAATATCCCTTACTTTTGTCAACATCATGATATGGCATTTTGGCTAACAGTTTATCAATTTCTGTCCATTTGCAAGTATTTTACTTTTACCCTTAAACCTCACTGGCCTCTTATTTTTGATGTCACCAAGGAACCACTGTTCATAATGTCAAATACTTATGTTTTAAGTTCATGCTTAAAAGGAAGGTGAGCCAATGACACCCAGATACAAGAAAACAGCTCCAAGCCAAAAGTTGCTGCTCAGACTACACAAGTCATCTTATATGTGGCTGGAAGGTAAGCAGATAATTTTAGAGCATTAAAGATTTGATTATAAGCCAAATGAATTCCCAGAAGGACAAATCAAAATTGTCTAAAACTAGAAGCAGTATCTTTTTTAAAAGTACATTCTACCGAAAAGTCAAAATCATGAATCTCATCTCTGAATGCCTATATTTTAATACATGTGTGGCAATAATTTTAATTATTCTATTGTAAAAAAGCATGAAATCAGGTGGCAAATACTGGGAAAGAGAGAGAAATAGACCAAGTCTTTCGAGAACTTGAGCAATGAAACTAAAAAGAAGGTAACATTAATGATAAAAGGTGCAAACTTGAAAGAGCCTAATATAGCCAATATTATTCAACCAAAAATTATAAAGTTTCCTCCTTATCCATCAAAATTGTCACCATTGTATTTTCTACCTAATAATCTCAAGTTAGTTTCCAAGTCTTCAAACTCTGTGCAGTCCTTCTTTCACTAAAAATCTGAAAAGAACTATTACTTCCCCTCCTCCCATCTGCCAAATCTTCTTTAATATCTCATTTTTCTCAAAAGTTTCTCATGCACATCCATGCATGGCAACAGCATCATCTATTAGAATTAAATTAGGAAATAAAAATTTTATTATTCCATTTCATATAGAAGTATAAAGGAGTTTGGGGAAACACTCTAATTCATGAGCAATCTTCTTCTATAATAACTACAGCAATTTGTAATAACCTCAATTTTTCCTCTTGAATGCTAAGGAAATGTGGATATTAGTGTGAGAAAATTAAAAACAGAAATTTGCCTCTATTAGAATATATATATATACATAAATATGAATCATTATAAATTAACCATGGGTAAACCCCCTGAGAATTTTATTTGAACATACTAAACAGAAACTGGAGGCTAAAAAGAAAATTATCTGTAATACGAAGTAAAAAAATGCCCCAAAGAAAATTACCTCTAATAAGTTTTTAAATTACACCTCCTGCCTAAAAGGGATATGGAGAGGAGAGTACCCTACCTAGGAAATATGAACTGACATCTGGACCCAAAAATCTAGCTTCCAGCTCCTGTTTTCCTTCTCTCAATTACACATAATTGAGGTAATTAAAAACTGTGAGCAAGCAACCATCTTCCATTATTTTCTATCACAGCTCGATAGCAATTTATAAATATTTATTTGCTCCTTTATTATTCCTTCTGCTACACAGGAAGTTGCTTGGAGCTAGAAAAAGACTCTGTTTCTTTACATTAGAATACATGTTTAGTTCAGAGCCTGACACATAATTACCACTCAATGAAGATTAGTTGTACGAATAAATGACTCCGTCAAAAGCATTTCTTAAATTATCTCATGGTGAAGATTACTTTCTTATCGTATCAGTGGCCTTTAAGTAAACAGTCAATACTGTTATCACCTTTCTTCTAAAATCCAAAACTAAAAGGAAAAAAAAGCAATTTTTATGTACACTGTCATAATAAAACATTCCACAGTTACAGGGTACTTTGGAAATCAGTGAGGCCAAGATTAGGCAAACATCCAGTTATAAGCCAGTAATGGATTATGAAACCAATTTAGATCATGTACAATATTTTTTAAAGTCAATTAGAATAGAAAAACATTCTAATGTACTACATGACGCAACTGAAAGTCGCTCAGTCGTGTCTAACTCTTTGCAACCCCATGGACTGTACAGTTCGTGGAATTCTCCAGGCCAGAATACTAGAGTGGGTAGCCTTTCCCTTCTCCAAGGGATCTTCCCAACCCAGGGATTGAATCCAGGTCTCCCACCTTGCAGGCAGAGTCTTTACCGGCTGAGCCACAAGGGAAGCCCTATGTAAAATAGGTATTATTTCATGAAACTTTTACCTATCTATCACATATTACATATTATAACACACATATGCACATATATATATATGCACATCAATGTGTGGAACTATACACTGGGTTAAAGTTTAAAATGAGATATGAGTTAGACTTTTTGGAAAAACACTGATCTAGACAACTATACTAATGGTTCCTCACAAGTTTGAATTTTCAGATCTAGCATTTCAATCTACAGAGCTAAGTACCACAAGGTATTCCAAAGCAAAAAGATAATGACTTTTACACTGTCAACCAGTATGAATTGCACACAACTCTTCTCTTCATCTTATTAGATAATTGAGAGTTATGTCTATACAACATCTGGCTAGAACTAGCTTCCACTATGTTTAATAACTGACCATACGATACAGAAGTTCAGTTCAGTTCAGTCGCTCAGTCATGTCTGACTCTTTGAGACCTCATGGACTGCAGCACGCCAGGCTTCCCTGTCCATTACCAACTCTTGGAGTTTACTCAAACTCATGTCCATTGAGGCGGTGAGGCCATCCAACCATCTCATTCTCTGTTGTCCCCTTCTCCTCCCTCCTTCAATCTTTCCCAGCATCAGGGTCTTTTCAAATGAGTCAGTTCTTCACATCAGGTGGCCAAAGTACTAGAGTTTCAGCTTCAGTCCTTCCAATGAATATTCAGGACTGATTTCCTTGAAGATGGACTGGTTGGATCTTCTTCCTGTCCAAGGGATTCTCATGAACAGTATGAAAAGGATATGGAAGATAGCTGCATAGTTATCATTCAGAACAAAAACTGAGGAATGAGCCATATTCTTCCACCTAAGTCACTGCAGAATTTGATATTTCCTCTGAGAAAAATTAAGAGGTAATAACTTTACATGGTTCAAAAAGTATTCAGAGCCCTTCCATGGGGTGACCTTGATAATAATAGATTACAAGTAACTGCAGGTCAACTGAAAACAACTCTCTAAAACAAAATGTTTTTAAGTCCACATTTTTTAGAAGTAACCTAAAATTACTGACAACTCTTTGCATCCACTTGCTAAATAGCATTTAACATCAGTGCTTATTATCTTCCGTAAAAATATAAGGGCGACACTCTCAAACCACAGGTTCCATTGAGAGATCGCCAACAAATTCACATGGGACAGCACTGATTCACAGCTGTACGGTCGTACTCACTGATGGCAATGTGAAATACGCCTGACCATTATTAAACCAAAATTAATACAATTTATGACTAAAAAACTAAAAATCTGATTGGGAATTGCAAGTACCTTACAGATCTGACTCACAAAATAGCACGAGTTTATTCCAGCAAGCAAATTCTAATAGTAAAAGAATTTCTAGGATCTTTGGAAAGCTGAAACAGTGTTCATAATACTTATACTGGGTTATGATTATATTCTCAGTATGACTGATGTTTATTTCAGAGAAAAACACAAGGCAAAAATTTGCTGAGGGAAAATGAGTATAACACCATTAAAAAGAAAAAGACCAAGACAGAAAAAATAGTGAGGAATAACTTGGCAATGTACAATTGTTAAGCAACCTCTGAGGGGGTAAAAAAAAATGTAAATGTATAGAAAAAACACTGTTCACACCTAATAGCAGGGCTTTCCTATCCCTCCATTTTCACAAGCTCTGCATCCCAATCCACTTTGAAGACTATTAGCACCAAACACACCAGCAATCGCACAATATGCCCAATGAGCCCAAATCCCCCTTCACCACCTGGTCTAGTACCCATAACACTCTGTATTTCCAGACTTGGTCTTTTCCCCCATCCTTCCTCAGCTCCTGAAACTCTGCCACTGCGCTCTCCAGAACTCTCTGCTTATCGATGGTACAGCTGGCTTTTATTTGTCTCCTTTAAATTCTCTCCTGAAATCAAACCTTTTGTTTCTATCTCAAAAGAAAATGACTTGTCAGAAGTCAGCAACGTCCTTGATGCTTTTCAGTTCTCCTATAAGCAACATCTCACAAAACTGATTTTCTGGAAACACTTTTTAACTTGGCACCAACCATCTTGGTTCTTCTAGAAATTCACTGCTCTTCTTGGTCTCCTTTGCCTGGTCCTTTTCTCTCCAGCCCCTCAATTCTGGAGTGCTCCAAGACTCACACTTTGGACCTCTCCCTCTTTTATACTGTCACCCTCTAGTGACAATTGTCAAATTCCTATCTTCAAGCCAGCCTTCTCCCCCGAATTGCCTATTAGATACCTCAATTTAAATGCCTAACAGGTACCTCAAATTTAATACATAAAACCATATTACTAACCCACCCCAGTGACTCCAAGCCCCCATTCCCTGCAGTCTTCCTTCACACTAAGAAAAGATAATTATATGCTTCTGACTATTTAGGCCAAAATTTCCACTGATATATCCTTGACTCTCTTACATCACAGATAATCTGTTGGCCAAATGGGATCTACCTTCACAATATATTCAGACACACGATATACTTGCTTAAGGAGTTACTGTTATTCTCTGTATTCCCAGCAAGAATACAAGCTACATACAGGAAAGGGCTACGTCTGTTTTGGTCATTGCAGCATCCCAAATAACTAGACTAGAAACTGACAAATAATAGACATTCAATAAATATATGCAGAATGAAAAATTAAATAAATAAATGAGAGGCTCCATATCCTCAGTTCCACTCAAAATGATAGTAATCTCAGCAAGGTAAAACATTTCTTAAAGTTGAACTTCAGTTCAGTTCAGTTCAGTCGCTTGAACTTAAAACAGCCTTAATCATTCTTTCACAAAGCTCCTTTCATTTAATGAATGCATATTCACCACTGTGACCAGTCAAAATGAAATATGGATTAAGAACATAATATGTTAATAATAATAGAGATAATTCACTATCTTACCAAAGTTCAAAGCAGTAAGATACCATATAATAGGCAATGTTATAATAACAGTTCATATAATTTTATGTCATTCATAATTTAGCAAGTATTTCAGTATTTTGCCCTGGACAACACCAATCAGCACCACCCTTGCCAGATAATGGATAATTTCCTAAACAAGCTTTATATAATAAGGCCTCATCAGCCACCTTTAAGAGAGAAAGTGATTAATGCTGGTTATGAAGTATAAGTGCATGGGACATTTTACAGCCAAACCTGCTGTTACAGGCAACTCCTGATTCATGAACATGCACTTAACAACTGCCCACCTTTGCGGGGAGAAGAGAAGAGAGGAGAGAAAGTAAAGGAAGAAAAGAGTGAGAAACTGAGGCCATCTTTCTGGAGCAGTGACCACATGGGAAATGAACAGCCTAGAAACGTGCCTCTATAACAGAGTGAAGAGAGCTATCTACAAATGTACAAGTTCCCAGTTTGTCGGTGACACCTTTTGAGAAGACCCTGATCCCAGCTAAGTAAAGATAACCCATTTCTTTCAAACTGATTTGTGATATATTTTCCCACAGAAACAAAAATATCACCTTAATGACATGCAACTGTACAGCTAAAATTCAGGGTACATATAGGGTTAAAACAGATTTGTGAGCGGGCCTGGGAACACAGCCAATATTTTTTATACTGTTTCAGTGAGAGGGGGAAAATAAATGTGTTCTGAGTTCCAAACAGCTGCCTTACACATAAACTTTAGAAACACAACTGGCTCATATGCTGGAAACTATCTGTATATAGGTTAGGTTTCATGGGATTCAACTTGGCCCATGGCATTTCTGAATATGTTTAAGAATAAGTCACTTTATATTAGGCCTCTTCTACTCAGATGGTGCAGTTAAAAAGACCTCCAGCTTGTCCAGAGGTGAATGAGCTTGTTGGACACTTTATAAAATATACAGCAGAGTCAAAAGGAGGGCTTTAAACTACCAGGCTACTTCTCTTTCTCTGTGAATGGACTAGACTAAATTTTATCACCGTGATTCATATAAATTTGGGAGTTGAAGCAGAAAGCCACTGCTTATTTGATTTAGAGATCAGAGCAATTTATATATACCCTTCTAAACAGTGCAACATGGTATTTTTCCCTCAAATTAAGAGAAATTGGAGATAATTTATGAGAATTTCAAAATACTAGCCAAGAATATCTGCAATGCTTTCTGGGAACCTGGAAAAACATGGATTAAGAATCAATTATAAACGTTCAGTTTAGTTCAGTCGGTCAGTCATGTCCAACTCTTTGCGACCCCATGGACTGCAGTATGCCAGGCTTCCCTGTCCATCACCAACTCCTGGAGCTTACTCAAACTCATGTTGGGCTATCTCAGATACTATTAACATATGGAGTAGGCAAGGAGTAGAAGGCATAGAGCCATATAACTCATTGACACATTGTCACAGTTTAGTGCTATAATTAACAGTGTTTTATTTGTTTATGAATTATTTTAATGCCTCAAATGAATAGCCCAAACAGTTGTCTGCAGTGACTGAAAATACTGTGAGCTATGTCAAGACCAGCTTGACTCCACAAGACATTTATGTACATTTCCCAAGAGCTGAGAAAATAAAACAAGAAATGTCAGTGTTCTTTTAGAACAAAAATAAGAATAAAGCTGTGTTGAGCTGACTTCACTAAAGAGATCCATCAGGGCCTGGAGCCTCTGAAGTAAACTAATCAGAAAAAGGTTCCTCCCCTTGTTCTTTGTCCAGCACCCTTCTTCCTGATATGTGGTCCACTCTCACAGCCAGACAGATGCACTCCATTCAATGCAAAGACCTATCTTCACAGCACAGCTCTTTCCACTTGGACGTCCTGACATCAAACTCACCACAGCAAATAAAGATCCCATTCAGTTTGTCCAGAACCAAACTCATCATTTGTCTCACAGATTTACTCCCCTACTTTCCATTTCTTCATCTGTGATTATCTCAGTATGTTTGGCTGGAAACTTGTTTGCTGCTTATGACAGAATTACCTAGAGACGTTTTGAAAATGTAGATATTTGTCCTTTCCCCCATCCTTTCAAAATCAGAGCCTCAAAGAGTGTTACCTAGGAAATTTTTTACCAGCTCCTCAGACAATTCTAATGCACATACAAGCTTAAGAACCTCTTCCTTAGATTCATCCTTAACTCATTCATCTAACATTACCTCCTTTCCCCCCAAAGTCCTACTGCAAACAGAGACCAAGACTCTAAAACCACAATTTCCTAAGTGATGTCAAAAATTTCTCAAAATTGAAAATTCTAAAAACATAATTTTTCTTTTCCCTGCCCTATAACTTGTCTTGACTTGCATGCTCAGTTGCTGACTCATGTCCTACTCTTTGCAACCCCGTGGACTGCAGTCCATCAGGCTCCTCCATCCATGGGATTCTCCAGGCAAGAATACTGGAGAGGGGTGCCGTCTCAACAAACCATAATTAAAACTCATCTTCCTAAGTTTTGAGACTCTCTGTAATGTGATCCCAAGCTATCTCTCTCTCTCCTCCCCACCGCTCGCCATGAACCCTCTAGTCCAGTCATAAATCCTCATTCAAATTCTTACTTCAGTTTGAGTATACTCAGTCTGACATACTTTACCACAGACAACGGACCCCATAATATCCACTCCTCTCTTACCTATGTATCAGTCCCTCAAGGGAAAGTTTAAATCCCAGACTCCATTCTTGGCTCCTAACACATCGAATTATTACAACTGATTTCAGGCATCATCTGGCCTTCCATTTGCTCTTTAATTATTAAATTTTAAAAACTTTTTAAATTTAAGGATAATTGTTTTAAAATGTTGTGTTGGGTTTCTGCCATACAACAACATGAATCAGCCATAAGTATACATATATCCCCTTCCTTTGGAAACTTTCTCCCTCCCTCCCCCCAACCCCTATCCAACCCCTCTAGGTCATCACAGAGCACCAGTCTGAGCTCCTTTTGTTATACAGTAACTTCTCATTAGCTATCTATTTTACACATGGTAATGTTTCAATTTGCAAAGCAGAAATAGAGATAAAAACTTAGAGAAACAGACTTGTGAACACAGCAGGTGAAGGAGAAGATGGGACAAATTGAGAGAGTAGCTCTGCATCTCTTGAACAACAATGTTACCGAAGCACTTTTTAACCCCTCTCTTACTCAACAACAGCCAACACTGGTCTTTATTACCTCTTCAATTATGTCCAAATCCCAGGGCTGCACACAAACTTCCATCAACTATATTATATCTACTAACATCAGTTAGTTATTTAAGTTATATGCAGAGTACATCATAAGGAACACTGGGCTGGAAGAAGCACAAGCTGGAATCAAGATTGCCAGGAGAAATATCAATAACCTCAGATATGCAGATGATACCACCCTTATGGAAGAAGGTGAAGAGGAACTAAAAAGCCTCTTGATGAAAGTGAAAGAGGAGAGTGAAAAAGTTGGCTTAAAGCTCAACATTCAGAAAACTAAGATCATGGCATCTGGTCCCATCACTTCATGGCAGACAGATAGCGAAACAGTGGAAACAGTATCTGATTTTACTTTTTTGGGCTCCAAAATCACTGCAGACTATGATTGCAGCCATGAAATTAAAAGGCACTTACTCCTTGGATGGAAAGTTATGACCAACCTAGATAACATATTCAAAAGCCGAGATATTACTTTGCCAACAAGGGTCCGTCTAGTCAAGGCTATGGTTTTTCCAGTAGTCATGTATGGATGTCAGAGTTGGACTGTGAAGAAGGCTGAGTGCCGAAGAATTGATGCTTTTGAACTGTGGTGTTGGAGAAGACTCTTGAGCGTCCCTTGGACTGCAAGGAGATCCAACCAGTCCACCGTAAAGGAAATCAGTCCTGGGTGTTCATTGGTAGGACTGATGCTAAAGCTGAAACTCCAATACTTTGGCCACCTCATGTGAAGAGTTGACTCACTGGAAAAGACTCTGATGCTGGGAGGGATTGGGGGTAGGAGGAGAAAGGGACGACAGAGGATGAGTACTCGATGGACATGAGTTTGAGTGAACTCCGGGAGTTGGTGATTAACAGGGAGGCCTGGCGTGCTGTGATTCATGGGGTTGCAAAGAGTCAGACACAACTGAGCAACTGAACTGAACTGAATGTCAGTTATACTCTTATATAAAAGGATCCTCTACCAACTCAAAATCTTGTATTTCCTTCAATACCTAGTACAGAACTAAGCATCAACTGATTAGATAAGCATTTTGGTCCTTTTAACTGTAGGAATTTATACTCTAAGATAGAAAAATACCTTAGTAAACAAGAATAATCAAAATACACAAACACATGTATTATTTTCATGATGCAGTGAATGTCTCTTTTTACTTTATGTTTCACAATGGTCTCATTTTCACAGCACTTAAGAAAAGGAACAAAAATCTCAAAAGACATAAAAATGAAGGAAGTAAAATCTCAACATTATTTTAAATAACGGGAATACTGAGGAAATGGAGTAAGTCATTTCTACTTCTGTAGGGTTTTTTCCTAACTATTCTGTCCAGGAAATGGTTCTTTTCTCACCAATAAAAACCTATCATTTCATTGGTCTCTACATACAATGCAATGAAAAGTATATGGAACTTAAGTGTCAGAAGGTGTATATTAAATTCAGAATGGGACTTTTTGGCAAGAGCCTCTGTCTCTCTAAGATTTAGTCTCCCAGTCAGTAATGTGGTAGCTATCTGGCTCCATGACTTGGCAATACTTTACATTTAGATCATCAAAAGCCTAAACTATTCTATGTACTCTCAACCTATCTTCAGATTAATCTTCCTCATGGCCAGGCCAGTACACACCCATCACAAATCTGCTTAACTGACCATTCATTTTCTTCTTGCTCAAGAAAGAGCTTTCTTGCTTTCTTCTTTCCTGAGAAGAAAAACCAAATCCAGGAAACACAGCTGGAACAACTTAGTATCCTAACCACTCTGCTAATGCTAGAAAAATCATAAATCTATTATTCATGGGATAATGCTTAGCTACTTGTGACAAATTGAAGGTTGAGAAAATAATTGCACAAAAAGCCACCATACCAGCTGAGTCAGGCCAAGGTAGAGGTCACTGCCAGAGAATGAGTGGCCTGTCATACTTGTAGTGAAAAAAACAAAGTCTTAACAGGATAAGCTAAAAATGCATTGCTTCATCTAAGAAAGGTTGTTTCCTTCCTCTCTGTTCTATGTTTCATTTGCATCAATGTAATAAATTATGAAAGCCAAGGTCAATATGAATCTCTCCCACTTACAGATTTGGAACCAAAACTCAGAAGAAACAAACTGCCTAATTAAAATAACAAGACCTCGAAATAATATGTATGGCACAAAACCAAAGATGTATAAAAAAACCAGATAACTGCATTCATGAATTAAAATTAAGCATTATCATTCATGTCCTATGGTCATCTTCTGCATGTGTCTTGGCCATCATGACCAGGGAAGAAATATCCCCATAATTTTATTTTAAAACAATCCATTAGGAGAATGTAAACTAGGTAATAAATTACATATCAGTATTCAAGAAAATAAGATAAAGGGAGTTTTTAATGATGGAAAGCTTTCTTTAAGGCAAGCTTTAAAGTAGGCTTTAAAGGAAATGATGGTTATAAAAGACAGGGAAGAACTTGGGAGGGGAAGAAAGAATTCTTATATCTTGAGCAATTTAAAAATTTCTGGAAACTTCCTGTTATGAGCAAAGTTACTTGTATTTTTGTTTTCAATAGCACTGACGAGCTCTTAGCACTTCAGCTAGATTATCGACTCTGCAAGTTAGAACAATGCTTAGCGCACCATTTTTGGCTGTTGTTTTGTTTCTTGAGTGACCCAAGATCATGTGCAGACACTCCGCTGGGAATATCACCATGGTTACTACAGATTACCACCCACCGAGGATTCCAAAATTACATACACCTGCCAGCTACAAAACAAATAGAAAACTGAAGTCTCTGAACAAAAGCAAGACTCAGTGAGTGAGGAGAACATCAAACTAAAAAGCTTCTTTCAGAGCAAAGAAAACCACAAAATGAAGAGGCAACCTATACTATGGGAGAAAACACTAGCAAACTATCTGTCTAATGAGGGTGAGCATCCAAAATATATAAAGAACTCAAACAACACAGTAACAACAATAACAACAACAAAACTAGAATATTATACAGCCATGAGAAAGAAGGGTATCTTAACCACCAGTGAAATGAACAAACTGACATGAACAAGCCTTGAGTACATTATATTAAGTAAGGTTAAGTCAGACAGAAAGACAAGCAATGCACATAAACACTTATAAGTGGACTCTAAAAACCTCAGGCTTACAGAAAAGGAGAGTAGGTGGTGATTACTAGGGGCAGAGGGGTAAGGAATTAGAAATATATTAGTCAAAAGGTACAAACTTGCAGTTAGAAGATGTATACCTGGAATATATCTGGAGATCTATTGTACAGCATGGTGATTATGGTTAATAATGTTGTATTACATTCCTCAAAGTTGCTAAGAGACTAGATCTTAAAGGTTCTCACCACAAAAAAGAAATGGTAATTATGGGACATGATGAAGGTGTTAGCTGACACCACAGTGTTAATCATACTGTAATAGCTGAATGTATCAAATCAACATGTACACCTTAATCTTTTAACATGCTATATGTCAATTATATCTCTGTAAAAATGAGAGAGAAAGAGGAAGGAGGGAAGGAAAAAGGAAAAAGGGAGGGAGAGAGGCAGGGAAAGAAAAAAGAAAGGAAGGGAGGGAGGGAGAAGAAGTGGATGAGGCCAAGAGCCTCAAAAGTAACAACAACAAAAGATACTTTACTTAGCAGGTCTCACAGAGGTAACTTACCCTCCACATATTTGGCGCTCAGCCACTGCACTGCAGTCTCTGAAGGGAGTTGTAGTCAAGATCAGAGCCTCATAATTACCATTTCACCTATTCCCAGGGTGAAACTGGCCATGCTTATACACGGATCTGTATTCCTCACCCAGATAACTTCATTCTGAGGCTTTCCCACCTAGGGACCCTCAGCCAAGGTCATTTCCACATTTCTTTATGAGGCGATATGTGACTACTAAAAAATTAAATGATTATTAAATAAAGGAAACATGTAAATACTGGGAAAAAAAGAGAGAGAGAGAGACTATTAAACAAATTAAACAAAGCTTAGTTTCTTGAAAAAAAGAAAACTGAATTTTCCCAAAATGATTGCCAACAGTTTTGAAGGTAACTAAAATAGTTCAAGTAAGAGTTCAAGTGAGAGTTAAGAGTTATTTTAAGCTTAATCAGTTCATTCTACATTCTTTCACAGCGAGAAAAATAACCAAGAAGTCTGGCAATGAAGAGTAAAAAGAAAAATGTTGCTGTTTTTTCCTTGCTTGGTCAACTTCAACAATTCATTCACCAACGTTTTAAGCATGAAATAATCACCAAGTAGCTTTTGTTATAAAATGCCATTTAGTCATTCATCCACTTGGCTGACTTGCTGATGGCTGCTTAGGCATCATTTCCACGAAGGGATTTTCCCAGACCTTCCTGCACCTGCGCACACACTGGAGGAGTTACCACTCCGGAGTGATCCAACGGCGTTCAGTGATTCTCATCCTCCTCTGGGCATGCACAACACCAGCTTCCAACTGCTGACTGTCGGTTCTGCTTTTCCTGTCTCTCTCCTACCGACCTACTAGTCTCTAAGCTTCCCTGAAGACTCACTATCCCCAAGTGCTTGCGCAAATCTCTCAGATACTTAACAAATGTTTGGTGAATGAGAAAACACACGCAAATACACACACAAAGAGCTGAAGAGTTTAAACGGATCTTCCAACTGAAATCTTACTTGCCATACAAGGAAACAGAGGTATAAAAGGTTCAATTAAATACTAGAGCCAGGATTAAAAATACCCATTTCCACTATTCAAAGATGCTGCTTTATATTAGTTCATTTATTCAAAATGTTAATTACTTTTAACAAAGTAAAATTGATATTTTTAATTACTATGTACTTCTAGATACATACCCAAAGAAATGGAAACATATGCCCCTACAAAAATGTACATATGAATATTCATAAAAGTCAAGAAAGGGAAAGAATCCCAAATATCCATAGGCTGATTAAGGGATAAATAAAAAAGGTATATCCATATACTGGAATATTATTTGGCCATAAAAAAGAATAAAGTATTGTAGTACAACATGGATGAACCCTGAAAGCACTTTGCTGAGTGAAAGAAGCCAGACACAAAAGACTACAATACTGTGTAATTTTATTTATATAAAGTGTGCACAACAGGAAGATTAAGGTACAAAAAAATACATCAGCAGTTGCCTAGGGCTGGGGTGAGAAGGGTATGGGCAATGGTTGGTACAGGGTTCCTGTCAGGGCTGATGAAAATTTCTAAAACTGACTACGGTGATGGATAAATATCCATACACTAAAAACAATTTATGGCATATGAATTATAGCAATAAAGCCATTATAAAAACTAGTAACTATAACTGAAAACTGATTTCTTTGGCACATTAGAATTTAAAATTCTCATATACAAATTTTTATTTCATGTCTCACTAATACAAGTTAAGTGCTGCTTAACTGGTAAGCCCAAAATTCATTTCAAATGTCTAAAATGTCATGTTTAAGTCATAAAAACACTACTTATATTTAAAGAAGTTTTGATATTAAATTTCATTTTAATATTTTCAGAATTGCTTGTTCATATGAAAGTTATGCTGTTATGTAAACCTGAATGCTCGATTTCTCTAGCATCTTGAGATTGAGAGATTTTTGCTGTATTTAAATAATTCCTATTTGGAATGTTAAATGCTATAATGTGATAAAATCCTTGTCTTCTTTAAGGAGTCTTTGTTTAAGGCTGGCTACTAAAGGAAGAAAACAAGTGGGCACGATTTCCAAATAAACAGAGGAAAAGAGAAAGTGAATAAACCAAAGCTTACTCACTCCAGTAAAAAAATAAATAAATAAATGCTATGACTTCACATATTCAAAAATCAATTGTTTCACTGATTAAGCATATATGAAGAGGAAGAAAGTCCAAGAAAGGAAATTTATTTCTCCAAGAGCTGCTACTTATTACCCTGTTATTCTGTGGTAAGACTTCTGCCTACACTGAAACTCACAGATACAGAAATTCAAAGGGACCTGGGTTAATATGCTACCTTGACTACAGTGGGAAAATACTTAGTCCTTTTCTGCTGAAGTCAATGACACTTCAGTACTCAGACTTCCAAGATCAAGCCTAAAATCAAGGTGAGTTTCATTGCACTTAAGGCATATTTATTTTTTCGATTCCACATTCATCATTTCAATGTATTTTTTAAATGCAAAGTGATTTTGCAAGCTATTAGTCTGAATTTTCAACTGGAGGTTTTTGCTTTTTTTATTTTTAACTTGAATACTATCTGCTTATGAATAGAACACTAGATTTTCTCCTTACAAGAAATAAATTCGACATTTCTTTAAACAGAAAAAGTTTTCTTATGGGGAAGAGGTTAAAGTAATCCAATTTAGGATCATATGTCATAAACCCCTAATATAGTGAAGAAAAGCTCCATTAAGCATTGGTAATAATATTCAGTGGAATTTTCTTTAAACCCATTAGTTTTCAGTGATAACCAATATAGTATCTCACCATCTTGCTTTTTAACAGCTTAAAAGCTGTTTAAAACTCTAAGGACAGTAAAGCACTAGAGTTAATAGTATATACTTTAAAATTTAATTTAACAACTAGTATCTTGAACAACAGTACATTTTTGTGACAACAAATTTTAGAAACAGTAAACTACACTGAAATATAGCATGAGCTAATGTGAGAACAAATTAGGCATTAAGTAATATTTTTTATATTCTAATCTATATTAAGGATGGATGGATACCCAGGTAGATTGAGCCAAATAAATAAATAAATGAACTAACTGAGTCTGAGAGAATGAGTTCTGACACACTTGATAGTTGATAAGATTTAAATTAAGGAAAAAAAAAAAAAGACTAGAGGATTAGTCGATCTGCAGTGAATCGCAGGAAATTCATCTGAGTCCGAAGTAACAGATAAGTCATATAATGATCATTCAGATATTTATGAACATTGTCAAGGCAAAATGAGCATCCTCCGACATACTGACCCTCAGACTCTGCCTAAATACACTGGATGTACCAATAAGAGTCTGTTTTAGGATATGTGCTCAGATCACAAGTTAAACCAGAGTGTGCTAAAGGATGAGGGCAAACATTTTCCAAATACTTTAACTCAAACTTTAAATAGTAATTTCCTGCCTAAGAGGCCTTTTACATCCAAATTTGGCAGTATTCACTACCACAGCGGGTACAGATATTTACAAATAGTTTTTGCAAAGGGGGTACAGTCATTTCTAAAATTGACCTTAACCTCTTAGATGTTCCACCTTCCTATAAATAACTGCCTAGAATTCCTGAATTTATCTAATTGTACATTTATATAGGAACCCCATAGCTTTTCTTTTTGTTTAAAAGATTATAGATTTTCTACTCTGAGTCTGAGGTAAGTGACTCAGGAGAGTCATTTTTTATTTACTTACTAATGAAACAGGAATGATACCTGTCATATCCAACCCACTGAGTTACCAGAATAATACTCTGACTGTGAGTCTTGATACCATTTTGAAAAGCATAAATATTTGCTACAGCCAAAAGATACGTCAATTATAAGAAAAAAATAAACTAACACTGTAAGGTTCAAGTTTCTCTTTCAGGTATCAAAGAAAAGAACCTTTTCCTCTACTTTCTTAGGTTTAGTAATGGTAAGCCTACAAATTAAACTAACAGAAGATAGGTTGACAGGAGAAAAGATATACAATTTTTATTAGTATTTTAAGTGCATGGGAGGTCACAGAAAAGAAGTAAAACTCAAAGAAGTGGTTAGACTCAAGGGCTTATATACCATTTTAACAAAAGAAGAAGGTTTAAACTTTGAGGGACAATAAACTATGGGTAAATGACCTGGAAATACATGTGGGGAAGCTATGGAGAATCAGGGCTATTTTAATAAGATTTATTTATTACAGACTATTTTAATAAGATTTATTTATTACAGACACCCCAGTACTGACTCTCCAAATCCAGTGACAAGTATCTCTCTCTTCTTCATTGTACAGAAGTGGGGATACCTTCACAAAGGAAATTTATATCCTGCTTCTAGGCAGATAAGGGGAGGGCAGAGAACTCTTCCTGCATCTGTTGACTATTTCCTTCAGCTCAAAATAATCCTGAGGCCAAACTGGCATATTTGGGGATAGCTTATCCTAATCCTCATCAAGGGCAAATATGTCACTTTATTGGCCAGTTTTGTTTCCTTCCTATGAAGCAGAGGAAGGAGAAGAGAAAGTCAGGAAGGTAGTGAACTCAGGAGCTTCCTTTCTGGACTAGGAACATCATATCATTACTCAACTCTTGCCTTCCCCTAATCAAATTCATCTCCATAGAGAAAAGACCACAGAAACCTTTAAGGGGATGCCAGCTCTATAGAAAGTACATTTTTCTCTGCCAACAAGGGAGTCTACAAAATTAATCATGGTAATTTAGCAAATGCTTTTCTACTAAATATATTAGCAGGGAAAACAAGCAAACGTGAGGAAGAAACATATTTTTTAAAAGTAACACAACTCCAAGTTATTTCCATTTATCCTCTGTCATGGCAGGAAAAGAGGTCTGCCTTAGAACAGATGTAGATTCAAATTCTGGCTCCATCATTTAATAGTTTTAAGACCTCTGGCAAGCTGTTAACATTACTGAACCACTGTCTCTTTATAAAGTGTCTATAAACAAAGATACTTTACGAGGAACTAATAATACCTACCTGGCAGGTATAGGGTTAAGAATGAAATTATTTTAAATCAGATAACATACGTAAAACATTGTTGGTAGGGTAGGATTTAGTGTGATTTCCTTTATTGTCCCCTACTTTCTAAAAGGATTTTTGAGTTCTCTCTTCATTGTATGTGTCCTAGGTAGCACTAGCAGTAAACAAAGGGAGAAGAATAAAATCAATAAAATTAGAAATGAAAATGGAGAGATCACAACAGACAACACAGAAATACAAAGGATCATAAGAGACTAGTATCAGCAATTATATGCCAATAAAATGGACAACGTGGAAGAAATGGACAAATTCTTAGAAAGTACAACTTTCCAAAACTGAACCAGGAAGAAATAGGAAATCTTAACAGACCCATCACAAGCATGGAAATTGAAACTGTAATCAGAAATCTTCCAGCAAACAAAAGCCCAGGTCCAGATGGCTTCACAGCTGAATTCTACCAAAAATTTCAAGAAGAGCTAACACCTATCCTACTCAAACTCTTCCAGAAAATTGCAGAGGAAGGCAAACTTCCAAACTCATTCTATGAGGTCACCATCACCCTAATACCAAAACCTGACAAAGATGCCACAATAAAAGAAAACTACAGGCCAATATCACTGATGAACATAGATGCAAAAATCCTCAACAAAATTCTAGCAATCAGAATCCAACAACACATTAAAAAGATCATACACCATGACCAAGTGGGCTTTATCCCAGGGATGCAAGGATTCTTGATCTGCAAATCAATCAATGTAATTCACCACATTAACAAATTGAAAAATAAAAGCCATATGACTATGTCAATAGATGCAGAGAAGGCCTTTGACAAAATTCAACATCCATTTATGATAAAAACTCTTCAGAAAGCAGGGATAGAAGGAATATACCTCAACATAATAAAAGCTATATATGACAAACCCACAGCAAACATTATCCTCAATGGTGAAAAATTGAAAGCATTTCCCCTAAAGTCAGGAACAAGACAAGGTTGCCCACTTTCATCTCTACTATTCAACATAGTTCTGGAAGTTTTGGCCACAGCAATCAGAACGGAAAAAGAAATAAAAGGAATCCAGATTGGAAAAGAAGAAGTAAACCTCTCACTGTTTGTAGATGACATGATCCTCTACATAGAAAATCCTAAAGACTCCACCAGAAAATTACTAGAGCTAATCAATGAATAGAGTAAAGTTGCAGGATATAAAATCAACACTCAGAAATCCCTTGCATTCCTATACACTAATAATGAGAAAGTAGAAAAAGAAATTAAGGAAACAATTCCATTCACCATTGCAACGAAAAGAATAAAATACTTAGGAATATATCTACCTAAAGAAACTAAAGACCTATATATCGAAAACTATAAAACACTGATGAAAGAAATCAAAGAGGACACTAATAGATGGAGAAATATACCATGTTCATGGATTGGAAAAATCAATATAGTGAAAATGAGTATACTACCCAAAGCAATCTACAGATTCAATGCAATCCCTATCAAGCTACCAGCGGTATTTTTCACAGAACTAGAACAAATAATTTCAAGATTTGTATGGAAATACAAAAAACCTCGAATAGCCAAAGCAATCTTGAGAAAGAAGAATGGAACTGGAGGAATCAACCTGCCTGACTTCAGGCTCTACTACAAAGCCACAGTCATTAAGACAGTATGGTACTGGCACAAAGACAGAAATATAGATCAATGGAACAAAATAGAAAGCTCAGAGATAAATCCACACACCTATGGACATCTTATCTTCGACAAAGGAGGCAAGAATATACAATGGAGTAAAGACAATCTCTTTAACAAGTGGTGCTGGGAAAACTGGTCAACCACTTGTAAAAGAATGAAACTAGATCACTTTCTAACACCACACACAAAAATAAACTCAAAATGGATTAAAGATCTAAACGTAAGACCAGAAACTATAAAACTCTTAGAGGAGAACATAGGCAAAACACTCTCCGACATAAATCACAGCAGGATCCTCTATGATCCACCTCCCAGAATACTGGAAATAAAAGCAAAAATAAACAAATGGGATCTAATTAAAATTAAAAGCTTCTGCACAACAAAGGAAACTATAAGTAAGGTGAAAAGACAGCCTTCTGAATGGGAGAAAACAATAGCAAATGAAGCAACTGACAAACAACTAATCTCAAAAATATACAAGCAACTCCTGCAGCTCAACTCCAGAAAAATAAACGACCCAATCAAAAAGTGGGCCAAAGAACTAAATAGGCATTTCTCCAAAGAAGACATACGGATGGCTAACAAACACATGAAAAGATGCTCAACATCACTCATTATCAGAGAAATGCAAATCAAGACCACAATGAGGTACCATTTCACACCAGTCAGGATGGCTGTGATCCAAAAGTCTACAAGCAATAAATGCTGGAGAGGATGTGGAGAAAAGGGAACCCTCTTACACTGTTGGTGGGAATGCAAACTAGTACAGCCACTATGGAAAACAGTGTGGAGAGTCCTTAAAAAATTGCAAATAGAACTGCCTTATAACCCAGCAATCCCACTGCTGGGCACACACACCGAGGAAACCAGAATTGAAAGAGACACATGTACTCCAATGTTCATCGCAGCACTGTTTATAATAGCCAGGACATGGAAACAACCTAAATGTCCATCAGCAGATGAATGAATAAGAAAGCTGTGGTACATATACACAATGGAGTATTACTCAGCCATTAAAAAAAAAATACATTTGAATCAGTTCTAATGAGATGGATGAAACTGGAGCCGATTATACAGAGTGAAGTAAGCCAGAAAGAAAAACACCAATACAGTATACTGACACATATATACAGAATTTAGAAAGATAGTAATGATGACCCTGTATGCGAGACAGCAAAAGAGACACAGATGTATAGAATGGACTTTTGGACTCTGAGGGAGAGGGAGAGGGTGGGATGATTTGGGAGAATGGCATTGAAACATGTATGCTATCATGTAAGGAACGAAGTGCCAGTCTGTGTTCAATACAGGATACAGGATTCTTGGGGCTGGTGCATGGGGATGATCCAGAGAGATGATATGGGGTGGGAGGTGGCAGGGGCATTCAAGATGGGAGCTTGTATACACCCTTGGTGGATTCATGTCAATGTATGGCAAAACCAATACAGTATTGTCAAATAAAATAAAGTAAAAATAAAATTAAAAAAAAAAAAGAACCCACCCATCAATGCAAAGTCCATGAAAGATGTGGGTTCAGTCTCCAGGTTGGGATGATCCCCTGGAGAAGGAAATGGCCACCCCCTGTAGTATTCTTATCTGGAAAATTCCATAGACTGAGGACCCTGGCAGGCTACAGTCAGTCCATGGGGTTTCAAAGAGTCGGACATGACTGAGCTAAGAGGAACAGAGACTATCATTTATATCATAAAGATACCATATGATTAGATCAATGTACCTTTTAAGAGTATTTTCTTTTTTCACCCCTAGTACAGAGGACATCTATACAATACAAACACTTAAAGAAGGGTTAAGAGTCAAGGCTATGGTTTTCCCAGTGGTCATGTATGGATGTGAAAGTTGGGACTGTGAAGCAAGCTGAGTGCTGAAGAATTGATGCTTTTGAACTGTGGTGTTGGAGAAGACTCTTGAGAGACCCCTAGACTGCAAGGAGATCCAACCAGTCCATCCTAAAGGATATCAGTCCTGGGTGTTCTTTGGAAGGAATGATGCTAAAGCTGAAACTCCAGTACTTTGGCCACCTCATGCGAAGAGTTGACTCATTGGAAAAGACTCTGATGCTGAAAGGGACTGGGGGCAGGAGGAGAAGGGGACAACCGAGGATGAGATGGCTGGGTGGCATCACTGACTCGATGGACATGAGTTTGGGTGAACTCTGGGAGTTGGTGATAGACAGGGAGGCCTGGCGTGCTGCAATTCATGGGGTCACAAAGAGTCGGACACGTTGAGCAACTGAACTGAACTGAAGAGACTAGCAAAGTTCACTGATCATCAGATAATTTTAATATCAGTAAGATTTTTGTGCTCTACCCAGAAAGAACATTACAAAAAATTCCACTAATTTCAAAAGTCTTTAAAGTTTGGTAAAAAGATATTTAATTATTTAACAAGCCAAAGAAACACAAAGTTCAACCAAGTATCACAGTCAACATTCTATGCATGACCAGAACAGGGTTATGGGCATGCAGTTAAGAAGGGACTAATTTAATATGCTCCTGTCATCTATAAATACTGTTTAATTAATGTGTCTGTGACAAGAACCGACAAGAATCTGATAAGCGTCCAGTTCAAATTCCTCATGTAGGGTCAAATGTTTGAGAAAACTGCTTGAGATGATATAACATTGAGGAGATTTAAATTAAATGTGAAAATATTTAGGAGATGCAAACTCATTACTATTTTATGATAAGCTCAATTATATTTTAAGTATTTATAACACTTAAGATAACCTGACCTATTAGAGTGATAAGTTTAGCCTTGTAATTCCAATTAAAATACAAAATAGAGTAATTGATTTAGACCAGTGATTATAAATAGAAAACTCACTAGCTTGATACAGAGTGTTGACATATTATGGGAACCATAGAGTCACCATATTTATAGTTTAATTTGTGAGATGTATAGGAATTATGTTGGTTTTCAGAAAAGCACTTAAATACAATAAATTTTATATGAATAGTTTTAAATGGTTTAAGGTGTTTGAGTTTGTAAATATGATAAAATATCATTCAAAACCTTTAATCATTCAAAAATGTTAACAGTTTGATATGACAAGAATAATATAATTTATATGCTAGACTTATAAATCAAAGGCAAAAGTAGAAGTTTAAATCTGTAACTTTAAATATCAATTTTTAAAATCAATATAATTCTTGGATAATTTTTCTGTATTAAACACTATGCTCAGGAGTATCAAAAGCACCATATCAAATAAAGTAAATTTAATGAAAGGCTCTGAAAGTGGCTACTTTTTCTACAGAATGTGAATTCACAGAATCCCATAATTATAGGTGGTTACCAAATACTAAAGGCGTAAGTAAACGATTCTTTCCAAAAGTAAGATTAAACACTTACTATTCTTGTGCCTTTTAATGTATATACAAAGTAAATCTAGAGTGCCCTTTCACTGTCATTTTAGATTTAGTATGGATATAAATGAAAACTTTTATTCTACTCTTCAGTGGTTGTTTATTAACTATTCTCATTAACTCTGTACTAGTCATTCATTAACTATTTTCCCAACTTTGTAATCTGTAAAAATATGTAACTATATTCAACCTTGGAATTTTAAGCCATACTGCTATAAAAGCCCTAAAGGGAATTTGGGCAGCGATACAGAAAATGTCTCTTTTCTTTCAAAATAACCAAGTCAATTAAAAAAGGAAATTGATTACATAAGCTGGGATTATAGTCAGGTTTCAAATTTATGAATGGAAATATATGTATAATTAACAAGAAAGCAAATATACTAGCAAAGCTTAATACTGCTGATGACAATGAAACTGCATTGACTTGACAGCTTTCATCATATTCTGGGGCTTCCCTGGTGGCTCAGATGGTGAAGAATCTGCCTGCACTGCAGGAAACACAGGTTCAGTCCCTGGGTTGCGGAGATCCCCTGGAGAAGGGAACAGCAACCCACTCCAGCATTCTTGCCTGGAGAATTTCATGGAGAGAGGAACCCGAGAGGCTACAGTCCTTGGGGTCACAAAGAGTCAAACACGACTGAGCGACTTTCACTTTTGCTATATTTTAGGGCTCAAATATCATTTATTCCCATAATAATTCAGTGTCATTATAACAAATAATGATCAAAAAAAAAGTTTGAATGAGAAAATATACACATTCAGTTAGGGAACATTTTTGAGCACCTATCTTGTACTAGATACTGACTGACCTAGGCCCTGAGGATAAAGAGTTGAATGAGAGAGAGAATGTCTCTGCTTGTCCTGGGGCAAAAATTCTAACTGACGGAAATAAATGAAGAACACATCAGGTATTGATAAGTTCTATTATGGAAACAAAATGTGATATGACAGAGCCTAAGAGGCCAATTTAAACTGGAGAACAGGGAAGACCTCTAAAGAGGTGACATTTAGTAACCTGGATATCAAGAACCAGCCATGCAGATATCCAGAAGAAGGGACCTTCAGACTAGACAGATGCCTAGTTCAAGGCCAGAAGCCAATGCAAGCATAAAGGCCACAGTAACTGGAGGAAAATTCATAAACTCCTGATAGAACATGTCATTTACAAAATTTACCTCGCTTCTACGGTGTTCCTGGCAAGCACTGAATCTACTGAAACCAGCAAATACATCATAGACCTTTTCCAAACAAAGTATATATTATGCCTTGCCTTGGGTGGGCACTTATAATTCATACTGGTAGCCGATTAATGACTAATAAAGAATAAGGGTCTATAAGCAACACTTCACCCACTGAACTACTTTCTAATCTAAAACAGACGATTAGCTACTTGTAAAATGTCTATCCAGAAATCATGACAACAGGCCTATCAAATCTATAGGCACTTTCTCATAACTTGGCCAAACATGGAGGGAAAAAATTAGAATTGCTTTACTTAGTATGGCTTACCTCCTTCTATTACTTCTTTTCCTAGAAACAGGGGTGTGATAAGGGGCTTCAGCAAAGCAAGCTAAATATGATACCCCAGGTGCCAATTTTTAACAGTACCAAAGCTAATCACTATAGGATTCTTTAAAAGCAACTATATTTTATGCTTCAACTATCTGATGGAGTGCCAAGAATAAGACCACTATTTACAGATTAAACTTGCTGCAGTATAGTTTTAAAACAAAAGAAAAAGTATAAAAGAAACCATCCTATATTTTTTGCAAAATAAGAGATAAAACTTAGAACTTTGTGATTACATATGTCTCATATGTTCTAAAATAAATGAAGTGTATAATGGTAATTAAATTCTGAAACACATATTTAAACATGATAGAAAGCACTTTCATGTTTAATACTTTATTTGTAAAAAAGTGATCATATACACTGGTATGTGGATATACAGAACTGCAGGAAAGTGGTTATCTTATAACTACCTACATCTTTGCAAATATTGACAAATGAAAATTCTGAATCTAAATTTTAGTGCTAGCTCATCTGATTGATTCCTATTCAAACAGTGATTGAAGACCTACTATGTACTGTGTGCAAGTGTTGAGCCAGAGACTGTGAAATAAAGCAAAGTAAAATTTGCCTTCAGAGGGTGGGCAATTTATAACACAAACACTTTTTTTACATTAGGTAAAAAGTGGATACTCAACAAGAAAGCAAATGAACACATGTGGATTCAGAAGGAAAAAAAAAAAAAAACTTAATGATACCAGTTTGATGACAATTATTTGAATAAAGATATCTAATGCATTTAGCACTCTCATTTACCAAAGTTGAGCTCACAGGCAAAAAAAATATATGTCCCAGAAAAATGCCTTTTTACCACTGCTGTATCAATTTATAGAATTTCCTGCTGCTAAATTTTAATCAGTCCCACTACAGTGCAACTTCTGCTAACTTAAAAAATTAACCACTGGGTAGCAACTTAAATATGAAAGAAATCAGGTAATATTTCAGTACTTAAAGAATAATCCATTTGTTTAGTCAAATTAAGTATGACAAAATAATATGAAATGCAAAACAAAGAATGAAAGATATCAATATTTATATATAAAATAAATGATTTATAATTCTACTTTTGTGGCAAACAGGTGGCAGTTATATGTCTGTCTGAAAGTAAAACCAGACAAAGACTATTAATATTAACACTCAATATGTTTTCAATAAGAAGGTTTCTTACTTGCAGCTAATTTTCTCCTGAAAGCTCGTGTTACAAATCAAGTCTGTCCTTTCTTAAATGCTGACTGCTACCTTAGAACAGGGATTCAGATACTAACAAAATGGGCTATCCTGGGAAATTAGATATGCCTACTGAAATGACTCAACAGTGTATTAAAAAGCAGAGACATCACTTTGCCAACAACGGTTCATATAGTCAAAGCTACAGTTTTTCCAGTAGTCATGTATAGATGTGAGAGTTGGACCATAAAGAAAGCTGAGTACCAAAGAACTGATGCTTTCAAACCATGGTGCTAGAGAAAACTCTTGATAGTCCCTTGGACAGCAAGGAGATCAAACCGGTCAATCCTAAACGAAATCAACCCTGAATATTCACTGGAATATTGAAGCAAACTCCAGGACATAGTGAAGGACAGGGAGACCTGGCATGCTGCATTCTGTGGGGTCACAAAGGGTCGGACACAACTGAAATGATGGGGTGCAAAGCTTATCCAGCAGCAGTCACTAGTGGAAGGAATCTAACCAAGCTGGGAGCCAGCAGTAACAGGGGAACACAGCATGAGACTATAGGACCGAGTGAACAGTGCTGTGACAGGTGCAAACTGGCAGAGAGGCAGCCAGGCCTGGCAGCAGACAGCCAGATCCCAGTTAAGGTTGCCAAGGCACCATGAAGGCAGGTAAGCAAACACAGGCGTCGAGACGGTGGCTCCCAGTCCATGACGGGGCACAGAAACCTAAGCCTTCCCAACCTGTGGCAGCACTGGCCTCCAAACCTCAGTGAGTTGGAAAAGTGGAGCAAGCCCATGGGAGACTGGTAGAATTTGAAGACACTTATCTCCAAATTCTATTGGAGGACACAGTAGACGGCTATCACAATGTCCAAACAATAAATACACAAATGAAGGGATTTTAAGTCAAATTTCTCCCTCAAATAAGCACTGATTTTTAAAACCATAAGAAACAACACATTTATAATAAATGAATATATGGAAAATAGCCTTCCTTCCCCTTTTATGAGGAAATTCAGTGCTCAGACAATCAAAGGAAGTAAAGAAAATTAACACAAGGTAAATTTGGATATTTTTAATAGGACAGCAATTAGAGAAAAGAAGAAATCACTATCCAGTGGGAATCAAAAGAAATAGGAGGACTATTTTGGGGTCAATTCTGTAATAGAAAAAAAGATTCTGAATCTCCTACAAGTTATTCCTGATTATCCATGCCAAAGAAAGAGTACAGGGGTCTGGATAACAGAAAGCAAGAACAATCATAAAAATCATTACACTGTGATATACATTTTAAGAAGAAAAAATTTTATACTAAATTTGTTTTACTACAGTAGGAATCAAATAGTGTGCTATTTAAGATTCCTTAAAAATAAGCATAAAATTTCAGATAAAAAATATAAGAGGGCTAATATCAATGATCTGTTATTAAAGGAATACCCTTTGGGAAAAAGGAAACTAATCCAGAGAAAAAAATCTGGAAAACATGAATAAACAATGAAAGAATAAAATGAAAAACAGGTATATAAATTGTATTAGTAAAAAAATTATGTTAATAATAATTGTCTAATGTGGTAAGTTTTTTAAAAGACCTAAAGTAGGGACAACTCTGTAATCACAGGAAGAGAGGTAATAAAAATTATTTTATAGCTCTAGAAAACAGTAGAAATACTAACTTTAGACTTTGTTGATATTACATATATATATATATAAATATATATATATATATACACACACACACAAAAACATATAGTTATCACTGAATTACATGAGGATTAATCCACACATAACTTATAGTCAGTCCTTCATATCTCAGGTTCCCGGCATTCATGGATACAACCACTACAGGCCTTATAGTACTGTAGTATTTACTACTGAAATATATATGTGTATAAACGAACCGAATTTTGCTGTTATTCAATGGTTAAGTACAGTTCCAGAGTTACCAATTAAAAAATAGACTCTATATCTTCCAAACTAGTGGAAAGTACAAAACAAGTCAAAAGGAAAAGCTCAACAACTCATACCAAAAAAAAAGGGGGTGGGAGAGAGAGAAATGAGACAAACAGTAAATGTGGGAGTGCACACAAAAAATGCTCAAAATAAACACAAATCTATTAATACTCATAATAAATCTAAGGAAGCCAAACTCCCTATTTAAAAGAAAAATCTGATTTAAAAAAAAATCCAACACAATGTTTTTCAAAGGAAATGCCTAAAAAGCATAAGGACAAAAAAAGTCTGCAAGTAAAAAGATAAAACAAGATATATTAGTCTACAAAAGAAAGCTGACATAGCTATATATTTATATCAGAGATAAGATAACTTAAGCAGAAATAGCAAAATGACATGTAATGATACATAAAGATTGATTTAAAAATTACAGAGGAAAGTGTAACAACTTAAAACTAACATGTACTTTAAAGTAGTTTCAAAAATACATAAGCTAAAACATTATCAGTGAGAAAGCATAATTCTCTCACTACTAATACGGAAAGCTATCAACAATAAAACACTTAGCAAAGATATAAAATTCAACATAAGAATCAAACTTGAGTTAATGTTGAATTAACTTGAATTAACAAGTTAATATAGAAAATTGTCATCATGAACTAGAGACCTTTCAAATACACAGAGAATGGCTACAAAAACTGATCATAACTATGTTTCAAAGCTACTCTTAATTTAAAAAAAAAATAGTATCATAAAGTCCATATTCTATGATCACAAGGCAAAAGTGAAAGTGTTAGTTGCTCAGTTGCATCCTGACTCTTTGTGACCCCATGGACTGTAGCCCGCCAGGCTCCTCTGTCTATGGGATTCTCCAGGCAAGAATACTGGAGTGGGTTGCCATTCCCTTCTTGAGGGGATCTTCCCAACCAGGGATCGAACCTGGGTCTCCTGCATTGCAGGCCAGATTCTTTACTGTCTGACAATGTAAGTTCACAATAATTAATAAAAAACAAATGGGAGATGTGCATTGGAAAATTTTAAAACATACTTTTAAATAATATGTAAAAGTAATCACTATAGAAATCAGAAAATACATAAATAGAAATAATGAAGACATATGAACATAAAAATTTGTGAGATTTAGCTAAAGCAGTATACAAGGTAAAATTTAGTTTTAAAATTTTGTATTAAAAAGAAAGGCTGAAAATTAATGAGCTAAGTTCGAATTTAAGTTGTAAATTCAAACTAAGAATTTATTTACAAAAAGAACACCCAAAAAAAGAAAAATGGAAGAAAAAAATAAATAGAAATTAATGAAACAAAAATAATAGGAAAGATGAATGGAAACAAAAGTTGGTTCTCTTGAAAACACTAAAAATATCACATACATCTGCAATAAATTAATAAGGCATGATAACAATATTAAGAACTACAGTTAGAGCAGAAATGTAAAAAGAGAGATTATAAACAGCTTTATGGTAATAATTTTGAAAACTAAGACGAAATGGGCAATTCTCTAAAAAATATAACCTACCAAAATTGACTCAAAATAGCATTAAACATAAGAGTGCTATAATCTTTAAAGACACTCAATGAAACTTTTAAATTTTCTCACAAAAGAAAATGCCTATGTGGTGTTCTAAAAAACTGAGTCAAACACTGAAGGACGAGATCAATCCTCGGTCGTATAATCCAGGGTTATACGACCATTTCAGCAAATAGCAGAGGGACCGCTCGCAGGTGGTGCACGAGACGTACACCCTTACTAACCAAGGCCATGCAAGGACAGTGCAAGGAAGGAAAGTTACGAGGCCTGCCTCACTCACAAACACTGATGCGAACCTCCTGCACAAAATAATAGCAGAGAAAATCGACCAGTGAATAAACAATATAAAATACAACATTAGATTCATCCCCAATTTATCCAAGAGTGGTTTAACATCAAAAACACCTATTAATATAATACAAGGAGAGGTCCTATAAGATCATGCAATAGGTATAGAAAATAAAAGTTCAATGAAATTTAATATTCATTCAAGATTTAAAAGCAAAACACCAAATAAATGGCAACTGAATAGAACTTTCTTATTCTGATAAAGGATATCAAAGAATACAATAAACAGCATAAGTAGTGATAAAATACTAAAATAACTTCCTTTAAAATTAGAAACAAGACAAAAAAGTCACCACCTTTGGCAATATTTGAAGGCGGTCCAAGTAAGACAAAAATAAAGAAAAAGACAAAGATCCTATAGGCTTAGAAAAAAAGAAATAAACTACCATTATTAAACTATTATGTTATCATCTTTTTAGAAAACCCAAATAATCTGCAAGCAAATTTTTATAATTAATAATAATTCAGAAGGTCATCAGACATTTTATATATCAATTGCCCTCTAATTCATAGATGAAAAAACATTTATAGAAGCAACAAAAAATTTTAAACAAAAGTTACATAATAACTTACAAAATTTACAAAGATATTAAACACCCAAAGAAATAGAAAGATATTAGTCATATACCTTTCCATAGTCACACTTGAAAATACAAAAATCTCCATAGCCAGACTAGAAAATTCAAACATTCTCTCAAACTTGAAGTACAGTGAAATGTCAATCAAGATGAAAAAAAGACTTTTGAGAAATTTCACAAGCTGATTCTAACTGAACAAAAGAAAAAAAAGGGTTAAGAGGAGCAAAGCTGCTCTTAATGAACAACAACATGGTAGGGAAACTTGAATATCTGGTATCAAAACATACAGAAAGTGACAAAATGAGTTTGTGATTGAGATAGAAATAAGGATAAATCAATCATCAGAACAGAAGAGAGACCCCAGAAACAGAAATCTACTTACACAAAAATGAACAAACAGGAAGACCTGGCCTAGTCCATTACCCTTGGGTTGGCCAGCCAGCTCTCTGAACTACACTGAACTACGTGAAATGCAAAACTGCCAACATCCATTATTCATACTCCAAAATGACAAGCAGAAATCTCACTCATCCTATCTTAAGTCAAATTTGTGATTTTTTAAAAAGTATAAATGATTGAAAATAAGTGAATAAAGGCAGAAACAGTAGAGACATATGCTTTCCATAGAAACTTAATCCACCCAGACAAAACCATTTTAGGGTTTTCAATAATTTTTGCAAAAAGGAATCTTGACAATAAAATGTTTAAGAATTTCTCCTTTTAAACAAAGATGGGGGAAGGGTACTTCTTAAAAAAAACAGGACTTTTGATTTGGGGAGAGGCAACACATGTCATTTGAAGCATGAACCATAATATTTTAACAGAGAAGTACCACAGTGGAGAGAACAAACGACCTTGACATGACACTCTGTGATTTACTGTGCTCTGAGGCTCTCTCTAAACTTGTTTCCCTCATCACCACCCCACCAAATCCCAGGTGAGCCTCCTGCCCTATTATAGACATCAGCACACATCATTCAGTGAATTCCTACCACTGTCTAAGCCACTGACTGGCCTAATCGAGATCTCAAGGTCCCTAAAATAAGTCACAGTTGCCTTTTATTTTCAGTCAGTTCAGTTCAGTCGCTCAGTCATGTACAACTCTTTGTGACCCCATGGACTGCAGCACACCAGGCTTCCCTGTCCATTGCCAACTCCCAGAGTTCACTCAAACTCATGTGCATTGAGTCGGTGATGCCATCCAACAATCTTATCCTCTGTTGTTCCCTTCTGCTCCCACCGTCAATCTTTCCCAGCATCAGGGTCTTTTCCAGTGAGTCAGCTCTTTGCATTAGGTGGCCAAAGTATTGGAGCTTTAGCTTCAGCATCAGTCCTTCCAATGAATATTCAGGACTGATTTCCTTTAGGATAGACTGGTTGGATCTCCTTGCAGTCCAAGCGACTCTCAAGAGTCTTCTGCAACACCACAGTTCAAAAGCATCAATTCTTCGGCACTCAGCTTTCTTTATAGTCCAACTCTCAAATCCATACATGACTACTGGAAAAACCATAGCCTTAACTAGACAGACCTTTCTTGGCAAAGTAATGTCTCTGCTTTTTAATATGCTATCTAGGTTGGTCATAACTTTTCTTCCAAGGAGTAAGCATCTTTTAATTTCATGGCTACAGTCAACATCTGCAGTGATTTTGGAGCCCCCCAAAATAAAGTCTGTCACTGTTTCCACTGTTTCCCCATCTATTTGCCATGAAGTGATGTCATGATCTTAGTTTTCTGAATGTTGAGTTTTAAGCCAACTTTTTCACTTCCCTCTTTCACTTTCATCAAGAGACTCTTTAGTTCCTCTTCACTTTCTGCCATAAGGGTGGCGTCATCTGCATGTCTGAGGTTAGTGATATTTCTCCCAGCAATCTTGATTCCAGCTTGTGCTGCATCCACCCCAGCGTTTCTCATGATGTACTCTGCATATAAGTTAAATAAGCAGGGTGATAATATATACCCTTGTATTTTATTTTGGGTATAAGCCTTTTATTTTGGGTAATCCCATTTGTGTTCTATTTGAGAGCCATAGCATTCACCCTCTATTCTGAAGACCTTCCCTGAGCTAACCTGCAAGGTGTCCCATCTGCTGCTTCATACTTCAACCAGAGTGAGAACCAGCAAGAAATCTGAGTACTATCCTTCTTAATATAACCACTGAACCAAACAGGCCTTATAAAATTCACCCCTTATTGTCCCTTGTCCATCCTACATTAGTCGGTGAATGTCAATGATCTGTGGGGGTAGGAACAAAAAGGCAATTGAAAATTTCAAAAGAATTAGACACAAACCACCAAAGGTAAATGCTAGCCCTTGAACTGACCCCATCTACACCCAGCAAAGCTCTCCAACAGGCCTCATCCTCTGTTGGTTCTGCTGACTCTAGTCAAAACTGGAAATAGATGGATAAACCTTATAGTATGTTTTTCTCTTTCAAAAAAATGTTTCACCACTCTTCTTCAGTATTTAAGAATTTAAGGCCAGTGCTCTCCAAGAGTCATTACGGTGTAAGTTACCCAGGGTATTCCTAGAGAGCTTTAGAATGCTCCTTTTAGAGGGGAGAAGAAAAGCTTTCAAAACTTTGCTACAGTTTAGATATCACTTTAGTTTGTGAAAAATCTCAATACATTTTTTTCATGTGTAATTTTAAGTTTTGTAAAGAATCTATGTATCATCTCAGCATCATATTGGAGAAGGCAATGGCACCCAACTCCAGTACTCTTGCCTGGAAAATCCCATGGACGGAGGAGCCTGGTAGGCTGCAGTCCATGGGGTTGCTAAGAGTCGGACACGACTGAGTGACTTCACTTTCACTTTTCACTTTCATGCATTGGAGAAGGACATGGCAACCCACTCCAGTGTTCTTGCCTGGAGAATCCCAGGGACAGAGGAGCCTGGTAGATGGCTGTCTATGGGGTCGCACAGAGTCGGACACGACTGAAGCGACTTAGCAGCAGCAGCAGCAGCATATTAGATTTCTCATGATTACAAGTTCCCAGAATTAATTCTATGAAAGCCACTGATCTAGTAAAATAAATTAAAATTAATATTCAGACTAATGAAACAAAATCCAAAAACCAAATTCTGTATTCATGCAAATCCTTTGTTAATGAGTGCTTTTATTTCTACTTACAGTGCTTTGTGCATGTCAGCAGATTACTAAGAAAATATTTAACAGATTTAAACTGTTTTAACAAAACATATTTACATCTTTATTGATTCTTTTCCTCCAATGTTTCCAAATTTTGAAACATATGTTCATAAATATTTTAGCCTATTTCAATCTAATAGAATGCAATTGTCTCCTTACTGTGACTAAACAGCAAGAGGATGTTTGTGAACTGGGCATAAACATGAAGTGACTAAAATGACAGTTTTATGCCAGTTTCATACAAAACAAAATGAAAGACTGGGAAATTTTCAGTGAATTGGAACAAGTACAATGAATCAATTTATTTAGACATCCTCTCTAAAATATGTTCTTCCACCCCCATAAAATGTTTTCTCAAGGTTTCAGACTTAAATTATCCAGATAACCCTCACTATGTTCATTTGACCTTAAGAATCCCTGTCTTTTATATATGTCATGAAAATAAGCCTCACAATCCACTGAAGAAGGTATAATCATCATCATTTTGTAAGAGGAAAGAAAAGCACAAGAGGTTAAGTAACATACATGAGGTTACTTAAGTCTGCAAAGAACTGGAGGACCTGACCTAATCTCCTCTACTATCACCCTACTCTGACTTTTTAAAATACATACGTATCTTATAAAAGTTAGGACATCATAGACCATCCCATCAAACCCATTGGAACTGGGTGAAGAATCTAGACTTAGAACTTAAAATTTGATTAAGAATTTCAATTTTTTTGACTCCTTGGAATCTAACTAGCCACACATCGAAAAGCCTTACCCTCAACGCCCTGAAATAATGGAACTCAATTAAAATTCTACTATAGCTCTCAAAATCCTCTTCAGATGCAACTAGAATACCAAATCCAGATAACCTGCTATTCTGAGAAAAAGAATCAGAGTCCAACAAAGTATACTAAAAATGAAGGCTAAAGAAAGTGCTCTGAAAAGGAATTGGGATTTCTACAAATGAACAAATCTGTCAAAGAAATGTCTGATCACAAGGTCATCACTCTGGTTTTAGTCAAAGTTTAACTATAACTGCAAGTTTAGGAAATGGAGAGTCCCCTTCTCCCTTGAGTAAAAATTAGCTGATCTAAACAACCAAAAGTCAACTCCAGAACAACAGCAATGCTCTTTAAAAAAAAAAAGAGAGAGAGAGCATATTTCTACTATAGTCACAAACTCCTTCAGTAATTAATTATATGTTAAATGTTTAGTCAGTGTGTAAAGAATACAATGTTAATAACAGCTGGCATGGATTCCTTTAAACGTCATTAAAGAGGTCTAACGGGGCAGGTAACCACAAAGGGTATACACGTGTTAGATGGGAGGACAGAGAAGCCTGGACTGGCTCAGTGAAGAGCTGTGGCTGGAAACAGGGGTGGAAGACAGGCCAGACCCTCATACAGACGGATGGACAGAGGTAAACATTTTACAAAGAAAACAAACTAAGAACTTAGCAAACTTGCATTTATGAAACACATACACCAGTTCTGATAAAATGTAGGTCACAATTTGGCCTTCCACGATTCTCTCAGAATCATATCGCACTGCAAGAAATCTGAATTATCAACACATGACTCCAACCTCATTTTATAAAAATCTAGCATGGGCTTCCCTGGTGGCTCAGTGGTGAAGAATTGACAAATTTATTCTGAAAAAAATAAAACAGATAAGTATTTTAGACTTTACTGACTATACAATGTCTTTTGCAATGACTCATTTTGCCTTTAGAGTATAAAAATGGTCATAGAAAACACTTTAAAAATGGGCATGGCTGTGTTCTATAAGGCCTTATAAAAACAGAGATCTAGATTTGGCCCAGGGGTCATAGTTCATCAATCTCTCTGTTTTAAATTATTAAATTATGATGACTTTTAACTGAGGCAGTTGACTTATTCCTAAATATGTTCATACTTTTTTATACTCCCACCCAAGTCTAGGAAATGCTTATTTCCTGTTGTAGAATACAGAAGGTGAACTAATTTGAAGTCAAATTAAACTCTGAGGGAAGTCTACAGCCTGGGAAAACTGACCTGCTATTAAGGCTTCTAAGTTCCTGACTAGTTCAGGGATTAAGAATCAGAGAGAAATATTCTATCTCACTGAAAAGAAGCCTTTGACTGTGTGGATCACAATAAACTGTGGAAAATTCTCAAAGAGATGGAAATACCAGACCACCTGACCTGCCTCTTGAGAAATCTGTATGCAGGTCAGGAAGCAACAGTTAGAACTGGACATGGAACAACAGACTGGTTTCAAATAGGAAAAGGAGTACGTCAAGGCTGTATATTGTCACCCTGCTTATTTAACTTATATGCAGAATACATCATGAGAAACGCTGGACTGGAAGAAACACAAGCTGGAATCAAGATTGCCGGGAGAAATATCAATCACCTCAGATATGCAGATGACACCACCCTTATGGCAGAAAGTGAAGAGGAATTAAAAAGCCTCTTGAGGAAAGTGAAAGTGGAGAGTGAAAAAGTTGACTTAAAGCTCAACATTCAGAAAATGAAGATCATGGCATCCAGTCCCATCACTTCATGGGAAATAGATGGGGAAACAGTGGAAACAGTGTCAGACTTTATTTTGGGGGGCTCCAAAATCACTGCAGATGGTGACTGCAGCCGTGAAATTAAAAGACGCTTACTCCTTGGAAGGAAAGTTATGACCAACCTAGATAGTATATTCAAAAGCAGAGACATTACTTTGCCACTAAGGTTATGGTTTTTCCAGTGGTCATGTATGGATGTGACAGTTGGACTGTGAAGAAGGCTGAGCGCCGAAGAATTGATGCTTTTGAACTGTGGTGTTGGAGAAGACTCTTGAGAGTCCCTTGGACTGCAAGGAGATCCAACCAGTCCATTCTGAAGGAGATCAGCCCTGGGATTTCTTTGGAAGGAATGATGCTAAAGCTGAAACTCCAGTACTTTGGCCACCTCATGCGAAGAGTTGACTCACTGGAAAAGACTCTGATCCTGGGAGGGATTGGGGGCAGGAGGAGAAGGGAAAGACAGAGGATGAGGTGGCTGGATGGCATCACCGACTCGATGGACGTGTCTGAGTGAACTCCGAGAGTTGGTGATGGACAGGAAGGCCTGGTGTGCTGCGATTCATGGGGTCTCAAAGAGTCGGACACGACTGAGGGACTGAACTGAACTGAAGAGTTCTTAAACTTATGTATCAAATACAAACTAGGCCATTTATATATTTTTCATGTACTGTACAAAGCCATATGAGGCAGATATTATTCCTATTTTCAGGTGAGAAAACTGAGGATCAAAAATAATAATAATAATAACTTCAGCCCAAGAATGTGAAAACTGAAACTTACATAACAAAGTCAATGCTCTTTCCAATGAACTATACTGTCTTGCTAAAAAATTCAATCGTTTTCTCTCATTTCCTTGAGTACTTTAAAAATAAAAATAGCAGTCCAACTTTTATCAAGATTATTTTTTATAGATTTCAAAGATGCAGAGAAATTAAAACTTAATTGTACAAAAATCAAGATTTAAATCAAAATTAGGTTCTCATACTTGCCAGCCAACAAAAGTATAAAAGATCCCACAAACATGAGTGGCTTTAATTTTGGAAACATGGTCAGTCTGGGACAAAAAGGGGGGAGGAAGTTAAGTTGCCAATTAATTGATATTTGATCATTAGGTATCAACTTGTATTTCTGGAACATTTAAACTCCTTCTGAAATATACAAACATACTTCTGTGACTTCTTAAAAAGAGCACACTGAAGAGGTTCAAATTGAACAATAAGTCATACTGTCCCATATGTGGGCATACAGACACTAATTATAAGGGCTAAAATTCCATGTAAAGATAATTCCAATGTCCACATCTTCACTGAAGTTTAGGTGAGCTACACACAGACTCCATCTCAGCTAGATGGACACTCTCTCATCACTGCCACCTGTTCATGGCAAAACCCATCTTTGCTTTGTTCCTTGGTTCCTACCTCTGAGTGTCTGTTCCATCTGATCTCTGCAACAGCTGCTAAATGCCACTGCCTTTTTTCAAACCTCTTCCTTTCTCTACTTCCATTTGATTTTTGTCCTCATATGTTCCCTTCTGCCCTAATATTCCTAAGTTTTTTAAAAAATGTTGGTCTTTCATACATAACATCAAATCAAATAGAAGATACTTATCTTTCATACTTTCTGGAAAAAGAAGAAACACAGTGGCAGTGTGCATAATGTAATCTTCAATTTTCAGTTCTCAGATTTCACTGCTGATGGACGAAGTATGTTCTTCATTATGAAAGACTTTTTATGGCTTGAAGACAAATGGGAGCTGGACAAGGTATGTTGGACAGAGTTAATACTCTAAAACTTCCAGCTTCCTAAATTTTAAGCTTTCTAATTTATAAAATATTTTTCCCAATCAAAAAAATAAACCAAGCCCATTTCCAATCTTCAAATTCTATGAACCTATCAAAAATCTTCTATATATAATTTATTTCTTGATCTTGCATTCTGGTCAAGAGAAGCTGGTTTCAATAGAGAAAGATAATAAAGTAAACGAAGACATTTGGAGGGATTCAGAATGGACTTAATTATTTTCAAGAACTCCAGAGACTAACAGAACAGTTCATTTTCCTTTAAAGCTTGAAGCTTTCCTTTTCCTTTATGACAAATATAACATTAATCCCAACTTCATGTTTATGAGCTATGATTAGCATCATCTTTGGCTCACAGGGAAGACTGGCATGCTACAGTCCATGGGGTTGCAAAGAGTCGGACACGACTGAGTGACTGAACTGAACTGAACTTGGCTCACAGACCAAGAGAGGGAGAGACTCTTCAGAATAAGCAGGAATGAGTTAGAAGGGAGGGGACACAGTATTAAGGAGGGTACTGCACATCTGGATAGAATAAGCTAAGTTCAAGTTAACTCAGCGGAAGTGAGAAGAAAAGAAAAAGGAAAGACTACGCTATTCTGGATCCTCCTGAATGGAAGAAAGGAAGAAACAGGAGAGAGCTACAAGACATCAGGCAAATTGTCTAACCCTCCGAGATGCCAATTCTTCACATGTAGAATGTGAACAATGCGTGTAGCATCCTCGAGGTATTATGAGACGATGACATGAGTTATTGCCTGCACATCACTCAGCAGAGAACATGACACATTGTAGGATTTAATCAAGGTCAGCTACTTTGACTGTTATGGCGCAAGTTCTTTCTTGCACAAACACTGCAAAGTCAGGACCTTCATCTAGCCATCACTCAACAGTACTTATTGAGCAGCTGTTATGTCCTGGGCACCATACCAAATACTGGTGGTATATGCGTTAACCACACACTCCTGCACTTTTGGAGCTTTCAAGCAGGAACCAGATCAGGTCAAGGACCACGTAAGTGAGGAAGTAAAGAGACAGGGTGTATCTGGCAGGCTGCAGGGCTCGGTGAGCTCCCCATGCCCCTGCTAGACACTATATAATCCCTAGACTGGAACTCATGATAAGCTCCAATCAAGGTGTACCTAAATGATGAAATACTAAGTACATAGTCTATATTCAATAACTAGCTATTTCTTATGTAAACCGTTTAATAATATAAATAACTTGTTTCCTCAATCTGTTTTGTTGACTAAAGTGCTTTACAGTCCAATGGAATATTGAGCAGTCCTTTATTATTATGATCATCAAAATCATGTCTCTGCCAAGTATCTGGGTTTTACAAGATATTTCATTTCTTGACTTGGAATATACAGAAGGAAGAAAGAAAAAACGGACCACCTGAATGTTTATGCTAAGCAGACTGTTTCAGCTTAATTTTCCCCTGGTGCATTTATTCACCAAGTATTTAATATATGCCCACTATCTACCAGCACTTCAGTAGATGCGTGCACACTAACGATTCTATCTATCCACGTAGATAAAATTTTCAAGTTTAGAAAGTGCTTTCACATTTTCTCAGAGGCTTCCCTGGTGGCTCAAATGGTAAAGAATCTGCCTGTAATGCAGAACACCCAGGTTTGATCTCTGGGTCAGGAAGATCCCCTGGAGAAGGGAATGGCTACCCACTGCAGTAGCCATTCTGGAGAATGCCTGGAGAATCCCATGGACAGAGGAGCCTGGCTGGCTATAGTGCATAGGGTTTCAAAGAGCAACTGAGCAACTATCACACTTTCACATATTCTCTTATTTAGTTCCCAAAACAACACTGTGAAAAAGTATTATCCCTTTTCTAGATGAAGAAACTGATACTGGGAAGAGATGTACACAAAGTTACACAATGAGCAAGCTCCAAAGCAGAATCCCAAACCTAGACCTTCTCCCTCTAAGTCCTTCACCCTAACTACTACACCTCAAAGCCTGTCCAGTGATTCACCTACATCATACATAGTGAATTCTGACTTAACATCTTTATACCAGCATAAAAATAATAAACATTTGCTCATAAAATTCATATACTTTTTTTCACAGTATGGAGGGAAAATGACCATTTATCTCTCTAACATGATACTCACCTGAGATTGTACAAAAAACATACTGCCACAACTCTTTCAATCCCCAGAACTACATGCTGCATAGCATACTGCACTTCTGTACCCCATAAAGAACCTACTTAGAGAAGAATCAACCAAGTCTATCTCTGCTCATTTAGGCTCGCCAAAGTAGTTTTACTTTTTATTCACAAATTGGTCTGATTAAATTTACAGATTAGTTTTAAGTTTGAATATATACCTGATTCACTTTTCTGTATGCCTGAAACTAACACAACATTGCAAATCAACCATATTTCAATAAAAATTTCTTTTAAAAATGCCTTTGATCAAGAATGATGAAACTATAAAACTCTTAGAGGAAAACACTGGCAGAACACTCGATGATATAAATCAAAGCAAGATCCTCTATGACCCACCTCCTAGAGTAATGGAAATAAAAACAAAAGTAAACAAGTGGGACCTGATTAAACTTAAAAGCTTTTGCACAAGGAAACTATAAGCAAGGTGAAAAGACAACCCTCAGAATGGGAGAAAATAACAGCAAATGAAACAACTGATAAAGGATTAATTTTCAAAATATACAAGCAGCTCATACAACTCAATACCAGAAAAACAACCCAATCAAAAAGTGGGGAAAAGACCCAAACGGACATTTCTCCAAAGAAGACATACAGATGGCTAATAAACACATGAAAAGATGCTCAACACCGCTCATTATTAGAGAAATGCAAATCAAAACTACAATGAGGTATCACCTCACACCGGTCAGAATGGCCATCATCAAAAAGTCTACAAACAATAAAAGCTGGAAAGGGTGTGGAGAAAAGGGAACATTCTTGCACTGTTGGTGGGAATGTAAATTGATACAGCCACTATGGAAGACGGTATGGAGATTCCTTAAAATGCACGAAACAAAACCACCATCTGACCCAGCAATCCCACTCCTGGGCATATACCTTGAGGAAACCAAAATTAAAAGACATGTATCCCATTGTTCATTGCAGCAGTACTGACAATAGCTAGAACATGGAAGCAACCTAGATGTTCATCAACAGATGAATGGATAAAGAAGTTGTGGCACATATACACAGTGGAATATTACTCAGCCATAAAAAGGAATCCATTTGAGTCAGTTCTACTGAGGTGGATGAACCTAAAACGTATTATACCAAGTGAAGTAACATAAATATCAGAAAGAAACAGATAAAAATCATATTCTAAGGCATATATACAGAATCTAGAAAAATGGTACCAAAGAATTTATTTACAGGGCAACAATGGAGAAACAGACATAGAGAATAGACTTATGGACATGGGGAGAGTAACATGGAAACTTACATTACCATATGTCAAATAGACAGCCAACGGGAATTTGCTGTGTGGCTCAGGAAACTCAAACAGGGGCTCTGTATCAACCTAGAGGGGTAGGGTAGGGAGGGAGATGGGAGGGGGGTTCAAAAGAGAGGAGATATATGTATACCTATGGCTGAATCATGTTGAGGTTTGACAGAAAACAAAATCCTATAAAGTAATTATCTTTCAATAAAAAATAAATTAATTAAAAAAGAGAATTATGAGAACCAGGACCATTTCTGATCTTTTGACAAATGTTATCTAACTCACCGTGAAACAGGACAAATCAATGAAATTTTTCAAATAAACCTCATTAGGGAGGGTAACAGAGAAAAAAAAGACAAACAGTAGTAAATTAGGAACACCTTTCTCCTGGTGACGATAGCAATGACAGAGTCAACACATTCATATCAAGAAAAAAAAATGTAGGGAAATACCAGATACATCTAAATGGGGAAAAAAAGACAGTAATTGTCTAAAATCCCCGATACAGCTGACACTTAAAACAATCTTCTACTCTACCACAGTATCCCAGGGTATTGAGAACCATGATGGACACTTTGTGGGGTTAGTTCCCCTCAAGGCTGGAAACTCTGGAGGTACCTGGGAAGGGAAGTGACATTTCCCAAGTGCCTACCATATCCAAATCCCAAGTTAGGCATTCCACACTTATGACCTCTCTAAATCCTTCCAAAACCCTGTCTTAATATGTAATACTATCTTCCTGTCACAAGTGAGGAAACAGGGTCTCACAGAGATCAGATGAGGAAATGATCAATAAATCTGCCCTAAGTCAATGACTATAGTGTAACACAGAGAAGATGCTTGCAAACATCTGATTCTCAAACCTGTTTCTATTCACTCCACCATAATCCTAATTACATAAGCCTTCTCATGCATTGATTTCTAATTAGGAGAATTATCTCAAGAGACCTGTAAAGCATTTTATTCTGTAAGAAACCACACCTGTGTAACTGGGTCATGCCAAGCTTCTGAAACTTAAGTTCCAAAGAGCAGAGGAGCTTCCCCTTATGATGATGGCTACAGATATCAGGAGAGCTATGCTGTCATGACCCAAACGCAATGGAAAGAACCACTGGAGAGCTAAAGAAGACTGCAAAGAGATAGGTCAGGACTTAAAGATTTGGATGCTGATTTCAGGTTAAGTTCTTTTTCTTGTTTTTGGCACATGGCATACAGAACTTCTCACGCCCACTGCATTGGAAGTGTGGAATCCTAACAACTGGATCACAGATGTCCAGTTCAAATGTATTTTTAACTTTCAACTACTGTGTGCCCAGTGCTATGGACACAATAAACAATCACAATCTCCATCCCTGAGTGAAGAGGACAGCCTCATACTTACAATAAAATACGGCCCAGCACTATGCTACAGGGACCCACGGGGAGCTCGGGGACTTAGGAGAGACAGAAACAACCCAGTTTGGAGGACAAGAAAGGACATAACACTACTTATAGGAATCTATCCCACAACAACACTCACATGTGTGCACAAGATACATCAAGATACTAACTAGGAGAAAAACTGGAAATAATCAAATATCCATCAATTGAGGATAAATAAATAATACATTATAACATCTATACTAAGGAGCTATTTAAAAAGATGATATGTGGGCATAGAATGACATTAAATGGCTTTAATTATCATACTATATATTAACTGAAAAAAGGAACATGAAGACCAAAAAAATGTGGTCCTATGTTTACTTTTATATATGTAAATTTATTCAGATAATTCTAAGCATATATAAGAACCAAAGAGTCTCAGAACTGGAGAAATGATTTTCCCAAAGTCATGGAAGCAACTATGGGCTAGTCATTCATTTAACTGAAAATATTACAAAATTAATATTTGGTGATGAGCGACTGAGCACACACAATGCAAAAAAGCTCACACACTCCTCAGTAATGTTAGCACTCAGTAATTTTGAGTTGCTAGGTTATTCTTTGAAATAAATATATATGTGTGTGTATGTGTGTGTGTGTGTGTGTATATAAATATATATATAGGCGTCCCCGGGTAGCTTAACTGGTAAAGAATTCACCTACAATTCAGGACACCCCAGGTCAATTCCTGCGTCAGGAAGTTCCCTGGAGAAGGGATAGGCTTCCCACCCCCGTATTCCTGGGCTTCCCTGGTGGCTCAGACAGTAAAGAATCCACCTGCAGTGTGCAAGACCTGGGTTCCATCCCTGGGTTGGGAAGATCCCCTGGAGGAGGGCATGGCAACCCACTCCAGTAGTCCTGCCTGGAGAATCCCCATGGACAGAGGAGCCTGGCGGACTACAATCCAAGGGGTCACAAAGAGTCAGACATGACTGAGCGACTAAGCACGGCACATATATTTGGGACTTCCCAGGTGGCTTGCTGCTACTGCTAAGTTGCTTCAGTCGTGTCCGACTCTATGTGACCCCATAGACGGCAGCCCACCAGGCTCCCATGTCCCTGGGATTCTCCAGGCAAAAACACTGGAGTGGGTTGCCATTTCCTCCTCCAGTGCATGAAAGTGAAAAGTGAAAGGGAAGTCATTCAGTCGTATCAGACTCTTAGTGACCCCATGGACTGCAGCCTACCAGGCTCCTCTGTCCATGGGTTTTCCAGGCAAGAGTGCTGGAGTGGGGTGCCATCGCCTTCTCCATCCCAGGTGGCTTAGTGGTAAAGAATTCGCCTACCGATGCAGGAGACACAGGAGACGCGGGTTCAGTCCCTGGATAGGAAAGATCCCCTGGAGGAGGAAATGGCAGCCCACTCCAGTATTCTTGCCTGGAGAATTCCATGGACAGAGGGGCCCGGCACACTGCAGTCCATGGGGTCTCAATGAGGCAGACATGACTCAGTCGGATATGACTCAACACGCACGCATACTACTTTAATTATTTCAGAGTAAAGTACTTTTGAAAATTTTTTTCACATGATCTTTGTTCAGGTTTCCCTGTTTATAAGCATTCATAAATACTTCCTACACAAATAAGATTGTTCTATTCGAATCTATAGAATAAAGAAGACAAAGCATGCAATAAGATAGAAAATAATAGGATGAAAACAGAGAATCCCTTGATGCTATTGACCTAAACTTGATTTGATGCTAAAAGCTTTTCCAGGCAAAAAAAGGAATAAGGATGGAAATTTTTCTTTTCAATACTGAATTAAAGGAAAATTATTTTAGGAGCTGGAAGAGTCTTAAAAAGATCATCTAATAAGACTTTTATTTCCCGAAGAAGAAACTGAGGCTCTTCATAAAAAGATCACTCATACTAATGATTACCAATAGGAGAATATAGCTGGGAAAATCTAAAAGTATCTTCAAAGTCCACTACCTTCTCTGGTACCCATACAGCAACACTTAAACCTAGTTATTGAAGAAAACTACTTTAATTTAGGCTTAGTTATCCAAAAAGTCTATCTCTAGGGGTAGAGATTACTGTTCAAATCTCCTTTTCCAAATGTAAACAGAGCCTAAAATATTTCCTTCACTCTTTTCAACTATTTAAACAAGAAAACAGAATGTTTTAATTTTCTTATATTTTATGGCAATATAGTTATCATGAGACAGAAAATATAGCATGCTATAATCCAAACTGATTCAGAAATTAAAAGAAAATTTAAAATCCAAAGTCCCTGGTTTCTAAAATGAAATAGCAACAAGCTTTACTGAAAGTTGAAACTACTTTATCAGAGCAGTACTTTCATTAATTGAAATCACTTTATTATAAGCCAACATCCATTATTAGTAACTTTCAGATTTCTGGGCTAATCAATGGGGGAGGGGCAATAAGACAAACTGAACCTTTGAAATGCAATTTAAAAGAAAAACTCTGTTTTCAAAACTGTACAACAATTTTTCCCAAAGTGTGTTCCACCAGCCATGGAATGCTAAAAGATACCATGAAAAAGAATAAGGCAGGAAGAGAATTTTTTTAAAAAATGTGACAGTGTGGTCTCCTTGAAGCCTTGAATAGGCTGATAGTCTTATGATTCTCTAAGAAGGAGCTACGACACAAAGTATGGAGGAGAGCATGGCAACCCACTCCAGTATTCCTGCCTGGAGAATCCCATAGACAGAGAAGCCTGGTGGGCTACAGCTGAGACAACTGTCACAGAGTTTGACGGGACTGAAGCAATTGAGCATGTGCGCATGCAAACGTATTTAACCACAGGGCCATTTGTTCACAGTATTCCCTAAAGAATTAATATCCAGTAAAACACAGTTTTGGAATCTGCCAGCACATCTTGTCATTGGCCTCTAGACCATACAAAGCCCTTGCTCACCAGTGTTCTAAGAAGAGCTATGGAAAGGGATAATGATTAGGTCATAGCTTGGCCTTATCATCCTCTCTTACCTTGGCAGAGAAAAACAAACTGAAGATGACTAATTTCAGGCAATGAAAATGACCCCTCCATAATGTACTAAAACACAAACTGCATTATTTATGAGCATACAATCTACATGTTATAAAGCTCAAACCACTGCATTTATTATTCTCACACTTTACTACATGATATTCTGTTAGACCTATTGCTAATCCAAAAAATTACATTCATTACTCCAAAAAATAAATGTTATTTTAGGTTGGAGGTATGGAGTTGAGATTTGGGACATGGTTCACCAATTCCCTGGTAATCCCAGGGAATACCAGGTTTAATAACCTGTTAATAGGTGTTGCTTGTCAAAACATAAACGTATTTTTAAAAGATAATCTACATAATAAAAGGAGACCCCAAAATGACAAAAGTTCAGATAACAGACTAAGTAGAACACAAAGGTACTATGAATTGCTGGCTACACTTGTTTTAAAGTATTTTCTTAACCTGTCACCAAATCTGTTCTGAATTCACAGGCCAGATCTTTTTGACAAAAATTTAACAATAATTTATAAACATGAGGGGTAACATTTGGATGATAAAAATCAGGATACATCTCAGCAGTTAAGGCTGAGAAGCTCTCAAATTTATCCCATATGTTAGAGAGCTTAAAGGTCATGTAAGAGGAGATTAAACGAAGGACAACATGTTCAAAGCAAGTGTTTGATGTCTAAATTATTAAGGGTGGGCTGTTACAACTCAATTATACTTACAGAGTTGTCAGTAAATCTGCTACAGGAAAGACCCATTAAAGACTGACGGCCTAATGCTCTACTCTGGACATAAAATGTACATCTAGTAAAAGGCCAAAATGTTGCTTGAAAAGAATTCTACATTCAAATTACTCCTGGATCACCTCTTACTTTACCTGGATCTTATGGCCCTAACTCTGCCTCTGGTTCCCCATCTGTTAAATATGAGCATCTTCACTGAAATTTTTCAAGGACTAGTCAATAAAATAACATTAACAAAGAAAAACTAATAGTGTTACAGTTTTGTCTCAAATTGAGAACCTGAATTTACTTTTATCATAGTATGCAATGGCAGTCAGTTCTAAACTCAGTCAAAAGCATTAACAGAAAAACTATTTTCTAAGTAGGATTAAAAACAGACAGAAGACAGCTTATCAGAAAGGGCCTGTTCTAAAGACCAAGTCTCCCACTCATACACAGCACAGGCGCTGGGGGCCAGACCACTGTAGGTCCAGTCACAAGCAGGGTACACCCATAAGCCACAGGCTCCCTGCTCAAGTATGCTGTGTCTGGGTTTCTGCTGTTATAAAGTGACTGGCAACCCTAAGGACTAAATGAATTAATACAGATAATACCCTATAAGCCCTGCTTTCGCATAGTAAAATGTTAGGTATTTTTATTATCACTGACATGACAGCGTCCCATATAAAAACTTTCTCTTTATAGCAACAAAACAAAGTTTTGCTGCTTCTGGAGTAAAAAGTGCTGCTTGTCCTTAACATCAGAAACAGATAACTGAGTATATCTCATTTTCATTATGATTTACAAGATGTTCAAGATCACACGCAAAGCACAAACAGAGCAATCAACTCTGATGTACAGTCTCCATATTTGGGCTCCTTTTTGTTTTATTCTTGATTCTCTACTTTTATTTGGGGCTTTTTTTTTTTCCTGTAAATCACTTGGAATCCTATGTGCAATACTATGTACAAAATTTACCCCCCCCAAAAAATAATCTACTAAAATACTTCTTTTTCAAGTAAGAAACCAATGAAACAGAAAACAACAGAAAATGTTAACCAAATAGAGATATAATGAAAAGAGGGTAAATCCTAAAGTGAGCACAAGGAATTTGAATATTAAGTGGATGGCAATGAGAGGAATTCTATGCAGAGATGTTTGGGTGAAAGAAGACTTAAAATGGCAATTTAGTGACAAAACGATACACATCAACCAGGGAATCTGATTCTTACAAAACTATGACCACATTACACCTGAAATAAAACCAGATTTAAATTTCTATTGCTGAAACAGAATCACAATTCAGTTTTGCTAGAAAGAAAAAAATTATTTGATCATATCAACTCCAACCATATGATGTTTATATACAACAAAAGACAAACACAGCAGATTCAAGGGCTCCAGAGGAAAAATTACACCTGATAAAAGGAAAGCATTGAAAATAGAGATGCAATGGAAAGAAAGAAAAGGTACACAGAAAATAATTATAATGATTAAAAATCTAAACAATAGATTCCACAATAAATAAATAAAAAGCAAAATACAAATAAATAGATTTAAACACCACTTTTGTGCACACCCTGACACAGGGGACAGTTAAGAAGATGCTTAAAATTCAAAGCACCCCTTCCATGAGCAAAAGGAGTTATATATGCCATTCAAGCGAATAACACCTCAAATATCTGCTCCCTCTCATAAACCTTGTCATCATTTTGCTGAGATAATGGTAAGGGAGGAACAAATCTCTCTGTGAGCATATGGAGAGATGTCTAAAATATCACCATGCTCAAGGCAAATACTCAACACATAAGTATACACAATATTAAAACCTTTTCTATAAAAAAACTAATTCTCAGAGTTACTTCAAATTAAACAAACAAATGAGATGGTTTGGCAAACTACCCAAAATGCTATCCCAGTTTACAGGGAAAGCTAATAAGCATCATTGGGGACACATTACCCAATGGCCTGGTTGAGGAATCAGGCTATTAGGTATCTTGAATATCTTCATCTCCTCAAAAGTCAAGTAGAAAAAAAAAAAAATGTTGTTATTTTTCTAATTTTCTATAAAAAGCAGTTTATATGAGAGGTATATAGTTTGCATGAAACCAAACCACTAACACCATATACTTGTAATTCTAATTAACACCTAAGAACTCTGGAAATCAGGACATATGTTAATAGAACTAAATTATGGGCAGATAGCTATAAAGTTTCTCTCATTCACAATTAATCAATGAATACCAAATTTGTGCCACAGGCAGTGTGAACAGAAAAACTACTTACGAGTTCCCCACCCTTGCAAAGAGCCAGACACAACTAGCAACTGAACTGAACTGAAGGAGCTCCTAGCCATGTAGATTACTTGGTTGAAGCACAGTCACAAAAGGTTATGAAGTTGATGGGGTCGCAAAGAGTCAAACACAACTTACCTACTGAACAACAACAACAACAACAAAAGTGTGTGAGACAAAGAACAAATGAATATCCTGGAGACTTCAGGGGCTAGGCTGGTCAGGCACTTGAACACTTGTTTGATTGCCGGTCCGCTGGTAATGCACAGAATACTTATCCTCAAGAACCTACAGAGCCCAGGAATCAAACATGTATCAAGTGGCAAGGAATAGTCTTTCAGTTATGAAGAAATCCCTCTGTGGTTACAGAAGAGACAAAGTAACTAAACTAAAAATTTACTCAGGTGACTTTACCTGGGGGCTGTGTGTGTATGCCAAGTCACTTCAGTCATGTCTGACTCTGTGCGACCCCATGGACTGTAGCCTGCCAGGATCCTCTGTCCATGGAATTCTCCAGGCAAGAGTACTGGAGTGGGTTGCCAATTCCTTCTCTAGGGATCTTCCCAACCCAGGGATGGAACCCACGTCTCTAAGTCTCCTGCACTGACAGGCGGGTTCCTCAGCACTGAGCCACTGCTAGTCCCCTAACATCACTACACCTCTGTTTTGCCCTATGATGCCACTCTTCAGCTCATCAGAGCTCCTCAGGGCAGAGGACCTGAGCACAAGGATTTTCAAATACAAGCATGAGCCACACCAACACTGTATGCAATATAGTTGAAAGAAGCCAGGAGAATGACTCCCACTTCATGTTCTATTCTGATCCCTCTGCCTGTCTACCTAAATTCAGTGATGACTTAAGCACTTTGATACTTTACATAGAATTCTTCATATTGCCATCTACTTAATATTCAAATCCCTTGTCCTCACTTCTAGGATTTCCCCTCTTTTCATTATATCCCTATTCTGTTAACATTTTCTGTTGTTTTCTGTTTCATTTTATTTTGCATATATAAATACATTGGTTTCTTACTTGAAAAAGAAGTATTTTAGAAGGGTTTTTTTTTTTTTTGGTAAATTTTGTACATAGTATTTCACATAGGATTCCAAGTAATTTACAGGAATGCTTCAGCGCCATTTCTGCAAACGGTTCAGAATGTTTTATACTTTAATTTCACCTTGTTGTATTTCTGACTTTACAGAAAAGCAGCAGTCTGTAGTTCAAACCTGAACCATAATAAACTTCTCTCTGTTACTCTTGTAAATTTGCACCTTTTCACAGTAGAGTCATGGCAAACTATGTTCCCAGCGAATTTCTTTCAGCTTTGAAGTTTGATAATGTAACTATCCTGATGCGAAGAGCCAACTCATTGTAAAGACCCTGATGCTGGGGAAAATTGAGGGCAGGAGGAGAAGCAGTCAACAGAGGATGCAATGGTTGGATGGCATCACCAACTCAATGGACATAAGTTTGAGCAAGCTCCAGGAAGGTAGTGAAGGACAGGGAAGCCTGGCATGCTGCAGTCCATGAGGCTGCAAAGAGTTAGACACAACTTAGCAACTGAAAAACAACAACAGCAAATGCAACTATCCTTCATAAGTAAAGAATCTGCTTGCAATGCAGGAGACCCAGGTTTGATCCCTGGGTCAGGAAGATCCCCTGGAGAAGGGAATGGCAACCCACTCCAGTATTCTTGCCTGGAGAATTCCATGAATAGAGGAGCTTGGCAGGCTACAGTCCATGGGTCACAATGAGTAGGACATGACTGAGCAACTAATTCTTTCTTTCTTTCCTAATTAAAGCACTGAAATTTTCCCACACAATGACAGGACACTATATGCTATATACATATATATGCATACAGATGTGGCTTTACATATATAGCCAAAGACAATCTAAATATGTGGTTTATAGTCAAAGTTAATTCTGTCCTGATTAGTCATATAATCACATATTCCACCACATAGTGCTATTCTATACTGCACTCCTGACCATCTGTTTCACAGTTATATGATACCACGCACATAGCAGATCAAATGATAAAGTATATACAGAACAAAGCCCTATTACTTTTCCTGATAAAGCATATGTCCCAGGTAGGACGGAACCTCTGCCTCCATCTTTGTAAATGAAGAGCAGCATAAAAAAAGACATATCATAATTATCATTGATGGAGTAGGTGGCTAATTTAATTCATGAACTCATGATGAGTCCCACCCATCCCCTTTCCCCTCTTCTCAAACACTCCTACCTATAACTCCAAGGTCAAATGATCTGAATACATATTCTCTCAGTTCTAACACAGAACAAATTTAACCTCTGGAAGTGGCTCTATAAAACTCTGTCTCAGTTCTAATAAATTTAACAAACGTTAAATTCACACCTCAGAACAACATTCACGAAAGTAAGAAGTCTGACTATTCACATAGCAAATTAAGAACTGTATAATAAAGGCTTGAAATCTTATAGCTACAGGGCACTTCTGGACATAAGGATCATCTAGCTCAGCATCTTCATTTCAGAGAATTTAGTATGGAATTGTACAACTGGATCTTGTTGACACAACTTACAAAGTTATAAGTCAAAGTATAACAATACAAAATCCAAAGCACCTTTCAGCTGGTAAACACTACCTTGTTTAAAAATAATCAGAATCATAATCCATTCTTTCTAAAGAACAGCAATACTAAGTAGCCCTATCTCTAGCCATTCTATCCTGAGATAGAATGGCTCAAGTGCAAGCATTTGTCAACTTACTTTACACAGGAGCAAAGAAAACTAAACTTGTCCTTAAAACTGGCCATGCCCAGCCCAACACCTACCTCAAATGAAGTAAATGTCAGGTCAGTGTAGATTTAGCAGCAAAAATTCCCTGAAGAAGAAATAGCCATGGTAACAGCCACTCCTATCCAAATACTTTTTAAGAGGCACACATACGTATACAAAGAAGTGGTATTTTAAGAACCCACAGTCAGTCTAATTCATGCAGAAAAATCCCCTAAAAGGAACATTTATATTATTACCATGTTGGTTAATATATTTTAACATTTGCATAAACTTACATTGTGTGTTCTCTCTATTCATTCTCATGACTAACTTTAGTAGTTTTATAAGGTGACATCTATTTCCAGGAACAAAATCTCATTGTATATAACATTAGGCCAATAGGAAAAAGATTTTAATTTTCAATGACCTGTCAAAAAGTTACTGCTTGAAATCAACTGGGTCCTATAAGTTACCAAAATACCATCTGAAGCTCACCATGCCTTCTGAAAAGAAAACAAACACATCTTACTGATGAGCACTTATTTTTGCAATGTAAATGAAGATTGAAAGCAATACTAATTTGGTCTACTACTTAGAATAATATTCATGCACATTACTCTGGAGCCTTTGTTTGGGATCATTATAGATCTAATATATCAGAGGGCAAAATACTATAGCCAGAAAAATCTGCAGAGGAAAAAAGCAAAACTTCCAGCTGACCATGCAAAGTAATTCTACAGAAGGTAACAGCAATCTGCATACTTGGACTATTTTGGGTGGATATATTAACAATCTCGGCTTAGCTTGCAAGATTCTGACAGCTAAAGCACAGTTCTGGTTCTTTTAGGCCCCGAAATCTGATTCCAAATCTGCTACCAACCTTGTATACAACTCTGCCTTATATATTTGAGGTGGTACAATAATAGTAACCTACTTTCTCAGAAATAAATATTTGTCAGGGTCTTTACATTTCTGGATCTCTCTCACTTTCCCTGACCTGAAGAGTTCTTTCCCCAGTCTTGATCCATAAATACCACTAGCTTTCCTCAGTATTATTCAGAGTTCGGTACTTCATCTATCAACCACCAGGAAGGTTATTAAACCTCTGTACTTGTTAAAATCTTTCTAATCTCATTGGGGACTTCTCCAAAGCACTCTTTCTCATACTCTGCTCCTCCAAATGTGGGCCTGCTCCCAACACTTTCCTCAGGTCGCACTCCTTCTCATTTCTCCTTACTGCACCCCACTGATGTAGATACCTGGACCCAATCCTCAGATCCACAGTCTTTGCTCATAGGAACCCATTAGTTCATCCATCCTATCTTGTAGCTGTTGGACTGAAAAAAATCAACTCCCTCTCTGTGTCCAGCTAATTCCTTCACTACCTTTCATTTGCGGAGTACCTGAGTATATAAACCAAGAACTAGACAAGGCCATTTCTTAGAGGGAAATAGAAATACATAGATAAGAAACAGGAGCAAATGGTGTCTGTATTTAAAAGTTAATTTATATTAAAAAAACAATATCACTCATCATCTTCTGTCTAATCCATCTTGCCCCAGTTTGTCCTCTGCCTCTCTTAACCCTCATCCTTACAAACATTCCACCAATCTTATCCCTGTTTACATGGACTCCTGCATACCTACCCGACTCCCATCTCCACATCCACTCTTCAATCCATCTTCCACCCTCCATCAAAGTGGTCTCTCTAACACACAAATTCAACCATGCCTTTCCATGCTCAAATTCCCTTCCCACAACTGGTAAGTTTTCAGAAAAGCATGCAAAGTCCTAAGTCTACAAAACAAAGAAGCCTTCCCAATCTGCCTTCACCTTACCTTGTACCAACAGTAGTACACTACTTTAAGATCTATGAAACACAGCAGGCTTTCCCATTCTTCCCTGTGCCTTCCTGCTATCTCGAACACCAGCAACTTTCTCCACAAACACTTACTAAAACTTCAAAGCAGCTAGAGCTTCATCTCTTCCTAGAAGCTTTCCCTAACTTGTATCCAGAACCCAGGGACCCTTTCTCTATACCAACAGTACCCTATGCACACCTCTATCAAACTGCTTCTCTCACTATATTCATCACTGTTGACTTTGGTGTCCATCTGTCCACTAGAATGCAGGCTCCTTGTCCTAATACATAATTTAGGCGATCAGCTTAGTGCCTAGCTGAGAGCAGATATTCTCTACAAGATGAAGCCCTACAGGAATAGAGATGCAGACATAAAGAATGACTTGTGGACCCAGCGGGGCAAGGACAGGGTGGACAAACTCAGATGGCAGCGCTGAAAACATTTCTGTGGGTAAAACAGAGAGCTAGTGGGGAGCTGCTGTATAACACCAGGAGCTCAGCCCAGAGCTCTGTGATGACCTAGAGGAGTGGGAGTGGGGGCAGGGAGCAGGATGAAGATGCAAGAGGGAGGGGATATACATTTACATACATATATATATACACACACACTTATGGCTGATTCACACTGCTGTACAGAAGAAACTAACACAACTTTGTAAAGCAACTATCCTCCAATAAAAAATAAAATTTAAAAAAAGAAGATGCCCTTTTAGCCAAAGCAAACTGGATTATGATTTTGTCAACTAATTGAAAAAGGCAGTTAAGTGGGAAACCACAAAAACTGATACACGTTTCACCATGTTTACATGAACGTACAATATCTCAAAGTGCTTTCATTCACCCATCTCTGGATATCATGCCAGGGCCTCTTCTTTGAGTTTAGGTCTGCAGATTAAAGATCAGCATTATCTTTCTGCATAATGCACTGGCTATGACAGCCAATTTGGCTTTCTAAAAGGGTACCAAAAACTTAAAGACACCTGAAGAATAACTGGAGCAGTTTTTTAGATTATTTGTTCACTTTTATTCATCCATTCCACCCTCACCAAATTCAAAAGTAAGACTTTAAAGTGATCTTCATCAAATCTCTCCAAAGAATTCAATTTACATTTTTATTTTTAAAAAACTTGCTTTCCACCCTCATATTTTATCAATTTACTTAATATTCAATTAAATACACATTTAGAAAGACAATAAGTAGACAAACAACAAGTTTAGAAATGTACATAACCCCTCCCAGGAAGCCTACAACTCAACATGGCAGGATGATAATGAAGGCTTCCTTAAAGTACGGTCTTCGAGTCAGAATCACTCACGTGCATAACAGTTAGTACACTTTATCTACCAAATGGAAAACATCAGTTAGCCCAGAAAGCTGGTTAAGTAGAAGTTGGTTGAAAAGTTCTATGATAAACTGTTATGGAAAGAACACAGGGAATCAAAGAGAAAGCATGGACAACCAACGAATTTCCTCCAACCTTCCATAAGCACTCATAGGAGAGGCACTACAGCACAATGGTGAGGTCATCCATCCCTCACAGTTCTTCAGTGACTCCCAGCAGTTTGCATTCAATTTCCAACCCCTTAGTACACAAATGCCACCCACTTGCAATCTTACACTACACACACACACACACACACACACACACACACACACATCCTTGCTGTTTCTCCAGCTCTTCTGACTTATTTGCAGTTATCTCAAACGTGCTCATCCCTGGACTGAGGAGGTCCCAATTCTAATTAGTTAGTCATCTTTAGAGTGTCAAGTATCATCACTTCCTCTAAAAATCTCTCCCTTATGCTACTCCTCCTCAAGAAGGCAGACGCCCTGGCTTGGCAGCCTCTCTGCACCCTGTTATATGTAGGTGACAATGTATATTGGCTGCCTTAGGTCAGTCCTAGGTTATGCCTGTTGCCTCCATATAAGTATAGACAGCACTCATTTCACTATTAAAGTGTCCCAGTTTGATAAGAAAGTATATGGTCTCCCTAGACATTGTATAATACAAAGACGATTATGCAATGGTCTATTCTCTTATTTAAAATAAAAACATACACCTCAGACTATTCCACCTCTCAAATATGTGTAATTATTATTCACTCTTTTTCTATTCTGGAAAGAATCACATTTGGACAATAAATAATATATGGCTGTTTTTTGTACATAGCTGTATACATTACCATACCATTCAATGCTTTCTTTTCTATCTCCTTCACAAGACTATAAATGTCTTGAGGAGCAAGGACTTATTTATCATAATAACCTCATAGCAGAGCCCAAGCTCAAAACATATTAAGTATATTCAATAATTTTTGTTGACTACTACCAATCAATTCAGAATACAATCCTTCTCCAAACAGCTAGCAGCATAAACAGGTATTTATAAACAACTGAATAATAAGTGATTTGTTAACCTTGACTTATGCTCACAATAGTAATTATATAATGTTGTAACCATATTAATCTCAAAGAATATTATCACCAGTAACAACATAATATTTGACATACTAGCTCAATTCATTCATATAATATGATGAACTCTCAATTTTAACAACATTACTAAGCATTAAAAGGTAATTTTTATAGAACATTTTTGTGTCTCAAGAAATGCACATAAACCCTAAAAATTGGTTATTGCATTTTTGTTTAAAAAGAAAATGCAGAAATCAGCTCAGCTTTTCTCTTCCTCAAAGTGCCATTAAAAGCTATTTCTGCCTAGGGAAAATGATATACGTTTTGTACATAAATTTACAAGAACAAGCAAAGCTATTTCATATTTTAGCCTAATAACAATGGTTAGACAGCTTCCACATAATATAATTCACAGAAAAATATACAAATAACTAATAAAATGGCAGCACAAATATGATTTGAAGACCTTGGATTATTTGTCCTCATGCAGTTTGTTTCTAATTACTTAAAAGCACTGAGAAAAATGGAAAACTGTTTTGTGGATAAATAAAAATCTTACACAGTAAGAACTTGATCAGAGAATCAGATAACTAGCTACCAAAATTATAAAATTATGACTTAGGTCTGGAATTAAAACCAAGAACATTTCTAAAATCAGTATCAAGGGGGTGGGAATAGAAGTGATCCAAAAAGGGAATTCCTCTCTCTTCACTGAAAAGAACAAAAGAAACCACATTTTAAGAAACAGGTCAGGAAATTAAAGGTGGGAAAGACGCTAAATTATAAGAAATAATTCAACTGCCTTCTTCAATTAAATTTTCAATAATTTTCATGAAGAAAAATAGATAGGTTTACATACTCAAGTTACCAATGTTGTGGCAAATTAACGCAATTTCTAAATAAGTAGCTTTACAATTCTTATATGGAACCTCAAGTTTTATATTATCTTGCAACTAATTACAAGCTTGGGCAATCACTCAAAACAGAAATAAAGTTAAAGCGAAATGAATACTCTCCCCTCTCAACTTTCACAGCCATGTCTCACGCAACCATACTTTAATGACTGTTTCTAGTTACTTATAAACTGTCATTATCTCACCAGGCGATAGATTGAGATTTTCCAAATCAAAAAGAGCACAACATCAGCAAGCCAGGGCAGGGGCCAGGAAAGATTACAGTCTGTAACAGAATCACTCAGCTTTCCTTTATCACTGCTAACTGGAAGGGTCTTACCTATAAATAAATTATACAATCCTTGTTCATCTACAAATCTCACCCCATCATCCCAATCTGGACCTTCATACGTGGGGAGAGTGAACAGGAAAGGGATAAGAAGTACCAGTGATGGGCATCAAAGGTTACTAACGCTGGTTGTGTACCTACTATGTGCCGGGCAGTAAGTACCAGTGATGGACATCAAAGGTCACCAACGCTGGTTATGTACCTGCTATGTGCCGGGCAGTAAGTACCAGTGATGGACATCAAAGGTTACTAACGCTGATTGTGTACCTACTATGTGCCAGGCAGTATGACAGTGCTAGACACCATAAGACAAAGTCTCTATCTTTAAAGTTGAAACAAACACTCTTAGGAAGATCATATGTCAGCAGGATCTGAATTCAGGTCTGATTTCAAAACATGTGGTCTTTTCCCTACTAATACTAGTACTTTTTTCTACTAGTACTAGTACTACTAATACTCCTACATATTGCCCCAAGAGGGAGAACCCCTTTGGTAAGTTTTCTGAGAATGACAGGCACAGAACAACTCTTCGACTAAGATATGTGGAGAAATTGAAGATTTTTTCTCCTGAAACAGCGTCAGAGGAAGTAATCAAATAATAAAACCTGACCACAACAGTTAATTTTATGTGTCAACTTGGCTGGGCCATGGCACACAGGTACTTGGTCAAGCACTGCTCTGGACGTTTCTGCAAGGATATCTTTGATTGAGACTATCATTTAAGTTGGGCTTCCCAGGTGGCACTAGGGGTAAAGAATCTACTTGCCAAGGCAGGAGATGCAAGAGACTTCGGTTCAATCCCTGGGTCCTAGAAACGGCAACCCACTCCACTATTCTTGCATGAAAAATTCCATGGGCAGAGCAGTCTGGTGGACTACAGTCTATGGGGTCACAAAAAGTCAAACACGACTGAGCACAGACACATTTAAATTGGTTGATTTTGAGTAAAGCACCTAGCTTGCCCTCCATAATGTGGGTGAGCCTTATGCAATCAGCTGAAGGCCTGAATAGAACAAAAGACTGACTTCCCCTAGGCAAAAAGAAACTCGCCAACAGACAGCCTCTGAACTTAAACCCTGAGTATCAAGCTTGGGTACTTCCCTAGGTCTCCAGCTTGTCAGCTTTTAGACTTAAATTCTTAAGAAAATCAGCTCTTCGCCAGGTCTCCAGCCTACCCTCCAGATCTTGGACTTGCCAGCCTCCATAATCACATGAGCCAAATCCTAAACATCTCTATTTCCACCTTTCTCTTTCTTTCTTGATATCTATCTACACACACACACACTTAAACACACACACACATTATACTGGTTCTGTTTCTCTGGAAAACTCTGACAAATACATCACCTAAACACTAAACACAACATATAGGAAAACCACAACTTTGAAAGTATTTTGTATCAATATTTATAGCTTATTTCCACCATCCTCCAGTGACAGGGATCAACTCAGTCAATGGTTCATTTCTAGATTAATGGTAAGAATTTCACAAAACAATAAGTGCCAAACCCAAGTAACTTCAAACTAAAACTTCTAATCGCTACCTTTGCAAAGTGGAGCAATCTCTTGAGAGCTCTTAAACATGTTATTCACAGAACTCATTACTCAGAGAAGGAACCAGCAATATAAAAATTCCACAAGCAACACAGTCCCCAAAGGAAAAACAGAGGTCTCACCTCAAACTTGACTGAATACCTAATAATGCTGCCTTCTTTCCTTTAAATAATACTTATAATTATGTACATAATACATATCTAAGTAGTACTATTATAAACTCATTATTCAATAAAATACAAATAGAATTTATTAGCCATATCACAGTATGGTTTAAGTATACCTAATAAAAAAAGATAACACAGCATCAGATTATATAGTAAGGCAATTTAAAGGACTTCACCAGAATTTATAAAATGCTGGAATTGCTCAAAACTGTATGATTTATCATTTGATCTAATTAGGCTAAAAGCAACACTTTAACTTCTGATTTCAGAAAACTCTGCCATCTCCCCCAAATATTTTTCTCACCATTTATATACTTCAGCATTGTCTGCCAAAGCTTTTCACAGGTGCAACACTATCCAGGGCTTGAGGGTAACTGATCCTTAGACTCTTAACTAAAAATAGTATATATTACCATATACTCTAAGCATATATCCAATCAATCTTTTCAGCTAAAGCTTTTGTCAAGAAAAGGGACTTCCCTTTCAGTGGCTAAGACTCTGCACACCCAATGCAGGGAGCCCAGGTTTGATCCCTGGTCAAGAAAGTAGATACCACATGCAGCAACTGAAGATCCTTCATGCTGCAAGGAAGACCCTGCATGCCACAACCGCTTTAAGACACGGCACAACCAAATAAATAAATATATATTTCTTAAAAGGACAATAAGAAGAAACTATATATTGGCTGGTATTTTAGAAAACATATTCAAAAGGATATAGAGACCTAGGACACAAAATCCCATTTTTAACTGAGTGCATCCAAGTGTTTTCATAAGATTACGTGTAGATAAGATACTAAACTTAACATCTCTGTTCTCAGCCTCTGAGAGACAAAGCCTGTTAAGGTTCAATAATTTAACAAATTCAAAAGAAACGACATGATCTCATATGGGAGAATTGTTAGGCTTTCTTTAAACAAATACTTATTGTTTTGCGTAAAATTACACATCAAAACAATTTTCACTTCAGATACAGAATATGTGCCCACATTTTAAGTAACACATTGGGATATAACACACACAGTAGCAACTGAAAAGAAACACCTAAAACCTATGCAAGTGTTAGGAAGTCCTGCCGCACGTAATGCTTACAAGCTGAGCCACAAATACGGGGTCAGTTTTACCAAGGATTAGAAAGCACGCACTGAATGAACTCAGCTGTCAAAAGCTCACCCATTTTCTTAAACCCATTCATTACCTCTCCTCAGTTTTCCATAACTTTACACTCCAAAATTTTGTCCTGTGACATATTAACCTGCAAAGAAAATTCCATTAAAAAATTAATTATTAGAATCCCTCTGTGACAGTACTTTTTAACATTTCTGTCAACGTCAGCTTGAGACTTCCTTGGAGGTCCAGTGGTTAAGACTCCGCACTCCCACTGCAGGGGGTGTGGGTCCAGTCCCTGGTCAGGGAACTAAGATCCTGCATGCCATGAAGTGTAGCCCAAAAGAGTAGACAATGTAGCCCAAAGAATAAAAACATAGTTGTTACTGTTGATCATTCCAAATGTATCCCCCTTTTTTATATAATTAAAATAATATATGATCATTGTAGAGAATTTAGTAAATCTGGAAAAATTAAAATAGTTTTATAAACATCACCTTTATTTTCTATATCCAAAAATTACTACCACCCTTATGGCAGAAAGTGAAGAGGAATTAAAAAGCCTCTTGATGAAAGTAAAAGAGGAGAGTGAAAAAGTTGGCTTAAAGCTCAACATTCAGAAAACGAAGATCATGGCATCTGGTCCCATCACTTCATGGGAAATAGATGGGGAAACAGTGGAAACAGTGTCAGACTTTATTTTGGGGGGCTCCAAAATCACTGCAGATGGTGACTGCAGCCATGAAATTAAAAGACGCTTACTCCTTGGAAGAAAAGTTATGACCAACCTAGATAGCATATTCAAAAGCAGAGACATTACTTTGCCGACTAAAGTCTGTCTAGTCAAGGCTATGGTTTTTCCAGTGGTCATGTACGGATGTGAGAGTTGGACTGTGAAGAGGCGCCAAAGAATTGATGCTTTTGAACTGTGGTGTTGGAGAAGACTCTTGAGAGTCCCTTGGACTGCAAGGAGATCCAACCAGTCCATTCTGAAGGAGATCAGCCCTGGGATTTCTTTGGAAGGAATGATGCTAAAGCTGAAACTCCAGTACTTTGGCCACCTCATGCGAAGAGTTGACTCACTGGAAAAGACTCTGTTGCTGGGAGGGATTGGGGGCAGGAGGAGAAGGGAAAGACAGAGGATGAGGTGGCTGGATGGCATCACTGACTCGATGGACGTGAGTCTGAGTGAACTCCGGGAGTTGGTGATGGACAGGGAGGGCTGGCGTGCTGCGATTCATGGGGTCGCAAAGAGTCGGACACGACTGAGCAACTGAAATGAACTAAACTGAACTGAACATTTTGCTGTATGTATTTTTAGGCTTTTTTCAGTCTTTCAGTTTGAAAATTAAAAATATGATAAAAATGCATATTAAATATTTAACTAGTCTTTTTAGCCTACAGGACTGTATACTGCAAAATATTTCTCATTTTCAAAAATTTTATGGACTTCCCTGGTGGTCCAAAGGCTACAACTGTGAGCTTCCAATGCAGAGGGCTGGTGTTCGATTCCTTGTACGGGAACTAGATTTCATGTGCCACAACTAAGACAAGCTAAATAAATACATTTTTTTAAAAAAAATTAGAAAACAAGATTTATAACAGCTTTATCTCATTACACTATAACCATTGCACTATTAATTGAATATCTGAGTTCTTTTAACTTTCTACCAAGCAACACTTTGATAAACACTTTGACTACTACTAATAATCACTGACAAAAAGGCAATAAATAACACTCAGAACTCATATCCAAAAAAATGCCTGTAAACAGATGAAAACATTCAACATCACCAATAAGTCAATATAATACATAGAAATTATGAGAAACATAACAAGCTGAAAACTATAAAGCATATATAAAAACATTCCAATGCAATGCTAATTATAAACTAACAAAATCCTTCTGAATAATAATTCAGACTGTGTGTATCAATGGCTTTAAAGTATTTTAGGAATCTACCCTGAATGAATAATCATAGATAATTCTAGATGCTGACCAAAAAAACTGTATATAGAGTTAATGCCCTTTCAATGTTAATTTAACATTGAAACAAAACATAACATGTGTTATGCACATGTATCAAAAGTCAGCGAAGACCTGATCTATGTTATCATCATTCTTAACATTTCTCTTCCCCTATTATATCATCAATTTTCATTTCTGGCCCAGCTTTTATTTTTCATGAGACTTGTTTGTGTGTTTGTTTTAATGTTCAGCGCTCAATCTTAAAATTTCTAAGAGGAAACATGTGCTCTGGCATTCATATATTAAAACTGATGCACAACTATCTAGAATCTTTAGCCTACAGACTTCCCCCTGGCAGTCCAGTGATTAAGACTCTGTGCTTCCACTGAAGGGGCACAGGTTCAATTCCTGATCCGGAAGCTAAGATCCTGCATGCTGTGTCCATGCAGTGGCCAAAATAAAATCGATGCACAACTTAAATTATTGCATTTTAGTATTCTACCTACAGAATAAACTTTTTAAAATGATTATGTTCTGGGAGTTTCCTGATAGTCCAGTGGTTAGGACTCTGCACTTTTCCTGCAGGGAATATGGATTCAGTCCCTAGTCAGGGAACTAAGATCCTGCACACCATGTGGTATGGCCAAAAAATAATCACTCTTACATTTTACATACTGGTACACAAGGTGATAGTCAAACACCGTATAGTAAGTTTTGCCTTTCCTGTAAGGATTGGTTTCTTTTAATTTTTTTTAATTGAAGTGTAGTTCATTTACAATATTACATTAGTTTTACACGTACAACACAGTGATTTAATAACTTTATAGACTGCACTTCATTTAAAGCTATTACAAAATAATAGCTATATTTCTCTGTGCTATACAATATATCCCTGTTCCTTATTTATTGTATACACAGTAGTTGTAGTTCCAGGAACGGGTTCTTTTTAAAAAATACAATAGCTGATTCATAATGAAAAGTGTGAATTTATGTCTGTTTCTTACAAAACAACTTAGCACATCCATTCTATCTGAAACAAGTGCTGAGTGAAAAGAATCCATCAGTACAGCACTGACTCACAAGTGGCCCTTAAAAACTAACCAATAAAACTGTTCTTCTCCCTCCTCTATTGAGGTCCCTGACAGTGAAGCAAAACTTTTCAAAATAGGCACCTTTGACCTTAAGCATTATTTAAAATCTTTATATCAAGATTAAACATATTTTCCCGTATGAACATACCCTCCACAAAGTTCTATCCCTGACATAGTGTTTGAAAGAAGAGAACTAAAATGCAATATTTGGAGAAGAGATCTGAAGTGGGAGAGGCAGAAAGGTGTGCCTCACTGAACAGTGGCAGACTCAGGGCACACGGGCACACAGCTTCGGAGTCACGCCGACCAGAGCGTCGGGGAGAAGCACCAGATCCCCGCTCTGCAAGCCTGGCTGCCCCCAGGCAGCCACACGGTCACCACTCCATCCACTTTTCTGACCCTCTGTCAACCACTATGTGCCCCAACCTATCCCACCGCAATTCAGCTGGTGCAGAAACCAATGTGGAAGGTTAGCTTCCCCCAGAACAAAATTCATTCATTATCTGACTCAAAAAGAGAGAGGAGGAGGCTAACAGGTCTGTGAGCCGGTCCATTTAAAACCACTTTTCTTCACACATAAATATATGTGAAATAGTTTTAACTCTACAAGTGCTTTTTTTTAATCCTTCTGGAATATATTAAACAAGCAACAAGACTTTGCTCCTCCTAAAATACAAAAGTTCCAGGGATGTCCCTGGTGGTCCAGGGGCTAAGACTCCAAGCTCCCAATACAGGGGGCCCAGATTCAATCCCTGGTCAGGGAACTAGATCCCACATGCTGAACTTCAGAGATCATTAAGATCTGGGCAGGTCTTAAGGAAGTCTGAATATCCCACAAGCTGCAACTAAGATCCAGCACAGCCAAACAAATTAAATATTTATTTAATATTTATTAAATATTTAAGAATAATTATTTAAATAAATATTTAAGAATGTTTATTCTTAAATAAATAAAATATAAAATTTCCAAATATCTTCACACTCTGCCTTTTCATTGTCCTTTTTGTAAGGATTGGCACACGAGAAAGAGCAAGTTAGGCTAAAAAGTTGGGAACTGTGCAAAAGATTATCAATATTTCAATCATGTTGAACTGTGCTGTGAAGCTATTTCCAGAACAAAAGTGAGTAAAGCAATTAATATGTCAGCAACTATATTACAAAACATTTCTTTCTTTATTCTTAGGCTCCTCAGCAAGGTGTTCTAATATATAGTTCAAGCCATACTTTCAAAAGTTGAGTTGCTGTAAAAGTAACTCTATCAAAATGTACTCCCTTGGGTTTAATCTTTTAATCATCTTAGTTTTTAACTACCATCTATAGTATAAATAACACTCTCAAGAGCAATTTAACATAACTTCATTTTGACATTTCAACAAAGATGATCAAATTTTTCCTTTTGAAATAATAGCACAAATATTTATGGCAGTGATACTGTACAAATATGTTTAAAATACAGTCAAGATAACAAGAGGTTAAAGCTGAGAAGAGATTCTCGTGATAAACTACAAGTAAGACGGCCCCACTTACACATAAGAAAACCAAAGCTTCAAGACACAGACTTGGCCAACTTTACAGAATATCAAGAAAGTGTGGGGGCTTCCCTGGTGGCCTAGTGGTAAAGGATCTGCCTGCCAATGCAGGAGACACACGTCAGATCCCTGGTCCAGGAAGGTCCTACATGACTCAGAGCAACTAAGCCCATGTGCCCCCACTCCTGAAGCCCACACACCCTAGGAGCCTGTGCTCTGCAACAAGAGAACCTGAACAAGAGTAGCCCCCACCTGCAGCAACTAGGAAAAGCCTGGACAACAAAGACCCAGCACAGCTGAATAAATTAAGTGTACCATACTAGCTTAAAACAAACAAAAAAAAGAAATGTTTGGTGTTATTCTCATTATCAGTTAGTAATATTTAAGTGATGTATATAATGTACTTTAGTTGACAATATGCAATAAATTAAGTGCCTGCCCAAAATGACTTTCATACATCATTTATAGAGATAATAGTTAGAATGGCATATAAAATCTATATTGAAATATTGAAGGAGGAGAAGTTTTAAAATAAAGAGTGAAGTTCGTCCATGAACAATTCCAATCAACATAAAAGAAGAGAAGCAAGAACATAAGAGCAGTAGGGTGGAAATAAATCAGATCATGGGAACATGTCAAGAAAAGACCAATGTAAGGATGAAAACTGGCATCACCGCTGCTGTGCCTTTAAAGATACCCTGTGCTGAAGCAATCACTTAGCTTCGTCAACGGCAATTTCAGATTACGTGAAGAAAAGTGCAGTGTCCCAAGTTAGGCAGTGATTCTGACCATCCTCTTTGCCCCATACACTGTTTTTCCTCAGTTAACAAATATCCTCAACCCTTTCTGGATCCTGCTGTTATCTCAGCTTCCTGTCTTCTTTCTCTCCAGGAAACTGCATTAACAGGCAGGCAACATTTGTGGCCCCCACATCCTGTCATTTCATCTGGAGAACATGTCACCATCCATAAAGTCCTTTATCCTTGCCCTCTAGACATTCCTCCTATAGCCTGCTGCCCACATGGTATCCTAAATTTTAACATAGCTCAAGACTTGCTCACTGTGTCTCCTACATTCTCTTAAAAAGCATGCCCTTGATCCCATTTATATGAAATGTCCAGAAGATGCAAATCCATAGAGACAGAAAGTAGATTAAGTGTTTGCCAAAGGATGTGGGAAGAAAGGGAATTGGGAATGACTGCTCACAGACACAGGGCTTCTTTCTAGGGTGATGGAAATATTCCAGAATTAGATAATAGTGCTGGCTGCACAACATCGTGAATATACTGAAAACCACTGAATTGTACACTTGAATATGGTGAATCTGATGTTATTTAAATTTTATCTCAAAAAAGCCCTGCCAATTAAAGACAAATGAAAATAAGGAAATATATGAGTACGCACACAGCATGCCCCTCCTTCTAACTTTCCTTTTGCCTTGCAAAATAATAAACCCCCCATAAGTGGAATTATTCAGGCAGAAGCTGAATGATCATCCGTCAGCAATATGCTATTGAAGGGCTAACTGAAGTGAGGAGGAAATTACACTAGATTACCCTTAAGTATTTTTCATCTTTAAGTTTCTATGTCACAAACCAAGATGAAGCGATTAGAACCAGGGTAATTTTTTAAAGTGACCAGAAAGAAAAAATGTGAAGCATTACTTGAAAAGTTACTTTTTTTTCTATTCAAAATGAAAACCGGAGACTATAATGAAGCAAAAGAACAAAAATGAAAGATTCAAAATGAAGAGCACTGGAAATTAAGGAAAAATATTAAGTAAATTAGATAATAGCACAAAAATGAAGAAGTGATATTCAGAACTAAACATAAGTTGATTTGCTTATACAAAATTTATCCTGTATATAATTGCGTTTTTCTATAGAAATTCTGAAGTCTTTTTTTCTTTTTTAGGTGAAGAAGATGTTAGGAAAAAATCTAATGCAGAAGAGATTTAAATCAGATTACTGTTGACAGGCATGTGACTAGGTTAATAAAGTAAACAATGGATGGATGACATAATAGAAAGTTATTTTCCTCAAATTCAGCCTTTTTTCTTTAAAGTTCATTACCGCAACAATCAGCATCCTTTGTGAGGTAATTTAGAGGGGAACAAAAATATTGTTGATGATACAAAAAGGAAGACACTTTAAACCTTTCTACTACAAATAAATTTCTACAAACATCTGTAATAGGCTGCTATAGAAAAGAATCTCATTTAAATATTAAATGACCAAATTTCAGGGGAGGGAAAAAGCTATTAGTATACACATATGCAGTATTAGAAAAGGGGTCACTCAATAACTATTCATTATTTGATTTTACACAGCACATTAATACCTTTGATATATTTGCCTGGTTATAAACCATAATTTATAAAACACCAAATTTTAAAAGGAAGCTCAGTTTGAATGCTATCCAAAAAAAAGCAAGCTACACAAAATGATGATTCTTATACTCTCCCTAGAAGCTTTTAAATTTAGGTTTCCAAAAGAATGAAAGAAATAGAATTTCTGAGTCTGTCAAGAACTTTCTCCTCCTGTCCTTTTATAATTAAAAATTTAGACCACACAGAGTCGAAAATATGACTTTTTAATGACCCAAACTCCTTATGAATTTAGAGACCATAATCCACTTTGGCATCCAGAAACAAGTTTACACCTGTTTCAGCTTCAAAGAATATTTTTCCATACAAGCAGCTACAGCAGAACCATCTGAAGAGCAAATTTTGTTACAAGCCCCATTCAGAAGCCAAAAGATTATACTTCAAAATCATATTCCAAATAGTGGTCTGGTGATCAGCAGCATCGGCACCAATGTGAGAGCTTGTCAGAAATGCAAAATTTCACCCCAGACCTACTATTGTGAGAGTCTGTGGTATTGCTTGGGAATATGAAATTCTATTTATAAAGGTCAAGAAAATAAATGGGTTGGATGAAACTCTTAAGAAGTTATCATCACTGATGGTAGTAAGCTAACACTCAGTGACTTAGTTAAGCACAGTAATGAGAGCTTGTAAGACCGAGAGAAAAGTCACAAGACATGTTAAAATTAGGTAAGTCAGTAACCTGCAAGATATTCCAAAATAGAAAGGAATGGCAAGACCAAGCCATTGTCGTGCCATCTCTGGACTGACAGCGATGTCATCTCCATATCAGCCTTCCAGGAAGCACATTCAGTACGAGGCTATTCTGGACCCTCAGGTGTTCTCACCAAGAAACGCAAATACCCCCACGGCTCATCAGCAGGCAAACTGGTAAACCTACACCTGTATCTAAGTGTACCTGTCCCCACTCTCTTCGATTCAGCAAGTATGTATCCCAGGAAGTAAGATGCCCAGGGCATCACGAGTCTGTGCAGAGTTCTTCCTCAACTCTAGTCCTCATAAGCAGGTACATCAGTGGCAAAGGCTGACATGCGAGACACAGGACACATGAATTTTGTGTACCCAGGATTCAGCTACCAAAAAGTGAAAGGACTCAGGTCCTTCCTTTCAATCTCCTTTCAATCTCCTTAAGCTCGTTAACTTACCACCCCTCTCCTCACCAGCCTCCACGGTTTTCCTCTTGCTTTTGGCTGTGTGTTTTAAACTGATTTGATAAATCGTATGATTTCAAGCATCTTAATTTGGTGGCTGAGCCTGTCTACTCCATACCTCTGGGATAGCTGGTAGTGTACTCGGAGGCTAACTACTGCATCAAGGTAATTTCCTACAAAACATCTACTGAAAAAGAAATATGCATTTCAAAAGGTCCCTGAGTGATTGATAATGCAAATTCAAGTTTAGAAGCACTGAGCGGGACTGTTAGAGAAAACTGCACAAAGACAGAAATTTGGGTGTCAGAATGATGCTCAGAACACCACCCTGAATAAAGGGCCTCATGTACCCCCCTGAAAATAACTCACAGCCCCAGAACAGGGAGAAAATGCCAAGAAATCCATTTTCAACAACCATCATGTACGGCTTAGAGCAACACTGCAGCCATTGGTGACTCTCATTCAACTCCATCTGTGTCAAACTCCACGCAACTTGAGAAAACACAGAGAAAAGTACAGCATAATGTATCTCAACACCAATCCAGCACTTTTGTCTTGCTGGGAATTACAAAAATACACTTTTTCCGATACACTGTGTTTCAAGGACACTGATCTGAAGGACCTGAGACTGCCAGAAACAGAGAAAGGGTCCTGACTTTCTTAACAAGACTGCAGTGACGACTTGGGTCATCCAAGAACAGAGGGGAACAGAATGACCTACGGAGTGACACTAATGGGCTGTATACTTCCCACCAGCCACCAGTTCCTGACTTCATCAGCTCTGGTAATTTTATGTATTGATTGTATTTCACTGTTCCTGACACATAGTAAGGACTCAATAAATGTTCTGAAATAATTTTTTTTTAATTTAAATGTCACCCTTTCTTTGATTTATCTGAGACAAATTTTATTCAGTTCCTTGATTCTGACAAATTCTTGAGAATGAACGTATAATTCCATATATCAAATCAGCATATCTTCATAACACTCCCTCATTCCAAACTCCAAAGTTGGATTTTATATTTTCTGTTATTAATTTCATTCTAATTTTCCATGACACAATGAAGCACATTAATCTATCCATTAAGAAACAATCTGACCATTTCTAAAAGTCATCAACAATTATATATAAAGGATATACATACACAGGAAAGATCGGCTATTATTTTGACATTTTTCTAGATCCAGATTAAGACATCTTAGGGAAACATCAATTTAAAACATCTATAGAAGAACTAAAATAGAAACTGGACACTGTCACATACATAAAGGTCATAAACAAGTTCTAAAACAGGAGGCCAAAGTGTTGAGAATGTTTAGTGAAGAATAAGACGAGAGTATCAGGAAAAGAATGTAAAAGTTCTAAAGATCATTTCTGTAAGGAATATGCTTGTCATTACTTCTGAAACAGGGAATGTGTTTATGTTTCAAAGGAAAAGATTTATGTTGGAAAGCACACAACTTCCCATTCCAATAAAGAAATATTTATAAAAAGAATAAGGAAACACCCATAGAGAATGGCTGAGTGTATTCCCTTCCAAATGACCTATCGAAAACTATTCACACCACACGTTTAGTATAGCCAAAAATGGCTAAAGTACTCAAACGACATTAGACACTTCAGCACAGGTTTTTACACTGTGTTTCATGGGTTTTAAATGCCATGTGTTTAAGAATTGACTCCACAAGCTCACAGAGAAAGAGGTAACCTTATAGATTTTTGTGTCCTCTGCAGCTAACAGCATGAGAGTAGACATCTGACAAGCATTCAATAAACATTATTACCACTCTCTGAGCAAAAATCTTAATTGGAGAATAATCTAAACACTACCATCATCACCACCACCAGTGGGAAAGTAGCTCTCAAGATTTCCAAGTGAATCCACTTACATGTTAAACAATGGGAACAAGAAAAGAGTAATTGTCTCATTCATTACAAAGGGCTAAGAATGTATCTTCTGTTCGCAGACTTAATCCACTCCAACTAGTACAGTTAACTGCCCACTAAAACGCAGCGCCTTATCGTTCACAAATCTAATGCTTGATCCATGCTCTTAATGGAAAGCATTAAACGTATGTCCTCTATTTCATTCCTTCTTATGTGAAATACAGTCTGCAATGTGCAAATTAAGAGTCAAAACGCTTATTGTTATAAGCAATGGCAGAAAAGAAATGACTTCGACTTCAAAATATCATACCCTAAACCCTGGTTTGTTCACATATGAACATCCAAGTTTCAGTGATAAATCCTTTAAAATCCATTCTGCAGTTTAAAAACCAGTAACTTTAAAAACCAATAACTGCAGTTATGTTTTGTGCAGTACAGGACCCAAATTCAAGGCTGGTGCTCCATTTGGGTTGATAAATTTTAGTAAGCTGCTATTCCCCATTAGGGAGTTGGTCACTGGTTTTAACAAACTCCTTGAAGAGTTCATTTCAGTTATTCCTGCCTTGCTGGATGTGTAACAATTTAATCTTGTTGCTTTCTTCCTAAGGGGTAGAAAGATGGTGCTCAAATGAGAGCACTTGCAAAGGGGACTTGAACAATGAAATTTAGGAGCTGGCTGGACGGGCCTGAGGGAAAGGGACCTCTAAAGAGGGTGCCTACAACTTGGGGGTAGGGGAGAGAATGACAAAGGGAGGTGGGAAAAGAGCAGCAAAGAAATTTAGTTTTCCTTAGAAACTAGATTCATAGCTCCAGAAGTTATTTTAAACATAGTTTAACTTGACATGGCCCATTCTGACCCAAAACTTTGCTTTACACTACTGAAAGGCAAGTTTGCCTGTTAACACCAGTAAATAATTTCACAGATTATTAGCTTATTTCAAGAAGGAATTTCACAGTTACAGAAAGGTCATATTTATCTTTGTTATGTAAATAACATATCTTACAGCCTTCTATGAAAGTTTTACAAGATGGAAATAACAATAGACAGTGGCTTTAGATTTTGAGAAGAAAATTTAAGAAAATGACATATCTAATTCTATCATCTACACACACTGTGTGAGCTAAAAGTCCCTAGAAAGTGGTTGCAAACTACATACTCTGCCACCACAGCCCTCTAGATTCCCCTAAGAGGGCATGCCAGCACCTTGGGACTCAGCTGATGGGCAAGGACACTTTGAAAAAGCACTCCAAGAGATGCTGATACTCAACCAAACACCTCCTGCCCCACCGCCACTATCAGCTAATAATGTTTCACCACTTGCTGCGGATGCATTTTTTTGTGTGTGTGCTATTCTTCTATTCCAAATGTTAACTAAGTGAAGTCATTAGAACAGAGCATCTGAATTCAACTGGCATTTATCCAGTTTTTAAGAGGTAAAAATAAATCCATGAATGGCAAATCAATTTAACATCCTTTCAAACAATTCCATTTTAAAGCATATAACAAATTCTGAACTCAAAGCTATTTAGAGTCATAGCTTTCCAACTTAAGTAGTTAAGTCCGCTAACATATTTCCACGAATCAAATATTCACTATCAAGGAGCAGTACAAAAAAAAAAAAAAAATTCCAGCATTCCTCACAATCCACTTACACTTCAGTAAGGGATAACTCAGATTTTTTAAGCAAGTAAATAAAGAATATTATTTCAAGGTTATCATAACTCTCCCTTTATACATGATACCTCAAATCCTATAGGGTTTACATTTAGATACTTTTATTATTTATGGAGAATTTCAAGTAAAACTAGTTAAAGAAGTAATTCTCCTTCAAACTAACACTCCTGGTTTTCAGGGTTCATATCATTCGTACTCCAGTCCACTGGTATGTATCTCACAACCCCCAAACTTCTTCAACTTCAATATTGCTGTTTACACAGCTACAAAGCACATCAAGAAACAGCTCTCAAAACTCCTAAAATCACCAGACAACATATGTGTATCAACAACCTGGTAGTTTTTACAGTTGTCAGTCCTCGTCTACATAGAGTTAGGCCCAAATACTAAGAAAAAAACTTAGGGGTCGGGGGGACAACAACTCCAAAAACAAACTAAGAAAATATACTTACCTTAATTGGAGCACTACTAAACTTAATTTTCCTGTTTGCTGGGATGTCTTCTTCTTCTGGCAAGCCAGCGATCTCTGAGCATTCCACATCAGGTTGACAGTAATTGCTTTCATCACTATCTTCCTGCTCCTCCTGTTCAGTACCTGTCTCTCCCCAGTCTGAATTATACCTGGATCTCACCCTATACACATTATAGTCACTGTGCATGTAAACAGGGGAGCTCCCAAAATGATGCAGCTCGTCAAATACTTCCTTTTCACGAGCGAACCTAGATACATCAGCAGAGGTGAAATCACCACCTGCAAGTTCTCTCTTCCTTTGCATTGCTGCCTCACTCTCCACCAAACGAGCTTCTGCGTCTTCGGAAGGTTCCTTCTGTGGTGAAGGGATTTCAGGCTCTGGCACTGCCTCGCCTTCAGCACCAGGTTCTTCAGGGGTGTGTCTGTCGGTTCGGTCGGGAGCCTCCTGGTTAGATGCGGGGCCCTCGGCTGCCGTGCTCTGCTGCGCCTCCTCACTGGGCACAGAAGCTAGAGAGGCACTTTTCGAAGCCACCTCTAGTCCCGGGCTTGTGCTGCTCTTCCGAGCATCCTCTGCGCCGTCACTGTGCTTGCTTGGAGGAGACCACGAATTAGAATCCTTAAGGTGTCCAAAGGTGTCAAGGTTTGTAACGGTAACAGATGGTAAATTCAGGGGATAATGCCCAGTCACTGAGTACTCGTTGTTCTCAGCCTTCTCGGAAATGATGGCACTGGGGGAATCGGTGTTCTCAAATACTGCACTCAGTTGACTCACAGTTGGGGAGACAGCCTCGGTCCGGGAGCTAAGACTGTCCAAGGAATCAGTACTGCCTCGGTTGGACTTGGAACCACCCCATTCATCCTGAGGTTCACTCCCTCCAGCTTTCTCCTTCTTTGGGGAATAGCGGTTGTTTTGTCCTGACTCATGCACACTTCTCTCAAACATCTTGCGAGTTTCTGTGAACTTAGAATATGAAGGGCCATCGTACATTGTGTCAAATCTACTAATTCGTTCTGAAACAGAGGACTCCAACTTCACGACCGAGCCATCTGTTTTTTCCAGAAACTCTCTGGGCTTCATTCGCCTCTGAGGGGATGAGGGTCCCTTGCCCCTTGTTTTGGCAATGACCGCGGCATTCTCACTGGGTTCCATACCCATCTGCATAAATAGGTTTTTAATTCTGTTGACATTGGAGCCATATTTCCTCCCCCTGCTCTGCTGGGAGCCCTCACCTTCTTTTGTTTTCTGTTCCCCATCTGACTTGGGTTTGTCAAAGGTACTTTTCAAAGCCTGGAACTCAGTTCTATATGCATTCCTGTGAGGAGAGGCACTTCTGAGCGTGGTACGTTCACCGGAAGACTCGGTTTTCAACATTTTTACTTCAGGGGTGAAAAGCCAATGTTCATAATGATCAGGAAAAAAAAACACAAAAAAACAAAACACCTCTCTTCTCTAATCACCAGTATCTGGTCAAGAAAAAGTACCTCTCAAATGGCATACTGTGTCAGTGATCCTCCCAACAGGTGTATTAGGAAATTATTCAGTCAAGAGTTACACAAAATGGCTTTTTCAAAGCAAGACTACAGGTTCATCTGTAACAGAAAAGAATGAATTTCTGAATTCATTTACTTATTTGAATTTATGCTTAGTCAACTATTAATACATTTTTCAAAGTGGCTTAGCCACATGTCAACTAAGAAATTACTTTTTAAACTGGAAACTTCAAAGTCAAGAATTTAAAAGTAATAACTCTGATCAATCTTGGGTAACAAAACTGTTTCAAACATAACTTGAGGACACCCCCCCACACACACACCAAAATCACACACACACATACAAGTGACACATAAGTACACTTGAAAGCAATACTTTAGCCCCAGTTTTGGTTGGTTTTGTGAATGACCTTAAAAGAAAGCAGCAGTCCCCAGATCTTTAAGAAATCATCAAACTATCCAGAAAAATGAAATTCACTTGAGATTCCCCACATCGGGTAGAACTTATTCTTTTTGTACAAGCATAATTAAAAGTTCAGAATCTATGTTTACAAACTCCAAAACATGCCTACAGCGGCTTATTCCATTCTTTCTGGTCCAATATTCTCGTCTATATCAGCCCCAAAGCAACCCTAGTGCAATTTCAGACCAAAACAAGCATAATAACGTTCTTAAATGGCAGTAAGTTTCACTCCAAGTTCAGAACCATATCAAATATTTGGAAGTTTCCTAAGAGTGAACATTATTAATTATAGAGTGGGATATACAATATCAGGGGAATCAATGTATGAGAACGTGACGATCAGAAGGTAAACAGACCATGAAACCTCTTTTCACAGCCCTGATTTGTTTATTACACTTGCCTCTAACTTACTACAAGCTCAGAATACAACGCAATGCATGCTGGCCGGTTTCCTCAAGCCCACAGCTGGGTTTTACATCAATATGCCAGCAAATACTTCAAGATCCGCTGTGGAGCAGACACTGTAGTTCTAAAGATTTTTCATTTTGTTTTTGTTTTGTTTTGTTTTGTTTAATATTAGGCCGAGCCCTATCACCCGCACGCTCCATCGGATGAGGAAGCACACACTTTCATTGAAACCGTCTCCAACCAAACTGGGCTCCTGGCCCAGCACGCATGCATGGCCCATGCAGACAAACAAGAAAGGCTTCAGAGTGTGGTGCCTGTTTTTCTGTCAGGCATCGACAATCTCCTTCTACCCTGACATTTGTTTCAGCCTTCACACCCTCCCCCCCGACCCCCACCCTCACACCCCACTCCCGCCCCCGCCAATTCCAAACCCCGAAGAGGCGGGGGCGGGGGCGATGGGGCCGCCGGGGGATTCAAAACCTGCCCTCACAAAAGACAAACATAAATAACACCAACTTGAGAGGCAGCCGATTCCCAAGCCTGGTTCGGGACGCAATCCCTCGGCCCCCCGGGCAGGGGCAGGGGCAGGGCCGGGAGAGCAGGTGACGCCAAGCGCTATGGTAGGAGGTCGCGGACTAGCTTTGTGCCAAGAAGCACCTGAAGTCCTAACACATTGGCTGCGGCTCCGGGCGGCTGCCAGGCGGATGCCGGCGTGGCTCGGGGAAAGCCGAGCTCCCCAGCCACATTTAAAAAAAAAAAATTACAGGGTAATGCTAATAAAGCCCTTTGTTTTTCGTCCCAGAGTGCCAGGAGACAATAGATCCCACTGATAATGCCTCTGATCCTCAACCTATCGCTCCCCAACCGCAACCCACCCCCACCCTCAGCCTGCAACTCAGCCTTTGTACATCCCGATTTTTTCCTCCTCATCTCCACCCTCCCCAACTCCTCGCCCCGCGCACAGCCTCCCCCTTACCCGAGCCGGAGCCGCCGCCGGCGGGGAGGGTCAGGCGGCCGTGGCTCCCACCCCCTCCTCCGAGGCGCCCCCCGCCCCGCGGTGGCCGCAACTCGGCTCGGCGCCGGCCCGCTCGCCGCCCCTCCACCCGCTCCTCACGGCGCAGCGCGGAGGGCGGCTGCGGCGGCCGCTTCCACTCGCGCCGCGGCCCCCACGCGCGCCCGGCCCGCGGAGGGCGGCCCGGGGAGGCGCGCTGCACTGCCCAACGCCATTGCGGGCGGGCGGCGGCCCGGGCCCCGAGGCGCTCGCACTCTCGGCCGGCCTGGGGCGGGGGTCCCGGTCGGGGCAGGGGCCTCGCCCACGTGCGACCGCCCGCGCCGGGCCGTTTGGCCGGCCGCGGAGCCGAGGTGGGATGGGGGAGAGGCCGCGGGGGTGAGGAAGGCCCGGGGTAACAGGTGCCTCACCTCGGCTGATGGGATTAACTCTAGGGCCGCAGAGAGAGGGAGCCCGGCAGCAAAATCCCAGGAGAGGGAGAGAGGGAGCCTCTGGCGGCCAACGGAGGGCGAAAAGCACCGGCCCGAGGCGAGGCCGCCCCACCCCGCCCCCAGCCCCGCGCCGTGGGCGAAGGGCCCCTCGGGCTTGGGGCACGGCCTGCCCTTCGGCTCGGGTCTTGGTGCCGCGGGAACTGGGTTCTTGGGGCCCCATCCCACAGAGTCTGCAGTTAACCCCATGACCCCAGGGCATCTAAAACCCTGGGCCACGCTCCTGGCCTGCAAGGCCAATCCCTAGGCCTAGATCCAGAATGGCCGCCACTTAGGCCGCTGCGCCTCACCTAACACCCACCTTGACCTTAAGGCGCCACTTCTAAAAAGAGAGAGGAGGAACTCTTCTGGCTTTATCGTCAGGGAAGAGTTATTTCAGACTCTCCCGCCCAACCCCCCACCCCTTTTATAAATGCTCAGTACCCCCTCCTTTCCCCATCAAAAATACAGGAAGTGTTACAGCCTTCCTGCAAAATATAAAATCTATCATGACTGTCAATAAAGACCTTTAAACCAATCCTCAAAAAAAAAAAAAAATGGAGTAGGAACTTTTAAGGATAATTTTTCAAGAAGGTAAAAATATACTCTAATACAAATGTAAAATGAAGATGTGTCAAAAATGTTATTTGACTCATCAGTTAGGGAGGGAACACCAAGATATAACCCGTCCAAATGACAATGTGAAGAACAAAACTTTATGGAAAATCAGAAAAGAGGTAAAACTAGTTAATAAGACATTAAAATGTAATGTTTTGAATTATCTCCCATACAGGGTAGAAATCAACTGTATCCCTTCAGGAACAAAATGATTTTGTATTTCTACAGATAAGAACCATTCACAGTATCCTTAAGTGTCTAGGGCTTATAGAATGGTAAAAAGTCTATAGTCAAAGGCAGGCAAAGGTGCAAAGTACTGTAGAACCATGAAGAATCCCAGGAGTCCCCAGCCTCCCTCTGGGATCTAATTAATGTCTGATGATCTGAGGTGGAGCTGAAGTAATAGAAATAAAGTGAAGTAATAAAAGTGCACAGTAAACATAATGCATTTAAATCATCCTGAAACCATCACCCTCAATCCAGTCCCTGAACATACTGTCTTCCACTAAACAGGTCCCTGGTTCCAAAAAGATTGGTGACTACTGCTGTGATAACATCCAGCATTCCATTGAAAGGACACTCAATAAGCTTTTTGTCCATTTTAAAGCCTTACATGAGTTTTTCCAAGGGAACCATAATTACCTGCATTTTTACAGATGGGAAAACAGATTTAGGTTTTGTAACTTACCTACGGCTTTCTCACTAGGGCTTCCCAGGTGGCAGAGTGGTAAGGAATCTGCCTGCAATGCAGGCGAACAGGGTTCGATCCCTGAGTCGGGAAGATCCCCTGGAGAAGGAAATGGCACCTCGCTCCAGTATTCTTGCCTGGAAAATTCCATGGGCAGAGGAGCCTGATAGGCTACAGTCAATGGAGCCGCTAAGAGTCAGACACAACTGAATGACTGAGCACACAGCTTTATCACTAGAAAGTGATTATAGCTACATATGAACTCTGGCCAGTCTGTACGCAGAAGCTATATACTCTTGAAGCAAAATCTTTTCTTATTTAATTTCAAAAGAGCTTTGTCGCTACTCAATTCTATGTATCTCTTATTTTGAACAGTGGAGTTTTTTTTTTCTTTTCTTCAAGCCTCACCAAATTCTGGGTGCTTTCCCAAGGAATTGGCATTCTCTGTCTACGACGTGGATGTCACTTCTATAAGCATAAACAGATGTAACAGGCAATGTGAGGGGGCTGTGGTTCCAGTCTCCACTTTTGGAAAGAACATTTGTGCAGTCTGGGGTAAATGAGTGGAAAAGTTCCTGTCATTTATTTGCAGTATGGAAACCATGTTTTTTAGGAGAATAACTTAAATAAATGCAGGAACCTAATCACTGAGTTCTATCTGTAGATGAGGGGGCAGAGCTGGCAACAAAACCAGTCTTACACCTCTTTACAAAAAAGATGATTCATGCAGAAAAGCAGCCTAAAGAATTCGGTTGGTTTGGGTTTCTTTTTTTTTTTTTTAATATGAACCTTCTGGAAAAATTCATAGTGAAGTGATGAATGACAGAGTTTTTAAAACATAATTTTAGATTCCTGCCTTGCCCATTATCCACCTTCCATTTCTAACACTTATCTGAATGTTTGAAGGGACTACTAGACCACTACTAACTAATCCAATACATGTGGTTATTTAACTTAAATCATATACAATTTAAAATTAAGTTCTGTGCTTCTCTGGAGGCTCAGTGGTAAAGAATCTGCCTGCTGACACAGGAGACAGGTTCAATCCCTGATCTGGGAAGATCCCACATGCCTTGAGGCAGCTAAAGCGGTTCGCCACTACTGAGCCTGTGCTCCAAAGCCCAGGGGGCACAACTACTGAAGCCTGCCAGCCCTAAATAAAGCCTGTGCTCCACAAGAGAAGTCACTGCAGTGAGAAACTCTTGCTATAGAAAGTAGCCCCGCTCTCCACAGCTAAAGAAAAGCCCGGGCAGCAACAAAGACCTGGTAAAGCCAAAAATAAACAAAACAAAACACTTAAAAAAATAAGTAAGAGAATTAAGTTCCTTAGTCCCACTAGCCACATTTGAAAGACTGAGTAACTGCATGTGGCTGGTGGCTACCCTATTGAACAGTATAAATACAGAACATTTTCATCACAGAAATTTCTATTGAATGGTGCTGTCATAGACAGCATTTGCACTTCTCTAAATTAGGAAAGGTATTTTGTCTTTATAAGGAGAATTGATGCTTTTGAACTGTGGTGTTGGAGAAGACTCTTGAGAGTCCCTTGGACTGCAAGGAGATCCAACCAATCCATTCTAAAGGAGATCAACCCTGGGATTTCTTTGGAAGGAATGATGCTGAAGCTGAAACTCCAGTACTTTGGCCACCTCATGCGAAGAGTTAACTCATTGAAAAAGACTCTGATGCTGGGAGGGGTTGGGGGCAGGAGGAGAAGGGGATGACTGAGGATGAGATGGCTGGATGGCATCACTGACTCGATGGACGTGAGTCTGAGTGAACTCCGGGAGTTGGTGATGGACAGGGAGGCCTGGCGTGCTGCGATTCAAGGGGTCTCAAAGAGTTGGACACAACTGAGCGACTGAACTGAACTGAACTGAAGGGTCAAACCTTAGTTCAATAGATCATTAATGTGTAGGGGATAAGAGGTCATAAATTTTGCATTTGCTAATTGGAAAGGGACTGGGGCAGTGCTTTTGTTTAGTAGCTAAGTCCAGTCTGACTTTTTCTCAGACTGTAGCCCACCAGGCTCCTCTGTCCATGGGTTTCTCAAACAAGAATACTGGAGTGGGTTGCCATTTCCTTCTCCAGGGGATCTTCCTGACCCAGGGCTCAAACTTGCGTCTCCTGTGTCTCCTACATTGTAGGCAGATTGCTTACCACTGAGCCACCAAGGAATCCCTGGTCAGTGTTAGGTGAAGTTTAGTACTGACATACAAGACATCCAAAATGCAGTATATTTGGGGAAGATGGGAATTTTTATTTTCTTATGTGATTTGTTTTACAAATCATGTAGAATATTGTGGGCTGTTATTCTTATTTCCTTTGTAACCAATAATAATGCAATTAATAAGAAAGGACCATAAGATTAGTACAATAAGAAGTACAAAATGTATTCTACCTTGTTTTAGGAGTTTTATCAATGTAATTTTTTCAGTTTTCATAATGGATATTCTGAGTATCTATTCAAATAATTAAATTATTCATATGTGAATGTGAAATATTGGGTGTAATTGTGAAATTAAGCCTAAATCAAGTCTGAATCAAGTTTTAAAATGAAAGAAAATTGACTAAGCTGAGTCTGAAACAGCTCATCACTCCTTGATTTATAGCATGAAAGCACCTGGTTGATGGTGTGTTACCAGAAGTTCATAAAGGGAGAGAAAAGAATAGAAGAAACATGGAGGTCTCTAGAGTAATTTTTATTTACTTGTTTATTATTGCTAGCTGTGCTGGGTCTTCGTTGCTGCCTGAGGGCTTTCTCTAGTTGCAGCAAGCGAGGGCTACTCCTGGCTGCAGCACCTGGAGTTCTCGTTGTAGCGGCTTCATTTATTTCAGAGCTCAGGCTGTAGGCATGCGGGCTTCCTTAGCTGCAGCCTGCAGGCTCAACAGCTGTGCCGTGCCGGCTCTAGGGCATGCAGGCTTCAGTAGGTTTAGCACAGGGCCTTAGTTGCTCGGAGGCATGTGGAAGCTTCCTGGATCAGGGATCAAACCTGTGTTCCTTGCATTGGCGGGCAGATTCTTACCCACTGTGCCACCAGGGGAGTCCTAGAATAATTTTTTTATGAAATAGGCAAAGTAAGAGAAGAGCAATTCCATTCCTACCCAGGGTACCTTCCCAAACCCAAGTCAGGTCTCCTGCATTGGCAGGTGGGTTCTCTACCATTAGTGCCCCCTGGGAAGCCCTGGTTTTACCCACAACTCTAGCATAAAAGGATATTTTACTCATACTGGTTTCTGTACCAGTATTAATAAGAAAAGTATGTTGACAGTAATGAGTCACTTGTTTACAAAACGTTAGTTATAACTGCTTATTTTACGTTTGTAAATTTCAGAGTGCATTGTCATCTTCAGATGCAAATGATATTCTTGCATCTTAGAGGTCCATCTTTTAAAATAACTATCCCTGTTTAAGGGTAAAAACTGTTATTTTTTAGTCTTACAATATTTCACACATAATTCATTGTAGCAGTAAAATATATTTCTCTAAAATCGTGATAGAGTCGCCAGGCTTACATTCAGAATACGTCAGAGATACCTGTAATCTCTGATTTTGTCAAGCTAGTTATAAAATTAAGCTTAAATCCGTAAATGGATTTTGTAATCTATAAGGTATCATTTCTGTCTAAATAAATTGATAATGGTTCAGCATGAATTTCTACCTACATTCATGGTTTGGGCATGCCATTGAAAATCATACCATCATTTTGGTTCATTTCTCATTCTACAATATATCCAGTATCTTGGCTTTTCAGCCTAAACTTGGTTCATGATAAGTTTGAGTAGTTTCATTTGTTGCAAGTAATAAACTATAGAACGTCTTGGGATTTCTTAAAGTCATTTTTAAGTTATTATTAACTTATTAGCTCTACAAATAATAGACTTGCATGGTACATTTAGCCTAAAAGTGATACATTTTCTCTTTTTTCTCTATTTTTACTTTTTTGGTTGCTCACACAAAACACCCCAAACCAAGAGACTTGTTGGATGAGACATTGGTGTGATGTTTTCATGACCGTCACTGCTTCTCAGGTTGAAACAATAGCTGCTATACCAATTCTTTTCGGTTTTCAGTTTTGTAGTGGTGAAAATGGCATGTTTGTAAACAAGCGTTAGGTATTTATCTTTCTCTCCAGAAACGCATTTTACTTTCAGCAGATTAGCCTCTCTGGTAGAAGGGTTCCAGGAGTGGTCTTCAACCTGCCAATCCTTCACCCACAGGGCACACCTGAACTCTGGCATCCTTGTGATCGGCATGTTGTCTACTGTGCTTCAGAATAATTCATTATTCTAAGACTGAAACAAATGAGAGAGACACACTGATCCTTCGCTGAGAGAACAGGTAGCAGAGTGTCAACAGTTCAAATTGAAAACCTTTTACTGAAATTCATATTCAGTACTTTTATTCCCCTAGAGATGCTAAGCCTAGTTCTTGAGCTATAAAATAGCATAGTTCTTTGCACACAATTGTTGGGGGAAATAGTTGTCCAAAGCAGTCTTAATTGTGAAAATATGGGGGGGGGGAATATCAAAGAATAACAAAAGTATCTCAGTAGCTTCTTCATTCCTTGGCGTTAGCCTTGATGAATTAATTATTAAAGTAAGTAGATAAACACCTCTATTTGTCTCCAATTAAACAGGAGAGTTCTGTGATTTTATTTCAATTTCCAGTCTAGTTCTAGTGATAAAACCATCTTGAGAAGGTCCGTTATAGTCCCACTTCACACAAAATTCAAATTGTAGCAAGCTGCATTTTAAGAAAACACTAGTATATTTCATTTGTAGATGTGGTCATATGCTTTTAGAAATAAAAAATTTGCTCTGAAGTTGTTAGTACATTTTCTGTAGGGTCTTAGCCATGATGCTGATGTCCACTTTAGACTCTTGTCAATTACCATTAACACAATAGTTTCAAGTGAAGTTTGAATCACATGTTTATACATGTAAATCTTTTGAACTGTATGAATTATGAACAAGAACTTATCCTAATTAGTGGGCAGATATTAAACAACCAATCCTCTTGTTCTCTCCTTATGACAGTTCCCAACACTTGTGATTATATTCGGAAATGTTGCTGGATTTAGAGTTAGTTTCTTCTTGATTGGTCTTCCCTGGTAGCTCAGTTGGTGAAGAATCTGCCTGCAATGCAGGAGATCCCAGTTCGATTCCTGGATCAGGAAGATCTGCTGGAGAAGGGATAGGCTACCCACTCGAGTATTATTGGGCTTCCCTTGTTGTTCAGCTGGTAAAGAATCTGCCTGCAATGTGAGAGATCTTGGTTCAATCCCTGGGTTGGGAAGATCCCCTAGAGAAGGGAAAGGCTACCCACTCCAGTATTCTGGCCTGGAGAATTCCATGGACTGTATAGTTCACAGACTCGCAAAGAGTTGGACACCACTCTTCTTGATTGATCATGGTGATTTTAGTCACTAAGTCATGTCCAGCTCTTGCCACCACATGGACTGTAACCCACCAGGTTCCTCTGTCCATGGGATTTCCAGGCAAGAATACTGGAGTAGGTTGCCGTTTACTTCCTTCTCTCTTAAGGCACTACAAACTGTGTGATATGGATCACATACTTTTCCAGCTTTTTGTTGTTGTTGCTCTTGTTCTTCAGTTCAGTTCAGTCACTCAGTCATGTCCAGCTCTTTGCAACCCCATGAATTACAGCACGCCAGGCCTCCCTGTCCATCACCAACTCCCGGAGTTCGCCCAAACTCATGTACATCAAGTCAGTGATGCCATCCAGCCATCTCATCCTCTGTTTTCCCCTCTACTCCTTCCCCCAATCCCTCCCAGCATCAGGGTCTTTTCCAATGAGTCAGCTCTTCGCATGAGATGGCCAAAGTTCTGGAATTTCAGCTTCAGCATCAGTCCTTCCAAAGAATACCCAGGACTGATGTCCTTCAGAATGTACTGGTTGGATCTCCTTGCAGTCCCAGGGACTCTCAAGAGTCTTCTCCAACACCACAGTTCAAAAGCATCAATTCTTCGGCACTCAGTCTTCTTCACAGTCCAACTCTCACATCCATACATGACCACTGGAAAAACCATAGCCTTGACTAGGTGGACCTTTGTTGGCAAAGTAATGTCTCTGCCTTTGAATATGCTATCTAGGTTGGTCATAACTTTCCTTCCAAGAAGTAAGCTGTTGTTCTTAGAAGAAAACAAAATTTCAAACTGAAAGTATAACATGTTAGGTTTTTTAAAAGGTATTGATATAGGTAAAATAAAGAGACCAGTTTGTCTGCAAAATCTTGTGTCTGAATGCTGCTCTTGATTTTTGTACAGTTGAGCAAAGTACTGTTAAATTCTACTTTAATAATTATCTGGTTTTGGTATCAGGGTGCTGGTGGCCTTGTAGAATGAGTTTGGGAGTTTTCCTTTCTCTGCAATTTTCTGGAAGACTTTGAGCACAGCAATCCCAAAACTGGTCATGTATCCTGAGAAAACCACAATTGAAAAAGACATATGTACCCCAATGTTCATTGCAGCGCTATTTACAGTACCTAGGACATGGAAGCAAACTAGACATCCATCGACAGATAAATGCGTAAAGAAGTTATGGTACGGATATACAATGGAATATTACTCAACCATAAGAAAGAATGTATTTGAGTCAGCTCTAATGAGGTGGATGAACCTGCCTATTATATAAAAGTAAGTCAGAAAGAGAAACACCAGTATCATGTATGAATGCATATGTGCGGAATCTGGAGGGATGGTACTAATGAGACTATTTGTAGAGTAGTGATGGAGATGCAGATACAGAGAACAGACTTGTGGACACAGTTGGGGAAGGAGAGGGTATTGAAATTGGAGAGGGTATTGAATTGGGAGAGGAGCACTGAGATGTACACTTTACCATATGTAAAATGGATAGTCCGTGGGAATTTGCTGTATGACGCAGTGAGCTCACACTCGGTGCTTTGTGACAATCGAGAGGCGTGGGTGGAGTGAGAGGTAAGGGGGTGTGGTTTAAGAGGGAGGGGATGTGTGTATGCCTATGGCTGATTCATGTTGATGTATAACAGACAGCAGAAATATTGCAAAGCAACTATCCTCCAATTAAAAGAAAAAAAGGAAATGCTCTTATATATTTATGGTCTAATAAAAGTCTTCTAAGGAAAAGAAAGTAATTACCTGGCCTACAACCTAAGTTTTGTTCCCTTATAGTACATTATTTTTAAAAGAAAGCCATGGGCTTTCTTTTCTTACCAAAATGGTATATGTCTATGAAGAAAAGTCAGAATATGACTTATTTCCTTATAGGAGTGTGACAAAACTTGAACAATAATCTAAACCTCATATTTATTTTGCGAATACCATAAAAGTAGAGTGAACAGTTGAAAGTAGTTTAATGCCTAGCTGGATTCTCAATGGAAAAGAAATTCATATTTTATGATTACTGAGAATAGAAACAAACACATCATTGAGAGGTGAAATTGAGTTTATATTAAAATTTTAGAAGGGAGTTATAGTTTCAAAAACAAAAACAAAATATAATCTTAGCCAAAAATGTAAATTTGACCTGATATAGCTTTAACTCAGTTGAACTTTGTGGATTTAATTTTTTTTTTTGCTTTGTTCTAGAAGCTAACAATCTATTCTGATGTTAGTTTGTGAAGCCTGAAAATTTTCTTATGATAAATTACTTATATTTGAGTACAGTGTGCTGTAATATAATTTATGCAAAGTGTACATATTTTGCAAATTCATAAACTGAGCTCATCTCAAGAGCCTCAGAAATTAAGCAAGACCAGCAACATAGAACCAAATGATAGACCACCACATGCTCACCCAAAGGAGAGTTGGACCAAGACCAAATGAGCCATTTAGACGCATAAATGAAAGTCATTTATTATGTGATCATTTTCCAAAAAGCAAACACATTTTTAAAAACCTGACACTAAGCTTAAAACTGACACTGAGATACTCGCAAGTCAGTGACGACCCAGAAACTTACATATTTATATATAGGCAACATTTTCCAAAACATTTGTACATTATCATTGTCATCACATTATTGAAACCGTTTTGATCACTTCTGTGGGATTTTCAAATCACAAGGTCGATGCATGCTATGATTTTAATTTTGCTTTAAATGAAATTTCTCCAACTATGGAAAATATGACTTCTCTGCAAGATCCTAGCCGTATGTTCAGGTATACAAAACCTAAGAAATATAAGGAACAAACAATTCATAACAGAGGGATCAATAAAAATATAAAATGTTTCCAATAAATTACTATCTCGTTCACCACGGAGGTTCACCATGTAGAAATCAAATACACAATTAACTTTGATAGAAGTGTAAGTGTCAGTTGCTCAGTAATGTCCAACTCTTTGTGACTATAGGCTGCCAGGCTCCTCTGTCCTTGGGATTCTCCAAGCAAGAATAGTGGAGCCATTCCTTTCTCCAGAGGATCTTCCCAACCAGGGGTGGAACCCATGTCTCCTACATTGGCAGGCGGATTCTTTATCACTGAGCCACCTGGGAAGCACAGTCTTCCTAGCCAACCATATATCTTAAAGAGCAATAAAATTTTTCTAAGATTTCTTATGCTATTTAAAAAGACACCTGGTGTTGATAAAAAGTAAGAATAAATGCCTCTCTAAAGCCTGGAGTATCAAATTGCTCAGTCTTTCAAGTAGAAGGACTGTGCATTCAGAACTAGGATATTTGAACTGTTAACTCACTTCTATATTACGTTGCCTATGCCGGATCATTTGGTATAAACTAGCCTCTTTCTCCAGAGAAGGCAATGGCACCCCACTCCAGTACTTTTGCCTGGAAAATCCCATGGATGGAGGAGCCTGGTAGGCTGCAGTCCATGGGATCCTGAAGAGTCGGACACAACTGAGCGACTTCACTTTCACTTTTCACTTTCATGCATTGGAGAAGGAAATGGGAACCCACTCCAGTGTTCTTGCCTGGAGAATCCCAGGGACGGGGGAGCCTGGTGGGCTGCCATCTATGGGGTCGCACAGAGTCGGACTTAGCAGCAGCAGCAGCAGCAGCAGCAGCAGCCTCTTTCTCAATCTGAAACTCTAAACCCTATCCTCCACTTTCCCATTATCCCTTCTCTGTTTCAAATTGGAAAGTAAATTTCCCTCCTTAGCACCCTTCTTCCTTCTCACTTTGAACTGTGGCTCTATGGTCTTTGTTCTCAACATGGGCCGTTCATTGTACAACTAGGGTAACTCCAAGGATAATTAAATGGAAACCTCTGGGAATAGATCTCCAGGAAACCCTCCCTGGGTCATTCTAATAATTGCATTCTAATAATAAAGGTTGAGTACTGGCGTGCTGCAATTCATGGGGTCGCAAAGAGTCGGACACGACTGAGCGGCTGAAATGAACTGAACTGAACCATGACTCTAGTACACTGATTCTTAAATGCATCTACAGTGTGTATCTACATACTATAATCCCATGGCAAGCTTTTGAAAAATGCTTAGGTCCACTCCAAAAGGTCCTGACTTCATTGTTCTGGGGTGTGACCTGAGAATCAGGATTTTTAAGAACTCTCTGGGGGATGCTGATATATCTTAAAATAGAACCCAGCTTGGTTCTGTTTATAATGTCAGCTTCCAGGACTGGTAAAAGTAAAATAGCAGGATGCCTAGCAATCTCTTTTACTCTAGGGAGAAGAATTCCAATTACTTTCAGGATGTTAACTTTTGACTCATTATTCAGGACTGACTGAAAATCTGGTAAAAGTTCTTTGTAAGAAAATTGTGGCTTGTTTCATTACATGTACTTGCCAAAGGTACACTAGTGGAGTTCTCAATTTTTAAAATGCATAATACTCACCTTGAATGCTTGTTGGCAATGCAGATCAAGATCTCCAGAGATAGACTGGAAAGAGGACTTACTAGTCTGCATTTTAAAGAAGATCTATAGTTTATATTAATAACATTTATGAGATTATGGTGAACATACCATGAAAGTAGATCTGGCTGAGTAAGTTTCTGCTTGGGTAGACATCTGTCTACATGGTGGTTGGCTCAGGCTGAAGGAGATCAGGATGGGCCACCCTAAAATATGCTTCTTTGACATAAGGATTCTTTTGAGCAGAAGTGTTAGTCATTCAGTTGTGTCCAACTCTTTGTGACCCCATGGACTGCAGCTCACCAGGCTCCTCTGTCCATGGGATTCTCCAGGCAAGAATACTGGAGTGGGTTGCCATTCTCTTCTCCAGAGGATCTTTCCCGCCCAGGGATTGAACCTGGGTCTCCTGCATTGCGGGCAGATTCTTTACATCTGAACTACCAGGGAAGTCCCTTTTGAACTAAGGGCAACCGATAATCAACAGATGCAGAAAGAGCTCTTTAGCCTCCCCTTTAGCCTCCCCTGCTCTCTGCCTAAAAGCAGGCATAAAATTCCCTTTATGAAGGTATTTCTTCCCCTCTCTGTGACCTCCTCTCCTACTCCATACCAGGAAGTGAGTGACTCATCACCACAGAGGGATAAGTTTAGATAAGTTTTCATAAACAAACCTTACTAAAATACCCCCTATCTCCCATTACCTAACTTATTTCCTAATCACTCTCCTAGGATTTATCATCAGTGGAAGCCCCAATCTCCTATTCTTTTGTTTAAATGGTATACAAGCCCCCGGGTATAACCATTTCTAGGAGTTTCACTTCTTTTCTGTGAACTCCCATGCATGTAAATATTAAAAAGTGTGTGCCTTTTCTCCTGTTAATCTGTCTTTTATTTGTTTAATTCGCAGGCCCCTAGTACTGAACATAAGGGAATAGAGGAAAAGTTTTTCCTCCCTGATGAGGTTCACACGAGAGGCTTGCCTATCCATCAGTACCTCAGTGACTGGACTGGCTATGGTGATTATAACTTCTACTCTGGACTTGCATCGTCAGGGCACTCAAGGTGACTATTCTCTTGCTCTCAGTACAGCCTTTGCTTCATCTACACCCTACTCAAATGCTGACCTTCCTACATGCTTGCCCCAGGTCCCAATTAATGATCCTTCTAACTTTAAATCAGAACATCTCCTCCTGATTACTGATCAAAGAGGAAGTGAGGGGCATGTCCTCTGCTGGTTTCCCTGGTAACCAATGATCCCACCTGACCTCACTTCCCCCTATAACTGCAAACCTGCCCCTCTGCCCAGATGCCCCGTGCAGTCTGCCTGCACACAGCTGGGTGTCCCTCCAGGACTTTTTCAGACGTGTAAGCTTCCCCATTCACAAAACCATTGATGTCTGTGTTGCTGATTCCAGGCTCTTTCTTCGGTCTTGAAGCTGCATAGATTCATAGATACAGGGCTTGTAGGCCTACGGCAACAATTAGTAGAACAGCCAGAAGACCCAGGAAGCTCCCATAAGCCCAAGATGTCAGGAAATAAGGTGGGGAATGGAAAGTTGCAGGCACGGCCCCCTAGCATGTAGAGCCTAAAAGTCGCAGGGGTAATCCCAGGGTGGCTGCACACAATACATAGGGCCCTCTGGTGACTGTCCATGATGAGTGGGGCCTCCAGGAGAGTACTGAGAACTCAGAGACACCCCTAAGGCTATTGCGAGGATGTTGGCCGCCATCCCGGAGCGAAAAGAGATGTTGGAGACCAAAGGTGGTGGCCACAGCTGTGGGCTGGTGGTTGCTTTTTATTCTGAGAAAGGCCCCAGAAGCTGAGCTAATAACAGTGCAGGTGAAGGCGAACTTGAATGCTGATTCCTGTTCCTCTGAAAGTGAGGCATGTGAATATGAGTGAGTGATAAGTAATGTTGTTTATTACTGTTATTTCTTTAAACTGAATGGGCTATCTAGAGGTGGGAAGGTGGTGGGGAGGAATCCCTGAAAATGGCCAAGATGATAATTTTTTACCATTCTAAAACTGGCTCTTGCGAATGCCCGATAGAGGAAGTTAGCTTTTAGAAGGAATTGATATTTTTGTTCTTGTGCTTTTGAGATGTAAATGATCTGCTTGGGTGCTCAGGAACTTTAATCCTCTGCGATCTCTAAGAGTGAAGGTGGGGCAGGGAAAGGCCTTTTAAAACTGTATAGGAATCTTAATTATGTTTGGGGAATGTCTCTCTAGATTTTGCTAACTTGCAACTAAACTAAGTTAAATGAAGAGAATTCATTTACCATCTGGGTCGTCTCAAAGAGGATAAAATGTGTGTGTGCGTGCTCAGCCGCTCAGTAGTGCCCTACTCCTTGCAACGCTATGGACTGTAGCCCACCAGGGTCCTCTGGAATTCTCCAGCAAATTCCTCATGGAATTCTCCAACCAAGAATACTGGAGTGAGTTGTCATTTCCTACTCCATGGGATCTTCCCAACCCCAGGATCGAACCCGTGTCTCTTGTGTCTCCTGCATTTGCCAAGAGGATAAAATACTGAACATTAATTGCCGGGTGGGTCTAAGTTTGCCTACCTTTACCTTTTTAAGAGAGGAAGACTAAAGCCACGCTTTCCGACCAGTATAACAAACGGTTCGCATTTACTTGCTTGTTTTTGCTAGAGTTTAAAGCAAAGAGTCAGACACAACTGAGCAACTGAACTGAAAGTTCTTAAGGGTTAAGATTATAACCAGTAATGATTCTAGTTATTGTAACCAAGTTTCTTTATGGATTACATTGGAATCAGCTGTTTGTCCCTTTTAAAGTCTGTTATCATTTGTAGACAGATATTGTACTCTGCTTTTACAAAAGTGCTTCATCTTCAGGAAAATTCATAGGAAGGACTTTTTTTTTTAATTGAAGTATAGTTGATTTACAATGTGATAATTTCTTCTGTGCAGCATATGTACTCTTTTTTAATTTTTCCCGTTATGGTTTATCACAGGATATTGAATACAGTTCCCTGTGTTATGCAGTAGCCTCTTGTTTATCCAGTACCTTACACCTTCTAATCCCAAACTCCCACTCCGTCTCTTTTCTCTCTTGCCCTTGACAACAACAGTCTGTTCTCTATGTCTGTGAGTTTGTTTTCGTTTTGTAGATGAGTTCATTAGTATAATATTTTAGATTCCACATATAAGTGATATTGTGTGGTATTTGTCTTTCTCTTTCTTACTTACTTCACTTAGTATAATAATCTCTGGGTCCATTCATGTTGCTGCAAATGGCATTATTTCATTCTTTTTATTCCACTGTGTATTCGGTTCACTTCATTGTGTATACGTACCACATGTTCTTTATTCATTTATCTGCTGATGAACATTTAGTTTGTTTCCGGGTCTTAAGCTGTTGTCAATAGTGCAGCTGTGAACACAGCAGCGCATGTATCTTTTTAAATTCAAGTTTTGTCTGAATGTATGCCCAGAAGTGGGATTGCTGGATCACATGGCAACACTTTACTTTTCTGAGGAATCTTCTTACTGTTCTTGCTAGTGGCTGCACCAGTTTACATTCCCAGTTAAATGTAGGAGGGTTCCCTTTTCTCCATGCCCTCTCCAACATTTGTTATTTGTGGACTTTTTAATGATAGCCATCCTGACCAATTGTGAGGTGGTATCTCATTGTAGTTTTTTTGAAGATCTTGTTTTGATGTGGACCATTTTTAAAGTCTATTGAATCTGGTACAACATTGTTTCTATTTTATGTTTTGGGATTTTGGCTGCCAGACAAGTGGAATCTTAACTCTCAGACCAGGGATGTAACTACCCTGCATTGGAAGCTGAAGTCTCAACCACTGGAATACCAGGGAAGCGCCTCTCATTGTAATTTTGATTTGCATTTCTATAGTAATAACGATGTTGAGCATTTTTCATATGCCTTTGTCTATCTGTATGTCTCCTTTGAAGAAATATCTGTTTAGGTCTTCTGCCCATTTTTCAATTGTTTTGTTTGTTTTTTTTTACTGTTGAATCGTGTGAGTTGTTTGTATATTTTGGAAATTAAGCCCTTGTTGGTCACGTTATTTGCAAATATTTTCTCCCAGTCCATAGGTTATCTTTTCGTTTTTATTTATGGTTTCCTTTGCTGTACAAAAGCTTATAAGTTTGATTAGGTCCCATTAATTTATTTTTGCTTTTGCTTCTCTTGCCTTGGGACACTGAACAAAGAAAACATCAGTATGACTTATGTCAGATTGTTTTGCCTACGTGCTCTACTATGAGTTTTAAGGGTGTCACGTCTTATATTTAAGTCTTTAAACCATTTTGGTTTGTGTGTGTGTGAGGGTGTTAGGGTATGTTCTAACTCACACACCCTAAGCTAATGTGACCGTGTGGGGATGACTGACAATGAGAGGGAAGGACTCTTCCCATCTTCCTGTCAATACATATGAAGGGCCCTCGTCTGGGACCATTACTGTGAAACACTTCATCAACTTTGACACCCCATGAGCCCCTCTGCACTACGTGGTGTGGAGTGGAACAGGCTGCCTTCTGAACACACAGCTCTGACTAGTGGGATTAACTGTCTTTGGAAAAATCTAATGGGTCTAGCCCTATTTGCACTCAACAAAACAGTGCAGTCAGAACTATAATGTAACTGCTAGTTCCTGGCGAGGCCAATGGAATATTTCCTTCAAAGCAAGGCCTTCCTCTTCCCATGGAGGTCTCTGCGTTTGCAAAAACCAGGGGCGGCCTTATTTTCCTTGTAACTGGACAGAGCACTGCCACCACTGACTTCCCTTCCATTGACCTGGTAAGTACTTGGCTCCAGAATTTGCCCATATCCTGGTGAATGACTGGATTTAGCACAATAGGCATCTTACTCTTGATACTTTGTGGCTGCTGCTGTCTGTAATGTATGTATGCATCTGGTTACAGTGTGCCTCTACCTACGTGACCTCTGGGGCATGGTGAAAGAGCAGGGGACGAGGACTGTAAGAGCTGTAGGGGTTTGTAGGGACGGAGCATAGCATCAGGCCATTCAAGGTGGTTGTTCTCTTGCTCTCTGTACAACTCCTTGGACCAGTGCCTGATTCACCTATACCCTGCCCACATGACTGACCTTCCTACATACTTGCCCCAGGCCCTAGCTAATGATCATTCTAGCTTTAGATCAGAACTTTCCACTATGCTTATTAAAGAAGCCATAAAGGGCATGACCCTCTGCTGGTCTGACTGGTAACCAATGAGCCAATTAGTTAGCCTTAGTCACTCATTTGTGTCCAATTCTTTGTGACCCCATGGACTGTAGCCTACCAGGCTCCTCTGTCCGTGGAATTCTCCAGGAAAGAAGACTGGAGTGGATAGCCATTCCCTTTTCCAGGGTATCTTCCTGACCCAGGGATCAAACCTAGGTCTCCTGCATTGCAGGCAGATTCTTTCCCATCTGAGCCCCCAGGGAAGCCCATAAACCACACAGGATATGGAAATGAATGGAATACAAAGAAAAGATATGTTTTGATAACAATAGAGTCAGGATGTTCTGAAAAATGGCACACAAACAGGAAGAGCAAAGCTAAGGTGGCAAATACTGGACTCCATCAGATAGCTGGGGGAAGGGATGGGTATGGAGATCACGGAGATAGGAGAAGGGGCAGAGAGGGAAGCACCTGTTCTAGTTTGGAGGAAAAAATAACAAGGATTAGGAGGGAGTGAGGGAAGAAAGACATAAACACTCACCTATATCAATATTTGCTCTCTTGCTAAAAAGTAACTTTTATTTATTAAGAGCGATGTGCATGCTAGGCATTGTACTAAGCCTGTTACATTGGCTCTCATATCAATTCCTGCAATATGTCTATATGGTATGCATGTAGAGCAAAAAAACCCTCTAAAACTCAGAACATTGCATCATCTCCCTAAAACTATTAACAAAGACAGGGCTGGAATATGAACCAGCCTAATACAATTCAAAGCCTTCTCCTCCCTAATATCTTCCATTAAAAAGAAAACGGCAAATTAAATTTTGTGGGTGAAGAAGAAAAACTAGCAGAATCTAAGCTCCATTTGTTTTAACCATGGTGATTAGATGAGTTCATCCACCTTGGCTGAGAATTCATGAATTGTTAAAAGAATTGTGGAAGTAATATCACCTTTACTGTTTGTTTACTTGAATAGAGCTGCTTAATTTAACTGCAGGGTATTTAAATTGTTTGGCTCCTCAGAAGCTTTTAGCAGGCCTTGACCTGGAAATTGGCCAAGAAAGAGCTCCTGATAATAGAGTGGCTGCTACACCAAGAAAGCTTATTTCTTGTGGTGGTAAGAGGCAGAGCAAAAGGCAAAACTATCATTGAGTTCGTATTGCTTCATTGGTCCAGATTATCTATCTTATATATTTTAATAGTGAGTATGTGTTACCATGAAAGTAGACAACAACACAAACAAAAATGTCCTTATTTGAGAAGTAAAGTAGCTTTGCAGACTGTACAAGACTATGGAAATCAGATGCTCTGATTTTTTTCCTCCGGATTAGCCCTTTTTTAAAAACACTAATGGAACTGAACAGCTCCAGGGCATTATAAAAAAGCTAATGAGGCTAATACTCTAATTAGAAACAATTTAAACTGAAGAATGTGCACAATGGCCTAGAGTGCTTCATGAAACTGAACTTTAAAAAGGGAAAATAATAACCTGTACATATAGGGACACATGAATATTTACCAATGATACTGGTAATATAGGAAATATGCAAAGTTGCATTTTTAGTGTCCCAGAGAAAATATGAATAAATAAGAAAAAGAAGACAAGAAAGTATGAAAAGGAAAATGTATTAACATTGATTAACTATTATTCCCATGGCAAAATAAGTTCATTGTGCCAAGCAAAGTTCAGGAAGAGATCTTAATTATTTCTTTTTAGTTTAGTTTAAAAAAATAATCTCCAAGATGACATATTAATCTTCCTCAGCTAATTATCTTGGTAACCCGTATGTTGTTGTTCAGTCGTTAAGTTGTGTCTGACTTTGCAACTCCATGGACTGTAGCACACTAGGCTTCCCTGTCCTTCACTGTCTCCCAGAGTTTGCTCAAACTCATGTTCATTGAGTTAGTGATACCATCCAACCATCTCACTCTCTGTCGCCGCTTCTCCTCCTGCCCTCAATCTTTCCCAGCATCACGGTCTTTTCCATGAGTAGGCTCTTTTCATCCAGTGGCCAAAATATTGGAACTTCAGCTTGAGCATTGGTCCTTCCAGTGAATATTCAGAGTTGATTTCCTTTGGGATTAACTTGTTTGACTTCTTTGCTGGCCAAGGGAGTCAGTTCAAAAGCATCAATTCTTCAGTACTCAGCCTGCCTTATGGTCCAAATCTCATATCTGTACATGACTACTGGAAAAACCATAGCTTTGACTATACGGGCTTTTGTTGGCAAAGTGATGTCTCTGTTTTTAATACGCTGTCTAGGTTTGTCATAGCTTTTCTTCCAAGGAGAAAACATCTTTTAATTTCAATTTCATGGCTGCAGTTACTGTCTGCAGTGATTTTTGGAGCCCAAGACAATAAAGTCTGTCAGTGTTTCCACTTTTCTCCCTTCTATTTGCCAGGAAGTGACTGGACTAGATAACATGATCTTAGTTTTTTGAATGTTGAGTTTTAAGTCAGCTTTTTTACTCTTCCTCTTTTAACCTCATCAAGAGGCTCTTTAGTTCTTCTTCACTTTCTGCAATTAGCTGTATCAACTGCTTATCTGAGGTTGTTAATGTTTCTCCCAGCAATCTTAATTTCAGCTTGTGATTCATCTGGTCTGGCATTTCACAGAATGTACTCTGCATAGAAGTTAAATAAACAGAGTGACAATATACAGCCTTGACATATTCCTTTCCCAAACTGGAACCAGTCCATTGTTCCATGTCCAGTTCTAACTGTTGCTTCTTGACCTGCATGCAGGTTTCTCAAGAGGCAGGTAAGGTGGTCTGGTATGCCCATCTCTTGAAGAATTTACCACAGTTTGTTGTGATCCACACAGTCAAAGGCTTTACCGTAGTCAATGAAGCAGAAGTAGATGTTTTTCTGGAATTCTCTTGCTTTCTCTATGATCCAGTGGATGTTGGCAATTTGATCTCTGGTTACTCTGCCTTTTCTCAACCCAGCTTGTACAGATGAAAGTTCTCAGTTCACAAACTGCTAAATGCTAGCTTGAAGAATTTTGAGCATTACCTTACTAGCATGTGAAATGAGCACAATTGTGCAGTAGTTTGAAAATTCTTTGGCATTTCCTATCTTTGGGGTTGGAATGAAAACTGACCTTTTCCAGGCCTGTGGCCACTGCTGAGTTTTCCAAATTTGCTGGCATATTGAGTGCAGCATTTTAACAGCGTCACATTTTAGGATTTGAAATAGCTCAGCTGTAATGCCATCACCTCCACTAACTTTGTTTGTATTAATAGTACTGCTTCCTATGGCCCACTTGACTTCACCTTCCTGGATGTCTGGCTCTAGGTGAGTGACCACACCATAGTGATTACCAAGGTCATTAAGACCTTTTTTAATAAATATAGTTCACATGTAGTATTCTTCTTTTGACTATTTATACTACCACACAGAGAAGTCAGCTTGGATTCTAATGAATTCCTGAGCTTTTGTAAACAGCATTTTATTTATTTATTTGACCTCACATGTGATCTTAGTTGATCAACCAGAGTTCACACCCACATACCCTCATTGGAACCATGGAGTCTTAACTACTGGACCACCAGGTAAGCCCCTGTAATCAGCATTTTAGATACTTAAATGACCTCACACATCATCTAATCCAGTGTTTAGTAGTAGAGTAGTTCAGAGACTGCCTGAGTCAGAATTGGTCAGAACAGTTAATTAAAATGCATATTCCCAGAAATGGCACCAACCATACTAAATCAAAATCTCTTATAGAGAAGAGTCATAGCAGCTTAACAAGTATATAGAATATTTTCTTTATTTATAGACATCATGGGAGACTTACAGAGTCATACCCATTCCTCACCTTCTTCCATCCTTCCCCCAAGTTCAGAGGACTTGGTTTAAATACCTACTTCCCTGGTGGCTCAGATGGTAAAGAATCTACCTGTAATGCGGGAGACCTGGGTTCGATCCCTGGGTTGGGAAGATCCCCTGGAGAGGGCCATGGCAACCCACTCTAATATTCTTTCCTGGGGAATCCCTATGGACAGAGGAGCCTGGGAGGCTAGAGTCCCTGGGTCGCAAAGAGTCAGACATGACTGAGTGACTATACTTGGGTGTGCTCAGTCGTGCAGTCATGTCTGACTCTTCACAACTTAACAGGCTCTTCTGTCCTTGGAGTTTCCCAGACGAGAATACTGGAGTGGATTGCCATTTCCTTCTCCAATCCTGACCCAGGGATTGAACCTGAGTCTTCTATGTCTCCTGCACTGGCAGGCAGATTCTTTACCATTGAGTCACCTGGGAAGCCCACGTGAATGCTTGTGTGCCCCTCAAATTCTATGTTGAAGCATAGAAATGTGATTGTGCTAGAAAGTGAGGTATTTGGGAGGTAAATAGATTCAGGTGAGGCCATGAAGGTGGAGTCACCATGATGGGATTTGTGTCATAAGAAAAGGAAGATAGACCAAATCTGCTGGCACCTTGATCTCAGACTACCCAGATTCCAGAACTGTAAGTAGTAAATGTCCATTGTCTGTTTAAGCCCCCCAGCCTGTGTTATTTTGTTTGGCCATCTCAAGCTAATATCCTCAACCTGAGCTTGCCTTCTGTGTGATTTTCTATAACTAGGAGATAGGTTCGTCATTCTTCTATATATCTGGCATCCCTAAAATGATTATCATAAAAGGATTTTTTGTTGTATCTATTCCTGATTCAGTAGGAGAATGTTAAAATTATGTTGGAATAATCCAGATAGGTATTTGGGAATGGAAGTCTGGTGCCTTTCAGATTTTAAGTTTTATAAAGTTCACTAATTATGTTTGATCTTTTAAACTCTGTAAAGGGCACAGACAGAATATAAACTCTGTTTTACCTCAATAATTTTTCATTGTATAATGCCATATTTAACAGTTGTGAGGATATTATACAATGTATGCCAAATAAAGATAATGTTATGGCATTTGAATTAAGGACAAGTATTGTGAAGATCCATTAACTTATTGTTGCTAGTTTTAATTCTAGTGAAAAAATGATAAAATGACTTATTTCGATAAAGGATTATAGACTAGAAAGATTCTGTTTTTAAAAACTATATTTCAGTTCAGTTCAGTCACTCAGTCATGTCCGACTTTTTGTGACCCCTTGAACCACAGCACGCCAGGCCTCCCTGTCCATCACCAATGCCCGGAGTTCACCCAAACCCATGTCCTTTGAGTCGGTGATGCCATCCAACCATTTCATCCTCTGTCGTCCCCTTCTTCTCCTGCCTCAATCTTTCCCAGGAGCAGGGTCTTTTCTAATGAGTCATCTCTTCGAGTCAGGTGGCCAAAGTATTGGAGTTTCAGCTTCAACATCAGTCCCTCCAATGAACACCCAGGACCGATCTCCTTTAGGATGGACTGGTTGGATCTCCTTGCAGTCCAAGGGACTCTCAAGAGTCTTCTCTAACAGCACAGTTCACAAGCATCGACTCTTCGGCGCTCAGCTTTCTTTGTAGTCATGTATTTCCGGTTGTGCTGTGTGTTCCTTGCGGCCCTGGCTTTCCTATAGTTGCGGCAAGCTGGGGCTACTCTCGCACTGTGGCATGCAGACTTCTCACTGTGCTGACCTGTCTTGTGGAGCACGGGCTCTGGGGTGTGCGCACTTCAGGAGCTGTGGTTCCTGGCCTCACCACTGAGCCACCAGGGAAGCCGTAGGCTAGAAAGATTCTTATTAATATTAATATATGGCCTCCTTATTTTGCAAATGAGCAGAAAAGAGATTAATAATCTGATGCTTATCATAAAAAGTGTTGACACCTTAGTTGCCATAAAAGTGAAACTGAAGTCGCTCAGTCCTGTCCAGCTCTTTGCGACCCCATGGACTGTAGCCTACCAGGCTCCTCCGTCCCTGGGATTTTCCAGCAAGGATACTGGAGTGGGTTGCCATGCCCTCCGCCAGGGGGTCTTTCCAACCCAGGGATTGAACCCAGGTCTCCCGTGTTGCAGGCAGACGCTTTAGCCTCTGAGCCACCAGGAAAGCCCATAAAAGGCTAATGAAAAAGGCGGAGGATGATTTATTATTTATTTTTGGCTCATAAAACATGCCAAAATTTACTAGTAAACAATACCTCCACTCCACTGTCAAGATAAGAGTGACGTTTAGATCAAAAATACTAACTGATTTTACTAAGACCCGGATTTTTTGAAATAAAGAACATGAATGCTTGCTTACAGAGGTGAACCACTGCATTAATGGCCATAGAAGAAGAAAATCACTAGTAGGTGAATTTGAACACCATGTACTCCTTATTAACAAAGACCAGTGTTCACACAAACTACGTCTTCATTCAGCAAACATTAGTTTGATATCTACCATGAGTCAGAAATTCAGATAGGAAAGAGACAGGTTCCTACCCTCTAAAAACATTCCAGAAAAAAGGATAAACTAGAATCCCACATAAATATGTAAGGATTTCTTGAAGAAAATCAGGAATGGGACGGTAAAAATGATTCAGTTCAGTTCATTTACTCAGTCGTGTCTGACTCTTTGCAACCCCATGGACTGCAGCACGCCAGGCTTCCTGTCCATCATCAACTCCCGGAGTTTACTCAAACTCATGTCCATTGAGTTGGTAATGCCATCCAACCATCTCATCCTCTGTCGTCCCCTTCTCCTCTCATGTTCAATCTTTCCTAGCATTGGGGTCTTTTCCAATGAGTCAGCTCTTCACGTCAGGTGGCCAAAGTATTGCAGTTTCAGCTTCAACATCAGTCCTTCCAAAGAACACTCGGGGCTGACTTCCTTTTGGATGGACTGGTTGGATCTCCTTGCAGTCCAAGGGATTCTCAAGAGTCTTCTCCAACACCACAGTTCAAAAGCATCAATTCTTCGGTGCTCAGCTTTCTTCACAGTCCAACTCTCACATCCATACATGACTACTGGAAAAACCATAGCCTTGACTAGATGGACCTTTGTTGGCAAAGTAATGTCTCTGCTGTCTAGGTTGGTCATAACTTTTCTTGCATGGAGTAAGCGTCTTGTAATTTCATGGCTGCAATCACCATCTGCAGTGATTTTGGAGCCCCCAGAAATAAAGTCTGACACTGTTTCCACAGTTTTTCCATATATTTGCCATGAAGTGATGGGACCAGATGCCATAATCTTTGTTTTCTGAATGTCAAGCTTTCAGCCAACTTTTTCACTCTCCTCTTTCACTTTCATCAGGAAGGTCTTTAGTTCTTCTTGGGTTTCTGCCATAAAGGTGGTGTCATCTGCATATCTGAGGTTATTGATATTTCTCCTGGCAATCTTGATACCAGCTTTTGCTTCTTCCACCCCAGCATTTCTCATGATGTACTCTGCATGTAAGTTAAATAAGCAGGGTGACAATATACAGCCTTGACGTACTCCTTTTCCTATTTGGAACCAATCTGTTGTTCCATCTCCAGTTCTATCTGTTCCTTCCTGACCTGCATACAGATTTCTCAAGAGGCAGGTTGGGTGGTCTGGTATGCCCATCTCTCTCAGAATTTTCCACAGTTGATTGTGATCCACACAGTCAAAGGCTTTGGCATAGTCAATAAAGCAGAAATAGATGTTTTTCTGGAACTCTCTTGCTTTTTCCATGATCCAGCAGATGATGGCAATTTGATCTCTGGTTCCTCTGCCTTTTCTAAAACCAGCTTGAACATCTGGAAGTTCACGGTTCGCGTATTGCTGAAGCCTGGCTTGGAGAATTTTGAGCATTACTTTACTAGCGTGTGAGATGAGTGCAATTGTGCGGTAGTTTGAGCATTCTTTGGCATTGCCTTTCTTTGGGATTGGAATGAAAACTGAGCTTTCCCAGTCCTGTGGCCACTGCTGAGTTTTCCAAATTTGCTGGCATATTGAGTGCAGCACTTTCACAACATCATCTTTCAGGATTTGAAATAGCTCAACTGGAATTCCATCACCTCCACTAGCTTTGTTCATAGTGATGCTTCCTAAGGCCCACTTGACTTCACATTCCAGGATGTCTGGCTCTAGGTGAGTCATCACACCATTGTGATTATCTGGATCATGAAGATCTTTTTGTACAGTTCTTCTGTGTATTCTTGCCACCTCTTCTTAATATCTTCTGCTTCTGTTATGCCCATACCATTTCTGTCCTTTATTAAGCCCATCTCTGCATGAAATGTTCCCTTAGTATCTCTAATTTTCTTCAAGAGATTTCTAGCCTTTCCCATTCTGTTGTTTTCCTCTATTTCTTTGCACTGATCACTGAGGAAGGCTTTCTTATCTCTCCTTTCTATTCTTTGGAACTCTGCATTCAAATGGGTATATCTTTGCTTTTCTCCTTTGCCTTTCACTTCTCTTCTTTTCACAGCTATTTGTAATGCCTCCTCAGACAGCCATTTTGCCTTTTTGCATTTCTTTTTCTTGAGGATGGTTTGCTCACTGTATCCTTACAATGTCATGAACCTCCACCCATAGTTCATCAGGCACTTTGTCTATCAGATCTAATCCCTTGAATCTATTTGTCATTTCTACCGCATAATCATAAGGGATTTGATTTAGGTCATACCTGAATGGTCTAGTGGTTTTCCCTACTTTCTTCAATTTAAGTCTGAACTTGGCAATAGGGAGTTCATGATCTGAGCCCCAGTCAGTTTCCAGTCTTGTTTTTGCTGACTGTATAGAGCTTCTCCATCTTTGGCTGCAAGGAATATCATCAAGCTGATTTGGTGTTGACCATCTGGTGATGTCCATGTGTAGAGTCTTTTCTTGTGTTGTTGGAAGAGGGTGTTTGCTATGACCAGTGCATTTCTCTTGGCAGAACTCTAAGTCTTTGCCCTGGTTCATTCTGTATTCCAAGGCCAAATTTGCCTGTTACTCCAGGTGTCTTTTGACTTCCTACTTTTGCATTCCATTCCGCTATAATGAAAAGGACATTTTGGGGGGTGTTAATTCTAGAAAGTCTTGTAGGTCTTCACAGAACCATTCAACTTCAGCTTCTTCAGCATTACTAGTTGGAGCATAGTCTTAGATTACCGTGACATTGAACGGTTTGCCTTGGAAATGAATAGAGATCATTCTGTCATTTTTGAGATTGTACCGAAGTACTGCATTTTGTTGACTATGATGGCTACTCCATTTCTTCTAAGGGATTCTTGCCCACAGTAGTAGGCATAATGGTCATCTAGTTAAATTCATCCATTCTAGTCCATTTTAGTTCGCTGATTCCTACAATGTCAATGTTCACTCTTGCCATCTCCTGTTTGACCACTTTGCCTTGATTCATGGACCTAACATTCCAGGTTCCTATGCAATATTGCTCTTTACAGCATCAGACCTTGCTTCCGTCACCAGTGACACCCACAGCTGGGTGGTGTTTTCACTTTGGCTGCGTCTCTTCATTATTTCTGGAATTATTTCTCCACTGATCTCCAGTAGCATATTGGGCAGCCACTGACCCGGGGAGTGCATCTTTCAGTGTCCTATCTTTTTGCCTTTTCATACTGTTCATGGGGCTCTCAAGGCAGGAATACTGAAGTGGTTTACCATTCCCTTCTCCAGTGGACCACATTCTGTCAGACCTCTCCACCATGACCTGTCCGTCTTGGCTGGCTCTACACAGCATGCCTCATAGTTTCATTGAGTTAGACAAGGCTGTGGTCCATGTGATTAGGCTGGTTAGTCTTCTGTGATTATGGTTTTCAGTTTGCTCTGCCCTCTGATGGAGAAGGATAAGAGGCTTTTGAAAGCTTCCTGATGGGATAGACTGACTGAGGGGGGTACTGGGTCTTGTTCTGATGGGTAGGGCCATGCTCAGTAAATCTTTAATCCAATTTTCTGTTGATGGGTGGAGCTCTGTTCTGCTTCTTACCTGGGGCCCAACTATGGTGGAGGTAATGAAGGTAATGGTGACCTCCCTCAAAGGATCCCATGAATGTACTGCTACAGTCCATGCCCCAACCCTGCAGCAGGCCACCACCGACCCATGCCTACCTCAGAGACTCCCGGACACCCATGGGCAAATCTGGGACAGTCTCCTGTGGGGTCACTGTTCTTTTCTCCTGGGTCCTAATGCACAAGGTTCTGTTGTGCCCTCCAAGAGTCTATGTCCCAGTCCTGGTTATGGCAGCTCTGTGGTGGGGTTAATGGTGCCCTCCTCCAAGAGGACTTGTGCCATGCCCACACCCAGAGCCCCTGTCCCTGCGGCAGTCCCCTGCTGACCCGTACTTCCACCGGGGATGCTCAGACACAGTTCTGTCTCAGTCTCTGTGGGGTCCCTGGGTCCTGGTGCACACAAGTTTTGTTTGAGTCCTCTGAACATTTTTGGCGGGAATGGGATTTGATTCTAAACATGAATTTGCCCCTCCTGCCATCTTGCTGGGGCTTCTCCTTTGCCCTCGGATGTGGGGTATCTCCTCATAGCCGCTCCAGCGCCTACCATCTTACTGGGGTTTCTCTGACCTTGGACGTGGGGTATCTCCACGTAATAATGATTATTACCTATTAAGTCTTCAAAGACCCTTTTTGCACATTGGCTTGTTAACTCCCCTGTGAGAAAAATAAGTCTGAAATTCCTTTTAACAGACAGCAAGAAAAGTGATGAAATGTCTGTTATAAAAGATGCTCCCCAGGGGCACTAGTGGTAAAGAACCCAGCTGTCAAAGCAGGAGATGCGGGTTCAATCCCTGAATCAGGAGGATCCCCTGGAATAGGAAATGGCAACCCACTGTAGCATTCTTGCTTGGAAAAGTCCATGGCCAGAGGAGCCTGGTGGGCTACAGTCTATGGGGTTGCAGAGTCAGATATGAACCAGCAACTAACTAACACTTGTTTGCATCCCTCAGGCCATGGGGAAATATGTAATATTAATGTACACAAAGTCAATATGTCCAAATTGGTATTTACAGAGAAAGGTTTAGACAATTCAAACAAAATAGAACTGGAATTGGCTGGTAAGAAACTGAGAGAAATGGTAGATTTACATGTTTCATGCGTTTGTTAGTCTATAGAGCCAGACTAGTTTGAAGAATAAGATTTAAAGGAGTAAAAAAAATAAAAACAAAACAAAACAAAAAACTAACATGTGTAGCAATATAGCATATTTTCAAAGCTATGTAGAAGAATAAAGAAAGCGGGAACTTCGATCAGTATTGGAAAAATTGGCTCAAAATGACTGATGTTGACAGGGATAACCAGAATTTCAAGCTAAAAACTGATCTCAGAAAGAGTAAAAGACTTTTTAGGTTTGCTGTGGACATGCAGAAAAATGATAAGGGGAAAAGGGCAGGAACTACTGACTTTTTCACTCTCAAGATCATTATATTGCTATTAGAACATAACATTCTACGTAACCTTTCTCCTTCCTCTGTCCTTCTAAGCCCTTTATTAGTATAAGCAGTTTTATACAATCAAGATATATCATTAAATTACCAAGTTTTTGCAATAATAGTCCAAAAAATTCTTAGAGATCCTATATTTCTTCCTTTAAAATGGTTTAGAAGGACAGAAGTGACTGGACAGAAGAATATTTGGTAAATGGTCAAATAGTGAATCACTCAGAAGCATCAAAATTATCTTCTGAGATTTATTTTCAGAATATGCCATACATAGCTGTCAAATGTGAAACATTCTCAGAACCAGGGAATAGAAGAAAACATGCAACCCAAGATAGCAAGCATATTTAATTTAACAGTCTTCATGAAAAATTCAAGTAAATATTTTTTTAGAGCTAACAATTAACCTCATATACTTTTACTCATTTCACATTTGGTTATTTCACAAAGACTTGATTTTTCTTGTGATTTGTTATACTACCAGATTTCATGCTGGGAACACTCATAATAGTTTTCCAATTTGGCTAAATATTTGTACAGTTTTTTTTACAATGTTGATTTTCGTGAATTTATTGATTAAATATCTCCTCTGCCGCCTTTGCTTAGTTTCTCCTTTTATTTCACAGATGGAGTCAATTCACATTATCTACACTAATGCTAAAGAAAAATAACACTGGTATCTTAAAGCAGAGGATCCGGGAGTGACTAAATATCATTTACTGTCATTTCAACTCCTAAACATACATATAACATCCATGTTTACCCAACCTTAAAAGTTTTTCTGATTTTGCCCTACAGGACAATATGGAGATGTGTGAGGAAGTGGTGAAATGAGATAATTTGTGAACTTGACTGAAAGGTAGGAGGATGGTAGTGTGTGTATGTATTTTGTATTCATATATATTCATATTACACTTGCCCAGACCATGATGAACCAGGATTACATCATAGGGGATACAAATGAATGTAATGTTCTAGATTCTAGTTAGGGAAATAATATAAAAATGGGAAAAATTATCAACCACTTGATTCAATCACTTGATTTGAATGCTACCACAAACCTTAGAAAACACTCCCTGCTGATAAAAGTATCTGCATTGATGCCAGTGTTTTGTTATAGATGACCCCTTTTTAGGCACATTTCCCACAAAGATTAAGTGAAGTTTTTCTTCTTCCAATGTTTTGACCACAGAATAAGAAATCTCCAGCATGTTCTGGAGTGAGTCTTTTTTAGCCAGCTGCAATGACTTACTGTTCAAGTCCCTTTGGTTCTTTTTTTGTTTTTGTATTTATTTTTTTGGTTTTGTTTTTGTATTTATTTCACTTTCTTTTGGCCACACCACACAACATGTGAGATGCTAATTCCCTGACCAGGATCGAACCTGTGCTCCTCCTAGTGAAGCATGGTGTCCTAACCACTGGACCACCAGGGAGGTGCCCCAGGTCCCTCTGATTGCAGGGCACAGTCCCATCTCCACTGCTTTGCTCTGGTGACTGTCTTGCAGGGTTCCTGTTGCCTCTACTGGCCTCTGCTGGTGCAGCCCCACATTTTCTGGCCATTCCTTCTGTTAGGCAAAGAAGGTCATCCACAGTCCTTACAGATTTATTTAACAAATATTTAATAAACTTCAGTCTTCCTTAGACTGACCCCTTCTTTTATGACTCAACCCAGTCTGCAAACACTGGACTTAGTAGTGGGGACACTATGACTCGGAATACCACTTATCTCTTACTCATTTGAAATCTTAGGATGGATAAATAATAGAAAAAGTAAAACCAAGAGCTCTTTTTTGAAGAAACCAATAAAATTCATAAAATTCTGAGTGGCTAGCGGTCACATGCTTGTGTTCAGTTATATCCAACTCTTTGCAGCCCTTTGGACTATAGCCCACCAGGCTCCTCTGTCCAAGGGATTTTTCAGGCAAGAATACTGGAGTGGCTTGCCGTTTCAAGGATTGAACCCGCATATCCTGTGTCTCCTGCCTTGCAGGAGAATTCTTTACCCACTGAGCGACTGGGGAAGCCCCGATAGTACACTATAAAAAGAACTTTACCTAGAGGTGTGGGATGGGGTGGTAGGAGCAAATCTCAAGAGGGAGAGGATATATGTATTCTTATGACTGATTCAGGCTGTTGCACAGCAGAAAATAACACAACAGTGTAAAGCAATTATCCTCCAGTTAAAAATAAATCAATAAAAGACTTTAAAAAGCAGTCCTTTACTGGCAAGGTATTTCCTGATTTCAGAGATGAAGTCATGGAACCAATCCAGAAAACGTGTTCTCATTGTCCAGGGTTGGTTGTTGTACAACAAAAAGACTGGCAGTTGGTACTTAATCTTTTCCCTTCAGGGCTCAGGGTTAGCTTTATAGATAAGACCAGTCCTGATCATAAACCTGACTGCATTTGTACAAAATAGTAGAGTTAGCTTATCCCTTTCTGCCTTAAATCCTGGTGCTTACTTCTTTGTCTTACTAATAAATGTGGCATTTCCCCCCCAGAATATGGTACTTTTGTGTGAGCTAAAAACCCTCAATGATTTTCTTAATGGCATCTGTGAACTTGTCTGCTGCCTCTTGGTGGATAGAAGTTGCTTCTCCTGTTATTTTGACTGTTATTAGCTAAACTTCTTTCTAGAATTATCAAACCATCCTTTGCTGGCATTAAATTCTCCAGCTTTAGATTCTTCACCTTCTGTTTGCATTAAGTTGCCATACAATGACTTTACTTTTTCTCAAATCATATTAGTCTCTAGGGGCTGCGCTGTGCCTAGTCATTCACTTGTGTCCAGCTCTTTGCGATCCCATGGACTGCAGCCTGCCAGGTTTCTCTGTCCATGGAATTCTCCAGGCTAGAATACTGCAGTGGGTTGTCACGCCCTCCTCCAGGGGATCTTCTCAACCCGGGTATCAAACCCAGGGCTCCTGCATTGCAGGTGGATTCTTTACTATCAGAACCACCAGGGAAGCCCAAGAATACTAGAGTGGGTAGCCTATCCCTTCTCCAAGGAATCTTCCCAACCCAGGAATTGAACTGAGGTCTCCTACCTTGGAGGTGGATTCTTTACCAGCTGAGCTACCAGGGAAGCCCAGAGTTTGTAGGTATGCCTTTCTTATTAGCAAGTCTGCACCCACATAAAAGATGCATTTTCAATATGAGATAAAAAACTTTTGCAAAAAGTACAAGGATTTTATACCTGCTAACATAGCTACATCAACAGCTTCACAAGCTGTCCTTTTCTTTCTTTCTTTTTTTTTTTTTTTACAGTGGTCTTTACACAAGATTCATTTATCTTGAAATTGTGGGTAACTGTAGCTGTAGACCTCAATCTACAGTACATTTCAAGCAACTCACCTTTACCTTATAATGTCATAACTTTTCTCTGGTTCTTGGGAGCACTTCCAGAATCACTAATGGTACTCCTTATGGGCCCCATGGTGTCATTCAAGGTTTTGACTGTTATTAGCTAAGCTTCTTTCTAAAATTATCAAACCATCCTTTGCTGGCATTAAATTCTCCAGCTTTAGATTCTTCACCTTCTGTTTGCATTAAGTTGTCATATAATGACTTTACTTTTTCTCAAATCATATTAGAGTTTCTAGGTGCTGCGCTGTAAACATGATGAAAAATACAGAATTATGAGAAAGAACTTTTTACTGTGATACACAATTTCTTAGAGAGATGAATTGCTCACAAGGAAATGATTAGCATCAGACTGTGTTTTGTTAGTAAGTGGATACTCATAACACTTGGCTCACAACAATAGCCAAAAAGTGAGGGCTACAAAATTATTACAGTAGTACAGTATGTACTAACATTAACTTTATGCAGTTATGATTTAATACTGTATCTTTATGTTTTCCTCGGTGTATAGTCTGTGAGTGTTATGTAAGTTTTGATACATTTTAACTTTTTATAATATATTTGTATATATTTTTATGGTAGTAAATGATAAAATAGTATGTTTATATTTTGTATACATTCACCACATACCTTATTTTTAGTAATATTTGATATATCTTGACTATGCAATTCATCTGCAAGTTTTTTCTAATTGTCACACACACAAAAAATTCCAATATATTCACTGGAAAACATTTACATATAAGTGAATCTATGAAGTTCAAACCTGTGTTTATGGGTTGACTGTATAAAGAAAACTCCAGGCTCAGAATGGATCAGTGATAAGTTTAGTAAACATTTAAGAGTAAAATAATTCTAATTTTAGACAACTCTTTCAGAAAATAGAGTAGAAAACTTTTATCAGCTTGTTTTATGTGACTAGGATTATCCTCATACCTAAACCAGAAGAAAATGTTATGAGAAAAGGAAACTATGGAACAATATCCTTCATAAACATAGCCACAATATCCTGAACAAAACACTGAGCCCTCTTTGGGTTGGATGAAGTTATTTACATTTTTTATTTAGATTTGGCCAATGGTTTATTTTGATTTGGCAGATTCTTTACCACTAACACCCCCTGGTAAGCCCACAATGATTATGAATAGAGTGTTTGTCTCTCACTTCTCTATTGAAGCATTTATTGCTGAATAAAATTCTCCCAAACTGTTTTGTCCCTTTCCTACTCTCCAGAAGCAACTTTTGAGATTGTGATTGTTGGAGGAGGAAACAAGAAGTGCCCACCAAACTAAAAAAGGCATCTTGAGAACAAAAAGCTGCCTGCCTGCAGCTCCATACAATCAATGGATCAGTTTGTTACAGAGTAATTTACTCCCTGGTAGGATCAGGCAGACCATGATCCAGGAGTGTTCACAGCTGCACTCCACACTGCGGGGGCTACTCTTTACAGTTAACCTAGGGTATGTGGATACATTCTTGGAAACAGGAAGTGCATTCCTAAGTCAAGATTTATGAATGGATAATTAGCCTCATGGGGGCTGGGAATATTCAGTGAGGGACTTCATCATTGTTTAGGGACTAACAAAATATAGAGGCCAGCTGGTTCTAACGATTATTAAATGGTATCTGTTAACTACAAAGCCCTTGATGACAGAGAAGTATTTTACCACACGGCACAGTCCTGGGTAGGGTTGATAGAAGGATAGGAGGAACGTTTGCACAGGCCCAGGAAGGCATTAGTTTTGCTAACAGTTATGGAGTAGCTATTCTCTGAAATGAGACTGTAGCTAAAGCAGAACCTCCAGGTCATCTGCAAAGGCCATGTTGTGTGAGAAAAACAAAAAACAAAAACAACCTTTTCAGTGTGTGTTATAAGCCACCCCATGTTGCTGCTGTGTAGTATTCTGTGCTGTGGTTATATTCATTTAATTATTCTCCTGTTGAAGGACAAGTGAGTTATTTCCAGTTTGGGACTATCACAAATAAAACTGCCATTTGTACTTTGTGGGGAAAGAAAAAGATAAACCTTTGTTGTCTGAAACTTGAGATTTTGGAGTTGTTAAAAGCAACATTACCTATACTGTCCTGGCTGATGGAACGTGTATGTATGTCCCTTCTAAATGCCATTTCTGTTAGATCTATATTAGTGTTACTGTAGTATGTTGTCAAGAGTTTAATGTATTTGAAATAAACTTTTACCGAGCTAATAAAATTTGAGGTCCTGATGGATCTGAACCCCCAGATGGTGAAAACACTTAGAAGGTGCACAGTAAAGGAAATCATCAACAACACAAAACAAAAAATCTACTCAATGGGAGAAATATTTGCAAATGATATGATGATAAAGGGTTAATATCTATATAAACAGCTCATGCAACTCAATATTATCAACAACAAAAAAATTAAAAATGGACAGAGAAATTTTTCTAAAGAAGACATGCAGATATAAAGATGCTCAACATTGCTAATCATCAGAGAAATGCAAATAAAAACTGCAACGGATATCGCCTCCTACCTGTCAGAATGGCTATTATGAAAAAAATAACAAATGTTGGTGAGGATATGGAGAAAAGGAAACCCTCCTGGCACTGCCACTGGAAGTGTAACTCTGTACAGGCACTATGGAGAAAATTATGGACTTCTCTCAAAAACTGAAACTAGTACTACCAGATGACCCAGCAGTAACACTCCTGCGTCTATATATGAAAAAGATGAAGACACTAAATAACAAAGATACATGTATGCAGTGTTCATAGCAGCATTTATTTACAATTGCCAAGGTATGAACGCAGTCTGAATATCCACCAACAGGTGAATGGAGATACACACACATACAGACAGGCATGGTGGACTATCAGCCATAAAAAGGAATAAAATTTTGCCATTTGCAGCAACATGGATGGACTTGGAGGGTATTATGCCAAGTAATATGTCAGACAAAGAAAGGTAAATACTGTATGATATCACTCACATGTGAAATCCAACATACACAACAAACTGGTGACTGTAATAAAGAAGCAGACTCAGAGATACAGAGATCAAGCTAGTGGTTACCACTGGGGAGAAGGAAGGTGGGCGTGAGATAGGGGTTGCAGATTAACAGGTACAAATTACTGTGTATAAAATAAGCTACAATGATATACTGTACAACAGGGATTATAGCCAATATTTTATAATAACTATAGATGGATCATGACCATTAAAAATTATTAACTACTATGTTATACTCCTGAAATTTATACTGTTGTACATCAACTATACCTCAGTTGGAAAAACAAAAGCATTTGGTAAGGGAAAAAAAGAAAACACATAGAAGAGAGCAGAAGAGATGAGTTGACGTTTTTCATTGATTCTGGGAGACTACAAAATCCGTTTCACCTTCTTATTTCTTCCAGTCATATTTCTTGTTCTTCCTTATTGCTCTGTGTAACCAATGCCCAAACATCCGGTTTTGCTTTATTATTCCTACTTTCATTTGTGCTTTGATGTTTCCTACATACTTCCTTCTATGTCTACCTAGATAACTTCTAAATCAGTTTCCCCATAAGGGACATTATTCCTAAATTTGAGAATTGATGAAAGATTTATGGGTCTTAGCCTCCTAGTTTTTCCAGTAGTCATGTATGGATGTGAGAGTTGGACCAGAAAGAAGGCTGAGCACTGAAGAATTGATGCTTTTGAACTGTGGTGTTGGAGAAGACTCTGGAGAATCCCTTGGACAGGAAGGAGATCCAACCAGTCCATCCTAAAGGAAATCAGTCCTGAATATTCATTGGAAGACTGATGCTGAAGCTGAAGCTCCAATACTTTGGCCAGCTGATGCAAAGAGTTGACTCACTGGAAAAGACCCTGATGCTGGGAAAGATTGAAGGCAGGAAGAGAAGGGGATGACAGAGGATGAAATGATTGGATGGCATCACCAACTCAATGGACATGATTTTGAGCAAGATCTGGGAGATGGTAAAGGACTGGGAAGCCTGGCGTGCTGCAGTTCATGGGGTCATAAAGAGTCAGACATGACTGAGCGACTAAATAACAACAACAACAACAACCTCCTAGTTATGCTTTATCCTCATTATTCATAGATTCCTTATTTGAAAATTTGTCTACTCACTAAAATTTATTTGTGACCCCCAAATCAATACTTGCATCACTTCTGCAGTCATTCATGCACAGAATGGTGGAAATTAGTTATCTGACATGAATGAGCCCAACTGACATTAAATGTGGTGTTTCTATGTCTTCTTTTTCCAATCTATTTAATGCCACATCTTATGCTCTTTTGTGGTTGTGTATGTGTGTGTGTGTGATTTTGCTTTTCCAAATCGTCCCTAAGCATCGTGCTAAAGTACTGTCTGGTGTTTCCTAAGCACAAGAAAATTGTGATGTGCCTTATGAAGAATGTATGTGTTCTAGATAAGCTTTGTTCAGCCGTGAGTTATGGTGTTGTTAGCTGCAAGTTCAATGTTAATGAATCAGCAGTGCCTATGAAATAAGGTGTCCTTAAGCAGAAGTATGTTTAAAACAAGGTTATATATTCATCAGTTGACAAATTTTTCATGGTCAGATGTTATTGTTCATGTCATGTCTGACTCTTTGCGCCCCATGGACTGCAGCATGCCAGGCTTCCCTGTCCTTCACCATCTCACAGAGTTTGCTCAGATTCATGTCCATTGAGTCGAGACCTAATCTTTTCAGATTAGCAGGAACATAATCTTATATTTCTCCTAGGAGCAATGGCTCAGTATTTGCTAAGGATTTTTTGGGAACATTATCACGAATAAAGAGAAACAACCATATTTCCTTCTGAGAATCCCCTTGTGTCTCATATAAAACATACTTGAAAAAACTTACACACTTCTCAAAAGATAAAAATACTCCTCATTTTTTACAATTGACTTTAATGCATACTCAAAAATGTTCAAAAGTTCACTAATTTTAAGACAGAGTTAATTGATTTTTTAAATATATGTATACACTTGAGAAACTACTAACTGTATCAAGATATGTGCTAGGTTGCTTCAGTCATGTCTGATCTGTGCAACCCTATGGACTGTAGCTCACCAGGCTTCTCTGTCCATGGGATTTTCCAGGCAAGAATACTGGAGCGGGTTGCCATGCCTTCCTCCATGGATCTTCTAGACCTAGGGATCAAAAGTGTGTCTTTTTACATCTCCTGCATGGGCAGATGATTCTTTACCAAGAGGGCCACCTTGGAAGCCCAGATCAAGGTACAGGACACTCCAATAAAGTTCCCTCACATCCCTGCTCAGGCAATATCCCATACATGAGGTAAGCATTTTTCTGACATCTATTACTATCTGTTTTTTGAACTGCATGTAAATAGAGTCACACTGAATACACACTTTTGTGTCTAACATATACTATAAACATAACACCTGTGTTAATGGTTGTATTTACTGGTAATGCACTTATTATGTATTACTCCACGTATGAATTCATCCAAATATGTATATCCATTTCCCAGTCAATAGCCATGGTTGAGGCTATGATGAACAAAAATGCTTTGAACATTCTTGTGCATACATTTTGGTGGACATATGGATTTATTTTTCATGAAGAAATATTTAGAACTGTACCTGTTGAATGTTACTACATCATAGGATAGATGTGGGCTAAACACTGATAGTTTTCTTAAATGGTTAAATGGTTTTCCTCCCATCAGCAATGTATGAGGCTTTCAGTTACCACATGTTCACCAACATCTGCTACACAGGTTTTTTTTCATATATTTTAATCATTACGAGCGTGAATATTCTCTTATTGTGGTTTTAATTTGCATTTCCCTAAAGACTAATAATAATATTGGTCATTTAATAATATTTATTAGTTTAATTAATTTACTGGGTTTTGTGTTCTATTTAAGAATTACTGTTTATTCCAATATCATGGAAGTATTCTCCTATGATATATCGCAGAAGTACTACTACTTTAAATTTAGGGCTTTTGAAAATGGATAGGGATATCCAATTGGTCCAGCACTATTCACTGGAGAGACAAATCCTTTCAGTTGTGAAATTTAAATGAAATAAATGCTTGTCTTAAATCAATTACTCATATTTGTATGGTCTGTTTCCATACACTTTTCTATTCCATTTGATTCTTTGTTTATCTCTTTTACTAATAAAACATTTCTTAATGGTTACAACTTTCTAGTAAGTCTTAAAATCTGTTAGTGTATGCCTTACATCATTGTCATTTTCAAAATTTTCTTAAATATTCTAGATCTTTGTGGGTTCCCATAAATTTGAAAATCAGCTTTGCAGTTTCCTGTGGAAATTTACTTCTGAGGTTTATATTGGAACTGTGATAAACTGAATTCAATTACATTGGATATTTAGATAGTTTTTCTAATAATGAAGATCTTAAAAATAAATATTGTCTATGGATATTTATTAAGACATCTAAAATTGTTATTTGAGTAGTAGTGACAAAGCTATGGAGAACTTTTGGGAGGGAGGTGCAAAAAAAAATGGAAACCTGGACTAGAACATAAGCCTTGGAAGTGAAATGATAACCAAACAGAGAGTGAGAACTTAAAAGAGATTTACTTTCACAGATGTATGAGTTTTTATTTCAAGGGGGTGACTCCTGGAGCCAGGAAGATGAAAATATTGATTATTAACTCAGAGATGCTTGTCTTATCTTCCCCTAAACACATTACATTCTAAAAGGTAATAGCCCAAAGTTGCTCCCTTTCTCTTTTCAAGGAATATTTATAATAGAGAACTAGGTCTTCTATTCTCTCAGAAGGGAAAGTCATATAGCTATCTTTCTCCTATTTAAATATCCAGCTTCGTATTTTTATAGTTCTTTAGCCTGCAATACGCAGAGACAGCGATGGCACCCCACTCCAGTACTCTTGCCTGGAAAATCCCATGGACGAAGGAGCCTGGTAGGCTGCAGTCCATGGGGTTGCGAAAAGTCGGATATGACTGAGTGACTTCCCTTTCACTTTTCACTTTCATGCATTGGAGAGGGAAATGGCAACCCACTCCAGTGTTCTTGCCTGGAGAATCCCAGGGACGGGGGAGCCTGGTGGGCTGCTGTTTATTGGGTCGCAGAGTCGGGCACGACTGAAGTGGCTTAGCAGCAGCAGCAGCCTACAGTACAGACCCCAGTGGGCTACCCTGGTGGCTCTGTGGTGAAGAATCCGCTTGCCAAGGCAGGAGATGAGGGTTCAATCCCTGGGCCAGGAAGATCCAACGGAGAAGGGAATGGCCATCCACTCCAGTATTCTTGCCTGGAAAATTGCATGGACAGAGGAGCCTGGTGGGCTACAGTCCATGCGTCACAAAGAGTCATACATGACTGAGGGACTAACAGTTTTCAACCATAATTAGATGGAAATAAAATCAGTATTTTTATCCCTCTCAGTGAGTTGTTTCTCTTATTGTCAGATGTCCATCTTTAACTCTAGTAATGCTACTTGTATTAAAGTTTACTTTGTCCTGTATAACATAGGCATGACAGCTCTTTTCTTGGTTAATATTCCCATGTTACACATTTTTTTCATTCTTTTTCTTTCAACCTATCAATTTTCATATTTTTAAGTATGTCTATTATGAATAGAATATACTGAGCCATTAAAAAAAATCTTTCTCACTATCTTTTCTTAATTTTAGTAGTTCATCACTATTGCATTCAATATAATTATTGGTATAGCTGGATTTAAGTCTACCATCTTACTCTTTGTTTTCAATTTTTGTTCCATTTATTTTTTTCTTCTTTGCCTTTTTGTTGTATTAAACAAGTATTTTAAAAATTATTTCATTTTGTCTCTCCTAATGTTTTAGATATACTCTTTGTGTTAATGTTTTAGTGGTATGTTGCCCATTATAGGTCATCCTTGAACTTATTTCAGACTGTCATATTATTAACTTTTCCATTTTGTGAATAATTCAGAAATCTTTCACTAGTTTAATTTTATTGAAAAATCTCTTGCCCGCATTCAATTACCAACATACATTTCACTTTTACATTTGTTATATCCACTGAAAGACATTGATGTTATTCATGATTTAAACAGATAATGTTTTGTATTTACCCACATTCTTACCTCCTTGGATACTTTTCATTCCTTTCTATTGTTCAGTGCTTCCATCTGACGTCAGTTTACTTCAGCCTGAATAATTAATTGCAGCATTTCTTGTACTGTGTGCGGATAATTATTTCAGTTTTTGTCTCTAAGCATCTTTATCTCCTTTTGAATGATATTTTGCTGACTATGAAACAGTAAATTATTAGCTTTTTTTCCTTAAACACTCTAAAGATGTCTCTTGTCTTCTTCCAGTGATTCTTTAGGAAAGGTACCTGTCAGCTCTGTTTCTGTTACTGCACAGCAATGGGTCTTTTTCTCTGGCTGGTTTTCTGAGATGCTGCTCGCTTTTGTTTTCAGCAGTTTCACTGCTGTGTGCCTCACATGTGGCTTTCTTTACCTTGCTTGAAACTTCCTGCAGTTCTTACATCTGTGTGTTTATGCATATCACTAGTTGAAGAAAATTCCTGGGTGTCGCTTCCAACATTGTTTCTGCCTCATTTTCCCTCTTCGTCTCTTTCCCACCTGGGTCCCGATTACTTACTATGAACTACTGGAGTCCTTTTTTCACTTGGTTGTTTTCCAGTCATTTCACTGTTAGTGTATAGAAACTCAATTGACTTTGGTATGTTGATTTTATATCCTACAAATTTACTGTATTCATTAATTAGTTCTAACAGTTTTTTGGTTGTCTTAGGGTTTTCTATATATAAAATCCTGTCATCTGAAAATAAAGAAAAATTTACTTTTCCTTTCTGATTTAGATAACTTTTTAAAAAATCTTACCTGATTGCTCAAGCTAAGATTTCTAGTGCTTTGTTAAATAAGGGTGGTGAGAATGGCTTTTCCTGATTCCAGAGGAAAAGCTTTCAAAATTTTACCACTGAGGATGGAATATGTGGCTTTTCCTATATGGTTTTTATCATGTTGAGGTATGTTCCTTCTATACTCAATTTGTTGAGGGTTTTATCATTAAAGGATGTTGGATTTTATCAAATGCTTCTTTCTGCATCCGTCAAGAAGGATGACTTTTATCTTTCCTTCTTTTAATATGGCTACCACATTCCTTCTTTTAATGTGGATACAATATTTAATGTGGTTTATATATGTTGAATTATCCTTTCATCCCAAGAATAAATCCCACTTGATTCTGATGTACGATCCTTTTAATGTGTTGTTGAATTCAATCTGCTAATGTATTTTACAAAGAAGGCATACAACTGGCCAACAGATACATAAAATAATACCAATGTCACTAATCATCCACACCTGTTAGAATAGCTATCATCAAAAATATAAGAGATAACAAGTGTTGTCAAGGATGTGGAAAAAAGGGAACCCTTGTGAACTGTTGATAGGAATGTAAATCAGTTCAGACACTATGGGAAACAGAATGGAGTTTCCTTAAAAACATTAAAAGTAGAAGTACCATATGAATCAGCAATCCTACTTCTAGATATGTATCGAAAGGAAATGAAATAAGCTATTGAGAAGATACCTACACTCCCGTGTTCATTGCAGTATTATTCACAACACTCAAGGAAAAACCTAAGTATCTGTCAATGGATAAATAGATATAGACATATAAGAGAATGTTATTCAACTGCGAGAAAGAAGGACTGATGCTAAAGCTGAAGCTCCAATACTCTGGCCATCTGATGTGAAGAACTGACTCATTGGAAAAGACCCTGATGCTGGGAAAGATTGGGGTCAGGAGGAGAAGGGGACGACTGAGGGTGAGATCGTTGAACGGCATCACCAACTCAATGGACTTGAGTTTGAGCAGACTCTGGAAGATGACAGTGAAGCCCAGGGAAGCCTGGAGTGCTGCAGTTCATGGGGTCGCAGGGAGTTGGACACGACTGAGTGACTGGACAACAACAGGAGAAAGAAGGAAATCCTGCCTCTTGAGTCAACAGGGATCGACCTTGAGGCCATTGTGCTAAGTGAGATAAGTCAGAGAAAGATAAATTAAACATGATATCACTTATCTGTGGAATTTTAAAAAGTTATACAAACAGAGAGTAGAATGATGGTTACAGGAACCAGGGACAGAGGAATTATGAAGATAATGGTCAGAGGTTATAAACCTTCAGTTATAAGAGGAATAAGTTCTGGAGATCTAATGCACAGCATTGTGATTATAGTCAACAATACTGCTTTATTCCTAGAAGTTGCTAAGAGACTAGATCTTAATTGTTCTAGTGAACAATTAACATTAATTGTGTGATGTGATGGAGGTTGTTACAGTGGCAATCATACTGCAGTATAGACTTGTGTCAAATCAACACACCTTAAACTTACACAACAGTATATTAATTATATCTCAATAAGTTTGGAAAAAATATTGGATGCTTATCTGAATAAAACATCCAAAAAGTCAGAGTTTAGAATCTAGTCAAAATTACAGAACCCACACATTAATAACTGTCAACTATACGTACAAAGCAACAACAAAATGGATGCTAATTCATGGAAAGTATTAAAGCAAATGAGACTTTGATTAAATTGAGCAGAGCTCAATCAAGGAGATTTAGACCAGATATTCAGGTAGAGGAAGTATTTATAGTGGCAAGAGGAAGAAGTTATTTCAGATTGGAAGAAGACCTTGAACTCAGAGAGAAAACATAAGGTAGATATAGTCTCATGTGTTTTAAAGCAACAGGAAGACTGGACAGGTCATGCTCTTCTCCTGGGAAGCTATGGTCTTTGCACTCAACACTTGCGTATTTGTGCTCTCCGTTTCATGGGCAACATGTCTTGGTCCCAGTTTAGAAAAAAAAATCCAATATGTTTACTATGATTCTTGCAAATTTAGTTGCTGTTGTCAGTTTCTACCCATCCTCCCCACATTCTACTGCCAAGCAGCTTTCCTTCCAGGTTTGCTTATGTGTTCTCTCCATCAATTTGGTTTTGGAGGCTCTGCTTGTAGCTGCCCTAATTCTGTACAACATACAGACACCATTTAGCAATATTTCCCTCCTTTGGTCTGATACATGTTCCCACAAGCTGGTTCCTTATGCTGTGAATCCATCTTTTCAGTGTGAGCAGACTGGCTTCATATCAAGACCTTAATATAGTTTTTTTCTTAAGACAGTGAACATGAAGGGCTTTGAGTGGGCTTCAGTGTAGGACAGGACCACTTCAGCTTCAAGGCTCCACACAAACCCCACCTTCAGGACTCTGTGATGTAGCGAACTTGCCTTGTGGACTTTATTACTCGGGCTTGGCTGGACTTAGCTTTCTTAAATTCATCTGCTCCTAGCTTGGCCTTATACCAACAATGTAGCCACCAGTCAGCCCCTTGTGAAGTCATCGAATAATCAGGAGAAATTGGTCTTATACAATTGTTTTATTTGTATTCTTAACTATTGTGACTCGTATGGTTTGAAAGCTGAATGCTGGAAGCAAATCTAAAAGTCTATTTGTCTATTTTTGCATTTGTTTATGGGTTTTATATAAAACAATTTTTGAAATGTAAAGGTAAGCACAAATGTAGGTGTTAATTATTGGATATATTTTAGTCATGCTAATGAAAACATGTGTACTAACACATTATGCAAAGTAACAAATTTATTTAACACAATAGCAGTCATTCTGAAGTACGGAGGCATTTTTTAAAAGCACAGCCTTTGCTAACAAAGGCTCAGAAGTCATGTAGCATCTTTCCTGACACATTCTATTCACAGACAGTGGCTCTCCTGGGTCGAGTAAAATAATCACAGGATCCTCTTCATGGGAGAAGTCAAAGAATTCATTTTTGTCAAAGAATTTGGGTAAATGTTTAAAAATCACCATAATCACTGACTCTGTCCAAAATCCAGGTATGGTTTTAGTTTAGTCCAATTCTTCACCTATCCCTTTAATGACAACCTGACTGTGCTGCTATAATAAATACTAAGGACCATGTGGTTTAAACAATAGATGTTTATTTCTTACTGTTCTGGAAGCAGGAAAGTCTGAGATGCTAGCAGATTCGGTTCTCATAAAGTCTCACTTCCTGGCTGGCAGGAGGCTGCCTTTTTGCTGGATGCTGGAGAGATGAAGCTGATGTCCATTCCTCTGCTTATAAGGGCACAAACCCCATCATAGGGGCCCCACCCTCATTGTTGTTCAGTCACAAAGTTGTGTCCAACTCTTTGTGACCCCATGGACTGCAGCATACTAGGCTTCTCTGTCCTTTACTATCTTCCAGAGTTTGTACAAACTCATGTCCATTGAGTCAGTGATGCCATCCAACCATCTCATCCTCTGTCATCCCCTTCTCATCCTGCCTCAGTCTTTCCCAGCATCGGGGTCTTTTCCAGTGAGTCTTCACATCACATGGCCAAAGATTTGGAGCTTTAGCTTCAGAATCAGTCCTTCCAATGAATATTCAGGATTGATTTCCTTTAGGATTGACTGGTTTGATCACCTTGCTGTCCAAGGGACTGTCAAGAGTCTTCACCCTTGTGGCCATATCTAAATCTGATTACCTCCCTAATCCCCACATCCTCACCCCCATATCATTGCATTGGGAGTTAGGGTTTAAACATATGAATTTGGGGGTGGGGGACACACCCAGTCCATAAAACAACCTTTCCATGTGACATTGCAGTGCCTTCCACTCCTCCATAGAAGTACTTTTTCCTGCCCATTGACTTTGGCCATGAACATGCAGACTTGCTTTGGCTAAAGATACCTTACAAAGTAACATAAACAAAATGTGATATGCTCTTGAGTCATAAAACTGCCTTTACGACTGGCATTAGGAGAACATTATTCATCTGCTAGCATCCCAACAGAAGGGTGAGTGTAGAGCAGATCCAACCCAGCTGCTACACCATGAAGAAGTACCCTCACCAGCTTGAAGATTTCTAGGGAGATGCAGAACTGCCCAGCAAGCTCCTCTCAGGCTAGCTAAACCCCAGCAAACCTACAGATAAGTACATATTTTAAGCCACCTAGTTTCAGAGTGGTTTGTTATACAGTACCAGTCAACCAAGACAGCAATATTCTTCAGTATATCTTGTGTTCCCCAGCAGAATTGCAAAATATTTTTATGTGAGTCCTTTATGTTTCCATTCAAGTATAGTCCCGAGATTTTTTTGCCTGTGGTGTTACTTTGAGTGAAATATTCACTATTACATTTTAAAACTATAAATAGCAAAGCAGTTAAGATTTGAATATTAATTTTGTGCTCAGCTACCTTATTGAATTGTCTTAAAATTACTAGTATCTTTTTTACGTTGATGATAAAAAACAGTGTTTTATTTTTCATAGAATCTAGCATAATCATCTATACTAAATGGTTATATTTACACATATTTCACTGTATTCAAATATAACACCACATTTTTTTGTGTTCAAAATGTCTTTACCTGTGAGTTTGTTCTTTCAAGTCATCTTTCATGTAACTGGATTATATCCTCCATAAATTTTAAGTAGGAATAATTTATGGGCTTCCCAGGTGGCGCTAGTGGTAAAGAATCTCACCTGCCAATGCAGGAAATGCTTGAAACAAGGGTTCGATCCCTGAGTCAGGAAGATCCCCTGGAAGAACTCATTGCAATCCACTACAGTATTCTTGCCTGGAGAAACCCATGGACAGAGCAGCCTGGTGGGCTTCAGTCTGTGGGGTCACAAAGAATTGGACAGGACTGAAGCAACTTAGAATGCAGGCACAGGCATAATTTATATGCAATGTAATACACATTTTATGTGTACAGTGTAATGAGTTTTGACAAGTGTGTATAACTGGGTAAACACCGCTATAATCAAAGATGCAGAAAGTTTTAACTACTCTAAAAGGATCCTTGGAGTTCTTTGAAGTGGAGCTCTATCCTGAATCCCAAAGCATCCATTGATCTCCTTTTTGCCATTACAGAGTAATTCTCTCTCTTCTAGTAAATTAGCAAGATGGAATCATACAGTCCGTGGTCTTTTGTATCTGGTTTCTTCTGTCCAACATAACATTCCTGCAGTTCATCTGTATAGCTGTATATATTGGAAGTATTTGTATTATTTAACTGCCAAGTAGTATTCCCTGTATGAATATATCACAGTTTACCCATTTACTAGTCAATGGACACTGGGTATGTTTCCAAATTTGGGCTAGTATTATAAGTATTTCTGTTTTTATACATCTTATTCTTATTTTTGTATTTCTTTTATTGGGCAGGTCAATTTCTTTTTGCTATATACCTAACATTAAAATTGGTAGATCATGGGGTAGGTATATTTTTAATATTATTAGAAATTACCAAGCATATTTACAAAATGGGTCTACTGTTATGCTTCCCCCACCAGCAGTATTTCAGCCATTCTAATGAATATGTAGTACTATCAAATCGTGGGTTTAATTTGTATTTCTATAATGACTAAGGATATTGAATGTCTTCTCATATACTTGATAGCCATTCAGACATCTTTGGTGAAATACCTACTTAAGTCTTCTGCTTACTGTTTAATTTGGGTTGTTCATATTTTTATCAATTAGTAGAACTTATTTATATATTCCATGTCACATACATGTGTTGTAAGTATTTTCTTTTCTGTGCCTTTCCTTTTTCATGTACTTAACAGTGTCTTTGCAAGAACAGTTTAGGGAGACAGTTTTTCATATTTTTCTCATATTTCTTCATTTATTGTGAGTAAGTTACTACCTGAACTTTTTTCTAGACTATCTTTTAATGGATGTTTGTGTAGCAAGTAGCTTTGGAAGCAAGAGATCTTATCTCCCTCCAGAGCAAAAGGCAGGCACATCAACTGTCCGGTATAATAAATGTAATGTCTCCTTCTAGAGCAAAGGGCAGCCATAGAATATTGCACATCATAGAAGATTGAGTTCCCTCCTCTGTAACGCACGTTGGCTCAGTGGTAAAGAATCCACATACCAATACAGGAGATGAGGATTTGATCCCTGGTTCGGAAGATCCCCTGAGGGAGAAAATGGCAACCTATTCCAGTATCTTGCCTGGAAAATTCCATGGAAAGAAGAGCCTGGCAGGTAATAGTCCATGGGTCACAAGGAGTCCAACATGACTCAGCACGCAAGCAAGAATGCACCTCTATCTTGCAACTAACTGCATGTTCAAATATCCATCTGCCTCATCACTGTGGGATTTGGGAACAAAGAAAATTGGTGAAAAATGCTAATAGTCATACTGCTTGCTATGCCCTGAGTAATAAAGTTTTGACCAAGGAGTCTTGGATGATAGCATATATGAAACTATGGCAGGCTAACACATTAGTTTGCAAGTTGGATAAAATGTGAGATCCTTCGGTTATTGGCAAGCAGACATTTGTAATTTTATGAAGTATACTTACCAATTTTTCCTTTTATAGCCATGTTTTTTGTGTGTTCTGTTAAAGAAACAAATAGCAAGGTCACTGAGACTTTCTTCTAAAATTTGTAATTTAGATTTTATGGTTAGGTTTATGATCTACGTTCTCTGCACTCAGTCGCTTTAGTTGCGTCCCGCTCTTTACAACTGCATGGACCGTAGCCCACAGGCTTCTCTGTCCATGAGGTTTTCCAGGCAAGAATACTGCAGTAGGTCACCATACCTGCCTCCAGGGAATCTTCTCAGCCCACGATTGAATTCAGGTATCTAACATCTCCTGCCTTGGCCAGCAGTTTCTTTACCGTTAGCGCCATCTGGGAAATCCGGTCTAACATCTATCTCAAGTTAATTTTTGTATATGTTGTAAAGTATGGATAACTTCATTTTAGAAAATAATGAAATCTAGTTGTTCTGGCACCAGTTTTGTAAACAATATTCTTTACCTCTGAATTATCTTGGTACCTTTGTAATAATCAAAGGACCATGGACACATGGGTTAATTTTTGGATTCTCTATCAGTTCTTTTGTCTGTCTATATATACCCATGTACTATAGTTTATGTACGTCTTATATGTGGCAGTTCAATTTCTCCAACTTTATGATTTTTTTTTAGCTCTTCTAGGTCTTTTGGTCTTTTATATACATGTTAAAGTCATCTTAGCAATTTCTGTAAAAACTCTTGCTATTTCTCATTGAGATTGTATCACATCTGTTTATTAATTTGTGGAAATCTAAATCCAAATATTTAGTCTTCCAATCCATTAACAAAGATATATGTATTTTAGTTCCCTTTGATTTTTCTCACTAATAAAGCTAATGTTTATTAGTTTTCAGTTATACTTCCTTTCATTATCTGGCTAAATTTATTCCTAATTATTTCACATTTTTAGATGGTATTGTAAATGATATAGGGCTTCTCTGGTGGCTCAGATGGTAAAGACTGCCTGCGATGCAGGAGAGTTTGAAACCTGGCTCGGGAAGATCCCCTGGAGAAGGGAATGGCTACCCACTCCAGTATTCTTGCCTGGAGAATCCCATGGACAGAGGAGCCTGGTGGGCTACAGGCCATAGGGTCGGAAAGAGTTAGACTTGACAGTTTTATAAATTTTATTTTATTTTTCATTTATTTATTGCTAGTACAGAGAAATATGATTGCTGCATCTTGACTTGGGTCATACTATTTTGCTAATTTCACTTATTAGCTCTAGTAGTTTCATGTAGATTTCTTAGGATTTTCTATATAGATGATCATGTTATCTGTGAATGAAGAAAGTTTACTTCTTCATTACCTATCTATATGCCCTTTGTTTCCTTTTCTTGACTTTTTGCACACTGTGTAGTTTTGGATATTCAATCAGAAATTTAATTTCATTAATAAATATAGGGCTTTCTGACTATTTGGTTCAGGAGTCTGTAAATTTGTTTCTTCTAAAAAAAAATATACTTCAACCAATTTGGCTTTTCTATTTCTTCTTGAATATATTTGTAAATTATGTTTTTCAAGAACTTGTTCATTTCATCTAGATTATTGAAATTATTGGCATATATTTTTAAAGTAAGGTTTTCATGACTTTGCTATCTTTAACCATTCTCTTATTTTATTCCTGATATCAGGAAACTGAGTTATCTTTTTCTTTGGCTATTGTTCAATTCAGCTAGGGTTTTGGCAATTTTGTTATCCTTCAGAAACAACTTTTTGCTTTGTTAATTTTCTCTATGTTCTTTTTTAATTTTACTGGTTTCTGCTAGTGTTATAATTTTTAACTTAAATAATGCTTAATACTGCTTTTTTTTTTATAGCTTCTTAATGGAGAATCCTGGATAACAGATATTAGACTTTTCTTTTTTTCTCATGTAAGGTTGTAAAGCTATAAATTTTCCTCCAAATAATTTCTTTAGTTGCATCCCACAAAATTTATTATATTCTCATTTCATTTTTCCTTAGTTCACATTTTCTAATTTCCATTGTGACTTTTTTAGCCCCGTGTTTATTTCATCAGTGTTTTGTAGTTTTCTGTACATAAATTTTTCACCTCCATAAATTTTTATTCATAAGTCTTTAATTTTTTGGTGCTAGAGTAAATGATATTGTTTTCCTTAATTTTCCTTTCATATAGTTAATTGTTAGTGTACAGAAACACAACTGATTTTTGCATGCTCATTTTGTATTTTTCAATGTCATTGAATTTATTACTTCTAACAATGTTGTAATGAAGCCTTTAGGATTTTCTATATATATAAGATCATGTCTGCAAACAGGGACAATTTTACTTCTGTCTTTCCAATTGTGATACCTGTTCCTTCTCGCTCTCTCTTTTTCTAACTGCACTGACTAGGACTTCTGGTACTATATTGAATAAAAATAGGAAGAATGGGCATCTTTGCCTTGTTCCTAATACTAGAGGAAAAGTCTTAAGTTTTTTACCATTGATTAAAATGTCAATTGTGGGTTTTCACATATACCTTTCTTTTGCTGGGGTATGTTTCAAGTTTGTTGAGAGCTTTTATCATGAAAGAACACAGAATTTTGTCAAATGCTTTTTCTGCATTTATTGAGATGGACATGTGGTTTTACATTTTGTTTTGTTAATGTAGTGTATCACGTTAATTGATTTTCATACGTTGAATCGTCCATCCTTGCATCTCAGTGCTAAGCCTATTTGATCATAGTGTATGATGTTCTTAATGTGCTGTTAAATTTGGTTTGCTAGTAATTTGGCTTGCAGTATTTTGTTAAGAATTTTGGTATCTAAATCCATCAGGAGTATTGACCTGTAGTTTTCTTTCTTTCTTTTTTTTTTTTTTTGTGGTGTCTTTTTCTGGCTTTGGCATTAGGGTAAAGCTAGCCTCAAACAATGAGTTTGAAAGGGTTCTCTCTCCTTCAGTTTTTTAGAAGAGTCTGATAAGGATTGGTGCTGATATATTACATATTTGGTAGAATTCACCAGTGAAGCCATCTGGTCCCAAACCTTTCTTTGATGGGAGGTTTTAATGATTTATTCCATCTCCACAATAGTTATGTGTTTCTTCTGACTATATTTTTCATGATTCGGTCTTGGTAGGTTGTGTATTTTAGGAAGTACTCATTTCTTCCAGGTTGTCCTATTTGTTGGTATACCATTGTTCATACTAATTGCATGATTCTTTTTACTTCTGTGGTATCAGTTGTAATGTCTCTTATTTCATTTCTGATTGTTTGTATAAGCTTCCTTTCAGTTTACATACTTAGTTTCTCTTTAAATGGTACCTCAGGGACTTCCCCCAGTTCAGTTCAGTCACTCAGTCGTGTCCGACTCTTTGTGACCCCATGAATCACAGCACGGCAGGTCTCCCTGTCCATCACCAACTCCCGGAGTTCACTCAGACTCACGTCCATCGAGTCAGTGATGCCATCAGCCATCTCATCCTCTGTCGTCTCCTTCTCCTCCTGCCCGCAATCCCTCCCAGCATCAGAGTCTTTTCCAATGAGTCAACTCTTTGCATGAGGTGGCCAAAGTACTGGAGTTTCAGCTTTAGCATCATTCCTTCCAAAGAAATCCCAGGGCTGATCTCCTTCAGAATGGACCAGCTGGATCTCTTTGCAGTCCAAGGGACTCTCAAGAGTCTTCCCCAACACCACAGTTCAAAAGCATCAATTCTTCAGTGCTCAGCCTTCTTCACAGTCCAACTCTCACATCCATACATGACCACAGGAAAAACCATAGCTGCCGGGAGCCAGCGTGAGGAACTCCGCCCGTGGCAAAGGTCATGAGGAAGGAGGCACGGCATACACAAAGGCAGGATTGAGCCTCAGGAGACCCCCTGTTCCCGAGCATCTACCCCCAAAACCAGAGTCTGCCTACTTTACTGCCTTATGCTCTCACCTACACCTCTGACTTTACAGGGAGCTGTCCCCCACCACCTCTCTCGGAGAAGGAGTTAACTTACAGCTCCAGCTAATAAAAATTCCTGGGCGTGACAAGAGTGTTTCGACTTACAAACTCCTCTGCAGGCTCTCTAGCCTGCCTGCACAGGCTCATCCAGCCACATGTGATTGTTCACAGCCTCCCAACCGTGAGAAGCACGGGATGCTTTAAACTTTCTAAATACAGGTTCTTTTGAGAAGTTAGAAAATTATTAGTATAGTATAGTGGGTTGATTAGGAATTATATTGGTGAAGGGTTTTTCATTTGTTGGGCCAATATTTGCTGCTAAGTCTCCATATCCCCTGCCTTTATACACATTAAGGAATACAACTAGCATATAGGAGAAATAAGTATTAACCTTTAAGATTAATCATGTTAAACCTTAGGCTAAGTAAATTCCTTTCTCGATTGTAATCCACTGCACCTTCACCCTATAGGAATGCAACTTTATCTGGTACCTTCAGAGGGTGGCGCCTGGTTTAAGAAAATTCATCCCTGGAAGAACAAGTTTTCTGGTTGACTGACTATTATCAGAAAGAAAGGGCCATAAAATGTCAGCAGGCCCCCTGGCCAGAAGATGATGTAAAGCCACCTAAGACATTTTGTATACATTTATATGAAGTACCTAATTTTGATAAAGGTCAGGTCTGCTGACCCCGCATCTAGAGCCAGACATCCTGAAAAGTGAAGTCAAGTGGGCCTTAGAAAGCATCACTACAAACAAAGCTAGTGGAGGTGATGGAATTCCAGTTGAGCTATTTGAAATCCTGAAAGATGATGCTGTGAAAGTGCTGCACTCAATATGTCAGCAAATTTGGAAAACTCAGCAGTGGCCACCGGACTGGAAAAGGTCAGTTTTCATTCCAATCCCAAAGAAAGGCAATGCCAAAGAATGCTCAAACTACCCCACAATTGCACTCATCTCACATGCTAGTAAAGGAATGCTGAAAATTCTCCAAGCCAGGCTTCAGCAATATATAAACTGTGAACTTCCAGATGTTCAAGCTGGTTTTAGAAAAGGCAGAGGAACCAGAGATCAAATTGCCAACATCCGCTGGATCATCAAAAAAGCAAGAGAGTTCCAGGAATACATCTATTTCTGCTTTATTGACTATGTCAAAGCTTTTGACTGTGTGGATCACAATTAACTGTGGAGAATTCTTCAAGAGATGGGAATACCAGACAACCTGACCTGCCTCTTGAGAAACCCATATGCAGGTAAGGAAGCAACAGTTAGAACTGGACATGGAACAATAGACTGGTTCCAAATAGGAAAAGGAGTATGTCAAGGCTGTATATTGTCACCCTGACTATTTAACTTCTATGCAGAGTATATCATGAGAAATGCTGGGCTGGAAGAAGCACAACCTGGAATCAACATTGCTGGGAGAAATATCAATCACCTTAGATATGCAGATGACACCACCTTTATGGCAGAAAGTGAAGAGGAACTAAAAAGCCTCTTGATGAAAGTGAAAGAGGAGAGCGAAAAAGTTGGCTTAAAGCTCAACATTCAGAAAATGAAGATCATGGCATCTGGTCCCATCAGTTCATGGCAAATAGATGGGGAAACAGTGGAAACAGTATCCGACTTTGTTTTGGGGGGCTTCAAAATCACTGCAGATGGTGATTGCAGCCATGAAATGAAAAGATGCTTACTCCTTGAAAGGAAAGTTATGACCAACCTAGATAGCATATTCAAAAGCAGAAATATTACTTTGCCAACAAAGGCCTGTCTAGTCAAGGCTGTAGTTTTTCCTGTGGTCATGTATGGATTTAAGAGTTGGACTGCAAAGAAAGCTGAGCCCCGAAGAATTGATGCTTCTGAACTGTGGTGTGCAGAAGACTCTTGCAAGTCCCTTGGGCTGCCAAGAGATCCAACCAGTCCATCCTAAAGACCAGTCCTGGCTGTTCATTTGAAGGACTGATGTTGAGGCTGACACTCCAATACTTTGGCCACATGATGTGAAGGGTTGACTCACTGGAAAAGACTCTGATGCTGGGAGGGCTTGTGGGCAGGAGGATAAGGGGACGACAGAGGATGAGATGGCTGGATGGCATCACCGACTTGATGCACATGAGTTTGGTTGAACTCCAGAAGGTGGTGATGGACAGGGAGGCCTGGTGTGCTGCAATTCATGGGGTTGCAGAGAGTTGGACACAACTGAGCGACTGAACTGAACTGAGAGTTCGTTTGTAGTTCTTAGCTTCCATCTTTGCATTCCAAATTAGTTTATATACGAATAGTCCTTTATTATTTGGTGGTCCTTTTAAATTTTAATATTTATATTGATAAATATATTTTAAGTTTTGAGGAAAGCTATGTTTATATGACATTGCACAGATCAGAAAGAAAAATGTTGAAAAATTAATCCTATTTCCCTAAAAGATAGTTTTTCAAAGTTATTGCAGTTTTATTTTTTATTTTCATGGTATTTAAAATTTTTTTTATGTTATAGTTGATCAACAATGTCCTTAGTTTCAGATATATAACAAAGTGATTCAGTTATACATAAACATCTATCTATTCTTTTTCAAGTTCTTTCCCCATTTAGGTTATTATAGAGTATTGAGCAGAGTTTTCTGGGCTATATATAGTAGGTCCTTATTGGTTGTCAATTTCAAAGATAGTAGTGTGTACACAGGAATCCCAAACTCCCAGTCTATCCCTCCTCCCACTCTAGTAACCATATTTATTCTTTAAGTCTGTGAGTCTGTTTTGTAAATTATTTCATTTGTATCATTCATTTTTTAGTTTCCACATACAAGTGATATCCTATGATATTTGTCCTTTAATAGCCAGATTCCAATTCTTGTTTTCTGTTGGTATTGACTGGCCTGTTCTGCTCATTGCTGCATACTGAAGATCCGGTGCAAGGGCTGCTGTGTGTGGTTGAGCAGTTTACATACTGCACCAATATGCCTGGATGATGAGTGAGGGAGCTTAAATTCAGCTTGTGGTTTGCATGCTGTGAGTCCCAACACCAGCAATCATATCTTCCAAATCACATAAATATTCATGCGACCTACTGGTTACCCTGCCAATGGCAACACCTAGGTCACAGGATTCTAAATGATACCAGATAGACATCTTCTAACCTTTCGTTCTGAAGAGCTGACATAAAAGCAGCTTTAAGCTGAAATTTTCAATAATTACCTTGGCTTTTGCTTTTGTTGTGCAACCAGAGAAATTTACATTTGCTAAGGTTCAGGGTTTTTGTGCACTTGGAGCACAAGTGACTTCTTTATAAGAGTCTGGTTAGATTCCACTGAAGGTCTTCAAAAGAATAGTGTTGTAGCCAGGGGCCTCTCAAACATAATCACTACCTTAGTAACCAATGTCACAACGAAGAGAAACAGATTCCCTTAGGGGAGTTGAGTGTCTTTTTGTTGATTTTGGTTTGAGATTGCGGTAGATTTATCTGCTTGCCATGAAATTACAAGGCGCTTGCTCCTTGAAAGGAAAGTTGTGACCAACCTAGACAGCATATTAAAAAGCAGAGACATTACTTTGCCAACAAAGGTCTGTCTAGTCAAGGCTATGGTTTTCCCAGTGGTCATGTATGGATGTGAGAGTTGGACTATAAAGAAAGCTGAGTGCCGAAGAATTGATGCTTTTGAACTGTGGTGTTGGAGAAGACTCTTGAGAGTCCCTTGGACTGCAAGGAGATCCAACCAGTCCATCCTAAAGGAGATTTCCTGGGTGTTCATTGGAAGGACTGATGTTGAGGCTGAAACTCCAATACTTTGGCCACTTGATGCGGAGAGCTGACTCATTGGAAAAGACCCTGATGCTGGGAAAGATTGAGGGCAGGAGGAGAAGGGGACGACAGAGGATGAGATGGTTGGATGGCATCACTGAGTTGATGGACATGGGTTTGGGTGGACTCCAGGAGTTGGTGATGGACAGGGAGGCCTGGCGCGCTGCGGTTCACGGGGTCACTAAGAGTCGGACACGACTGAGCGACTGAACTGAACTGAACTACCTGCTTGTATTATCATTTTCCATAGAAATTTATGCAGAGAAATTTTCAAGTAGGGTCATGATTTGTTCTTGAGTAATGCCAGTTCTTTTTTTTTACATTCATGGGGATTTTGTTAGATTTTGAAAGTTTGAGTGTGTTTTTCACCTCAGTAAAGTGTTTAATTCCTTCATGTACCAACTTGTACATTCCTATTAATCCATCCCCTATTTTTCTCTACCAAAACATAAAAAATTAAAGACTATTTTGATTTTTTTCAGTGTCATAACTTTGCATTTAAGATTCCATAGGAAGTAATTAAAAAACAGCAGTGAGAATAGAAAGTGATATATTTGCTTAAACAGCAGTGAGAATAGAAAGTGATATATTTGCTTAGATCAAGAAAATTAATTTTTAAAGTTCTTCATGGTAGTATAAGATATTTAATTTTTTTGGAAAAAATGTGGAAAGGCTAAAAGCTCGGATGTATATCAACATCCTATGCCAACCTCAACTTTACTGATATCTACGTTTCAGACTTTGTATAATTGACCAAACTAGCTTTTTTCCCCCACTTTTTTGCCTGAAATCAAAATAGATTCCAAGGTCTCCCATTAAGCTTCAGAGAGATTAATTGCTGCCCACTGCTAAGAAGCAAAGATTCTTATTTGTCTGTTTCAAAATTCATCAGAGCATATTCCTCAGTTACCATGGAAGCTGTCTCAAGCTAAATTTGAGAGGGTATCTGGGCAGAACTGAAATACCAACAATAATAGAAAGAACCAGGTTTTAATTCTTCTGGAAATTATTTGCCTTTTTTTTTTTCCTTCCCTGAGGTGCCAAATTATTTAATTAGACTACATTGACCTGACTTGGATATTAATGATTCTGAAGAAATACATGTGGGAAATTTTTTGATAGGAAAAAAAAAATTAAAGAGTTGGAAAACAAAAGCTGATAGAATCCACATTGACAAACAAGTTTTAATTTTTCAAAGTTGAGCATTTCAGTTATGTAGGTTTTACTATTGATTTCATCAATTGTATTCAAAAGTGAATGCTATAATAATTCATGCTAGTTTGTATCTATATTGTTCTCAGGTAAATAAGTAACAATCAATTTATTTTTAAAAGCTCTTCATAATCCTTAGCATTTAATATAATTAAGTTTTTAGTCAATTTCTCAAAAATACTGCCTAATGTCCAAGTTTAACTGATATTCATAGTTTTGTCTTACTTGGCACAGTTACAGGGATTGTTACAATAAACTGAATATTTTTCCAGTATCAAAAATTCATAGTTGTAATATAAAGAACATATTAGTTTTTCAGATCAGGTGTAAAATTAGATATAGTTATGACAACTATTTCTTTGTTCCCCTGTGGTAGAAATATCTCTTTAAATTTTAGATTATTTTTTTATGTGTTCATAAACATAAGCATTTTATTTTGAATTTATTTTTCTTGTTGGAAAAATTTAGAGAAGACAATAAATTATGAAATAGAAGAGAAAGAACTTAGACAATTTTCCCAAAGTCAGCCCATCCCTCTGATTGGAGGAAAGCTGTCCGAGGTGATTTCTTAATTATTGCATCGTGTCGTACTGTAGTGTGAATGTTGTCAGAACTGAGGTTCTGAGTCCCTGATGCAGTGTGGCTGGCCTTTCCACTTGACTTATTTATGTCACCTTTATATCTGAAGACTATCCAAATGGTAGTGTTCTGCATTAATGTGTCACCTAAAGTAGGTGAAAAACCCCAAAGCTTACTAGGTTTGTTGGTCTCCTGGTTACAAGCGTACTCTGCCTCAGTAATAAAAGCAGTACTTTAGTAAAAGTATGATAAACCCTCAAGTTTTCTGAATATGTGTATTTCAAAAACTGCAATATGGGTAGATTCATGTCAATCTATGCCAAAACCAATACAGAACTGTAAAGTAAAAATTAAAAATAAATAAATAAATAAAACTGCAATATGGGTGGCCATAACTAAATATTTTGAACAGAAAATATGTGGGAAACAATTAGATGTTGACTACATGGTGCTTGTCATGTAACATAGATTTGAATGGGCATGGACCTTGCTGTTTATCCATCCTATATATAATAATTTGCCTCTGCTAATGCCAAACTCCCAACCCGTTTCCTCCCCACCCACCTCCCCCTGGTCAGTCACAAGTCTCTTCTCTATGCCCATGAGTCTGTTTCTGTGTAGATTTCCCTGGTAAATGTTATCTCTTTCTGACTTACTTTACTTAGGATGATAATCTCCAGGAAGGACGACTGTCATGAAACTTTATTCCTAGGCTGCCTGAGTAGCCAGAGGATTTGTTGTTTATTCATCTGTCTACATATTCACCACAGTAGTTATTCTGCCCTTGTCTCATGTATGTCAAATATCTATATGTAATGTACTTTGATCATGTCATGATTGTATCACAAGAGGTACAATTTATAAAGTTCACTACTTGATAAATTATTCCTCTCTGGTAGAAAAGATAAGAAATTATTATTATGTTAATTGATTACATTGTTTCCCCTCATATAACCCACAGACTGAAATCTATTTTGTTCCCTTGAAGATAATACTTAATGAGAGGTGATTAAATATGATTTTCATTAATGAAATAGTTTTTGTTTCAAGTGTAAATGTTAAACAAAAGCATCTTCTGCAACTGATATCTGCTTAAAAGCTCTGAAAACTTACGTATATTCAACTCACTCATCTATCACAGGGTCAAACTATTCAACTTTGCAAAAATTAAGCCATCTATGTCTTGTCACCACTGATCCTAGCTCACAAATACTGTCTTGCACCCCTGTAGTAAATAAATTAGGACATATGTAACAGTAAGGAAGAGGGTGATGTAGCCCTAAACCAGTGTGTTTAGGCATAAATATATATATTTTTTTCAGTAACCTGTTTTAGAAGGTGAGAAAAGTATGTGGAAGTTCTCACTTGGAAAAGTAAATTACTTTGAATCATTTTATTATAGCATGACTCTCATACAGATGTAGAATAACCATGAATCAAAGATGTCTTTGACCTAATTAGGGTGGCAGTAGATGGTTAATCTTGCCTAAAGAACCTCTGGAATATATACATGGAGAAAGAGAGCTAGAGAGAAGGAGATTAACATTGATTTATATCAAGTCAGTCAGGAAAAAAAACTTGCTGAAATAAGAACTCAGTGAGAGATAAAAACTGATTAATATCCTACAGGGCAATAAAACTATAATCTTTTGTATTATCTTTTCTATCACTTGCACCTCTACTGGGAAAAAATTCTGTATCATTTGACATACAATTCACAGAATCTGGGTCCTAATCAAAGGTAACTAGTAAGTTAAACAAAGGTTTCTCCCCTAGAGGATTAGATAATCCTTGGGTGGTCCCATCAGACAGTGTTCATTGGGATATTGAAATGACATACAGTCATGCTTTTATCCTATTTCGAATAGGTGTAATTTTCTTGGCAGTACCGGTTTCTTTCCCCAGCATCTAAAGACTGCTTTCTGTTCTTGTCACATCATCAGGCTTTAGTAGAAAACTCCTATTTTGAACTCAATTCTCCCCCTTTGCATCACAGAATATGCAGTCCTGAACAAAGTGGGAAATAACTTTCTTTCTGAAACTTTTCTGAGGTTATGTAGAATTTTAACTTCAGGAAAGAGTCTTTGATTTAAATAAATAGTCCCCAAAATAGAGAAAAAGGAATAAACTCTATATTTATATAAATATGGCAAAAGGGCCCTATCTTCCTGTGCCTTATTGAGAAATCATGAAAAAGGTAAAGACTTTTATTACTTGAACATTGTTTCTAATATGTATAAATATTTTAAATTTATGATGTGTTTTGAGTTTCTTAGATTTTGCTTTGCTTAGATTTATGTTATATCCTGGCTACCATTATTTGATCATCATTGGCATACCTTGTTCAATCTTATACTTGAAATTTCTCATTTCAGGAAACTTTCTGCCCTCCAGATCCACAACTGTCACGTATTGCACTGAATTTTGTTTATCTCACAAGGCACATTTCCCTTTTCAGAACAAAAGTAATTTATATGAGACCTATATTTTAAATGCAAGATTTATTTGAACCTACAACAGGAAGAACTAATGTCCTTTACTCAATAAAGTTGAAAACCCAACTCCACAATGTATTGTTTCTGCAAAGAATTTTTATTAAAAAATATTGCAATAAAAGATTACAGAATAGCATATTGAAGAGCATATGGAGAAGTTTTTGCCTGAGGGAGTAAAAACATTAAATGACTTTGAATCATTTTATCAAAAAAAATGTTGCAAACCAAGTGAGTGAAAAGTGAAGTCACTCAGTCATGTCAGACTCTTTGCAACCCCATGGACTGTAGCCTACCAGGCTCCCCTATCCATGGGATTTTTCAGGCAAGAATACTGGAGTGGGTTGCCATTTCCTTCTCCAAAGAATGAATAATAAATAATAACTCGATACAATTGACCTTGTTGTTGTTGTTGTTCAGTCGCTCAGTTGTGTCCGATTCTTTGCAACTCTGTGGACTGAGGCACGCCAGGCTTCCCTGTCCTTCACCATCTCCCGGAGCTTGCTCAAACTCACTAGAAAGTCTAAATTGACCTTTTTAGACTGCTAAGAGTTTATACGTACAGTCCAAACCAAGTGGACTTTTCATACTTCAGCTTATACTTTAAAAATATAAACTTTATTTTTTAAGAGCAGTTTTAGATTTACAAAAAAAGATGGTAATGCTTTACAGAGTGCTTTACCCTCACACCCAGTTCTCCTTATTGACATTGTATCAGTATGATACCAGGTGGCGCTAGTGGTAAAGAATCCACCTGCTAAAGCAGGAGAGGCAAGAGGCATGGGTTTGATCCCTGGAACGGAAAGATCCCCTGGAGCAAGGCACAGCAACCCACGCCAGCATTCTTGCCTGTAAAATTTCAAGGACAGAGGAGCCTGGCTGTCTCTAGTTCATGGGGCTGCAAAGAGTCAGACATGACTGAGTGACTGAACGCACACTTTAACGCTAACCTCAGTCAGCTGCCTTAGGTATTGTTTGCCAGGCTCCTCCACTGTAAAGATGCTTTCCCCTCTCCTTTCCATATTGGATACTTTGGAAGCAAGTTGCTATGTACAGTCCACATTAAAAGAGTGGACTCTTTATTGCCTCCATTTCTTGACATCAGAGTATTTGCAAAAATTATTTGGAACTCTCTGCACAAGAAATTTGTCTCTTCTCTCCTTTATTTGTTTAATCATTTAGTTCTGTAAGAATGGACTTATAGATATTTATTTTATACTTTGTGTTACAGCCCAGTACTGTTTGTTGTTGTTGTTTTTGTTTTGTTTTTTAGTTGCCCAGGTTGTTGCAGCTTTGACCACCGGTCAGACTTTCATTTTGCTTGTGTGTCCCTTTGACGTGTCCCATCATGTGGGGTTTTGATTTTGTTTTTGCCACTTTCATATTTCTAGCACTATAATATGCTCCAGGATTATCTTATTTCCTGCTCCTGCACTAGAACCAGCCATTTCTCCCAGGACCCCTGGTTCCCCATTGCTGCTGGAGTTATCACTGCTTCAAGCCCTCTTAGCTGACAGAGCAAGAGATACATATGTGTCTATCAACCACTGGGTAAACAAATATACTCATTTCTCTGTATATAATCATCTTGTATTTATTTTAAATTAAACATGAGTTTATAATCAAATCTCAATCCTGATCCATTACCACAATAAATACTTTTTGTGAAGAAGAGAATTTTTTTTTTTCTTATAATGGAGTTACTCAATTCAAACGCTATTTAAGTTGTAATTTTCAATTTGATTTCAACATTAGCCTCTGTTTTGCTTTTTATAAAAAGTTATTAAAATAGACTCATTTAAATATACCAGCCTAGCATTTGGTTGATTAAAGTTGAATCCTTATTAATCTTCTAGGTACATAATATTATTACTTAGTAATATCTAGATATAAGGGCTTCCCTGGTGGCTCAGATGGTAAAGAATCTGCCTGCAATGCAGGAGACCGAGGCTCAATCCTTGGGCTGGGAAGATCTCCTGGAGAAGGGAATGGCTACCCACTCTAATAGTCTTGCCTAGAGAATTCCATGGTCAGAGGAGCCTGGAGGGCTACAATCTACAGGGTCTCAAAGAGTCAGACACGACTGAGGGACTAACACTTTCACTTTTTTTTCATCTAAATATAATCATCAACTTTTTTTTTCCAGTTTCAATGGGATCTTTTTATTTATTTAAATCATCAACTTATGTCTTTTAGTTTGATTATGAAAGGAAAAGAGAAGTTCTAAAGAGGTAGCTTGGCCTGATGATAAGTTCATTCTCTCATTAAGTCTTCATTTTTTAAAAAAATTTGCTTAGTGAAAAATAAATACAGAAAAAAATCACAACAAACAAACAAAACAAGATAGTAAATGAGTTAAGGGAAATATTAGAAAAATGCAAAATTAGAATGGATTGTACCTCTAGTTCCTTCACTGTATTTTTGCTAGTTTTGAAAATCACTAATAAGTGATTAGATTCAAGGGATTTCAGTATCAGATAGAAAGTGACATAAGACTTAAGTAAGAACTTAACTTAGAGATTCAGTAATTTTGTGATTATAGGTACTTTATATGGCAATTCTAATCCAAACATATATTATGCTAAAAGATCTATATCTTTGTTGCTGTTGTTGTTGAGCTGCCAAGGTCCTGCCCTACGCGACCCCATAGACTGCAAGTACTACAGGCCTCCCTGTCCTTCATCATCTCTCGGAGTTTTCCCAAGTTCATCTACACTGAGTCAGTGATGCCATTCAACCATCTCATCCTCTGTCGTCCCCTTCTTCTCCCACCTTCAATCTTTCCCAGCATCAGGGTCTTTTCCAATGAGTTGGTTCTTTGCATCAGATGCCCAAAGTATTAGAACTCCAGCTTCAGAATCAGTCCTTCCAATGCATATTCAGAGTTGATTTCCTTTAGGATTGATTGGTTTGATCTCCTTGCAGTCCAAAGGACTCTCTGAAAACAAGAAGTGTGATGCCTCCAGCTTTATTCTTTTCATTCAAGATTGCTTTGCTATTCAAGTCTTCTGTGGTTCCATACAAATTATAAGATTTTTTTCTACTTCTGTTAAAAAATATTATTGTAATTTTGATGGTCATTGCATTGAAATCTGTGGATCAGAGTTCAATCTTTGGGTAGTATAGACATTTAAACTATATTGATTTTCCAATCCTTGAGAATGGAATATTTTTGCATTTCTGTGTATCTTCTTCACTTTATTTCATTAATATTACAGCTTTCAGTGTATTGATCTTTCACCTTCTTGTTTAAACTTATTCCTAAGTATTTTATGGAATGAGGTTCATGACATTATGCAGGAGATAGAGATCAAGACCATCCCCATGGAAAAGAAATGCAAAAAAGCAAAATGGCTGCCTGAGGAGGCCTTACAAATAGCTGTGAAAAGAAGAGAAGCGAAAAGCAAAGGAGAAAAGGAAAGATATAAGCATCTGAATGCAGAGTTCCAAAGAATAGCAATAAAAGAGAGCCTTTTTCAGTGATCAATGCAAAGAAATAGAGGAAAACAACAGAATGGGAAAGACTAGAGATCTCTTCAAGAAAATTAGAGATACCAAGGGAATATTTCATGCAAAGATGGGCTCGATAAAGGACAGAAATGGTATGGACCTAACAGAAACAGAAGATATTAAGAAGAGGTGGCAAGAATACACGGAAGAACTGTACACAAAAGATCTTCATGACCCAGATAATCATGATGATGTGATCACTAATCTAGAGCCAGACATCTTGGAATGTGAAGTCAAATGGGCCTTAGAAAGCATCACTACAAACAAAGCTAGTGGAGGTGATGGAATTCCAGTTGAGCTATTTGAAATCCTGAAAGATGATGCTGTGAAAGTGCTGCACTCAATATGCCAGCAAATTTGGAAAACAGCAGTGTCCAGAGGACTGGAAAAGGTCAGTTTTCATTCCCATCCCAAAGAAAGGCAATGCCAAAGAATGCTCATACTACCGCACAATTGCACTCATCTCATATGCTAGTAAAGTAATGCTCATAATTCTCCAGTCCAGGCTTCAGTAATACGTGAACCGTGAACTCCCTGATGTTCAAGCTGGTTTTAGAAAAGGCAGAGGAACCAGAGATCAAATTGCCAACATCTGCTGGATCATGGAAAAAGCAAGAGAGTTCCAGAAAAACATCTATTTCTGCTTTCTTGACTATGCCAAAGCCTTTGACTGTGTGGATCACAAGAAACTGTGGAAAATTCTGAGAGCGATGGGAATACCAGACCACCTGACCTGCCTCCTGAGAAATCTGTATGCAGGTCAGGAAGCAGCAGTTAGAACTGGACATGGAACAACAGACTGGTTCCAAACTGGGAAAGGAGTATGTCAAGGCTGTATATTGTCACCCTGCTTATTTAACTTCTATGCAGAGTACATCATGAGAAACGCTGGACTGGAAGAAACACAGGCTGGAATCAAGATTGCTGGGAGAAATATCAATCACCTCAGATATGCAGAGGATACCACCCTTATGGCAGAAAGTGAAGAGGAACTAAAAAGCCTCTTGATGAAAGTGAAAGAGGAGAGCAAAAAAGTTGGCTTAAAGCTCAACATTCAGAAAACGAAGATCATGGCATCTGGTCCCATCACTTCATGGGAAATAGATGGGCAAACAGTAGAAACAGTGTCAGACTTTATTTTTTTGAGCCACAAAATCACTGCAGATGGTGATTGCAGCCATGAAATTAAAAGACGCTTGCTCCTTGGAAGAAAAGTTATGACCAACCTAGATAGTATATTCAAAAGCACAGACATTACTTTGCCGACTAAGGTCTGTCTAGTCAAGGCTATGGTTTTTCTAGTGGTCATGTATGGATGTGAGAGTTGAACTGTGAAGAAGACTGAGCATCGAAGAATTGATGCTTTTGAACTGTGGTGTTGGAGAAGACTCTTGAGAGTCCCTTGGACTGCAAGGAGATCCAACCAGTCCATTCTGAAGGAGATCAGCCCTGGGATTTCTTTGGAAGGAATGATGCTAAAGGTGAAGCTCCAGTGCTTTGGCCACCTCATGTGAAGAGTTGACTCATTGGAAAAGACTCTGATGCTGGGAGGGATTGGGGGCAAGAGAAGAAGGGGATGACAGCAGACGAGATGGCTGGATGGCATCACTGACTCAATGGACGTGAGTCTGAGTGAACTCTGGGAGTTGGTGATGGACAGGGAGGCCTGGCGTGCTGCGATTCATGGGGTCGCAAAGAGTCAGATACACCGAGCGACTGAACTGAACTGAACTGAACTGAAGTATTTTATTCTTTCTGAATAAGTGGGAGTTTCTTCTTGATTCCTCTCCAATAGTTTGTTGTTAGTGTACAGAAACACAAATAATTTTTGTATAGTGATTTTCAATCATGCAACTTTACTGGATTCATTTATTAACTCTAAAGATTTTCTGGCCATGTCTTTGGGGTTGTATATATAGTATCATGTCATCTGCAAATATATAGAGCTTTCCTTCTTCCGTTCCCGTTTTGATGAATTTATTTCTTTTGGGGGTGCTTTCCAGGTGGCACTAGTGGTAAAGAACCTGCCTGCCAATGCAGGAGACATCAGAGATGCAGGTTCGATTCCTGGGTTGGGAAGATTCCCCTGGAGGAAGTCATGGCAACCCATTCCAGTATTCCTGCCTGGAGAATCCCATGGAAAGTGGAGCCCGGTGGGCTACAGTCCACAGGGCAACAAAGAGTTGAACACAACTGAAGCGACAGCATACATGCACACATTTCTTTTTTTGCCTAATTGCCTTGGCTAGGGTATCAGATGGGAGAAGGCAATGGCCCCCCACTCCAGTACTCTTGCCTGGAAAATCCCATGGACGGAGGAGCCTGGTAGGCTGCAGTCCATGGGATCACTAACAGTCGGACACGGCTGAGTGACTTCACTTTCACTTTTCACTTTCATGCATTGGAGAAGGAAATGGCAACCCACTCCAGTGTTCTTGCCTGGAGAATCCCAGGGACGGGGGAGCCTGGTGGGCCACCGTCTATAGGGTCGCACAGAATTGGACACAACTGAAGCGACTTAGCAGCAGCAGCAGGATATCAGATAATATGAGAAATAAAAGCCACTAGAGGGGATTTTCTTGTCTTGTTCTCAGTCTTCGAGGAAAACCTTTCAGCTTGTTATCACTGAATATGATGTTAGCTGTGGGTTTCTCATATGTGACCTTTATTGTGTTGAGGTACAGCCACTTTGTTGAGAGGTTTTATTCGTGAATCTATGTTGAATTTTGTCAGATGGGTTTTCTGCATCTATTGAGATGATCTGATGATTTTTATCCATCATTTTCTTAAAGTGGTGTATCACATTGATTGGTTTATGCTGAACCATTGTTGCAACTCTGCAACAAACATTCCTTGATCGTGGTGTATGAGGCTTTTCATTTTACTGTTGAATTCAGTTTGCTAATATTTTGTTGAGCATTTATGCGACTACACTCATTAGGAATATTGGCCTATCATTTTCTTTTTCTTTTAGCATCCTTGTCTGGCTTTGGTATCAGAGTAATGCTAGCTTCATAAAAATGAGTTTGGAAGTGTTCACTCCTCTTCTATTTTTCAGAAGAGTATGTGGGTTGATATTAATTCTTCTTTTTTAAATGTTTGTTAGAATTTATCAGTGAAGCTGTCTGGTTCTGAACTTTCATTGCTGGGAGGTTTTTGTTACTTTTCAATCTCCTTAAAAGTACCTGGTCTGTTCAATTTTCTATTTCTTTATGTTTCAGCCTTGGTGGGTTGTATAATTCTAGAAATTTATCCATTTCTTCTAGATTGCCCAATTTGTTGCTGTATATTGTTCACAGTAGTCTTTTATGATCTTTTGCATTTGCTTTACATCCACTATGTATCCTCTCTATAATTTTTTTCATCTGAATTTTCTCACTTTTTTGGGAGTAAGTCTAGCTGAAGGTTTCTATATTTTCTTTATTTTTTCCAAAAACCAGCTTTTAATTTCATTGATTTTTTTCTATTGTCTTTTAGTCTCTATTTCATTTATTTCCACTCTTATCTCTGTTATTTATTTCCCTATAGCAATTTTGGCCTGTGTTTGGTCTAATGCTTTTAATGCTTTGAGGTATTAAAAAAAGGCTATTTAGATCTTTATTATTTCTTAATAAAGGAGTTTATCATTATAAACTAACTTTTAGAATTACTTTGCTGCTCCAGTAAATTTTGGTAGGTTGTGTTTCCATTTTTATTCATCTCAAGTTTTATTTTTCTTTTGATTTTAGCCTTGACCCATCGATTGTTCAGTAGCATGTTGTTTAATCTCCATTTGTGAATTTTATAATTTTCTTTTTATAATGTATTTATTTTTAGTTTTATATATTTATTTCTAGTTTCATTATGATTCTGAAACAATAATGTCCTACAGTATAGTACAGGGAACTATATTCACTAATTTGTGATACACTATAAAAGAAATGAATAAAAATTTTCCAAAGAATGTAAAGAAATAGTAAAGAGTATATACAGAGTAAAGATCTACAAGTTCATACAAAGAAAGAGAGTAAAATTGTACTGAAAGTCAGACATTTGTGGTGGATAGTATAGATTCATCTTTCAGACGCTAATTGTAATGTTACTAGAACATTAACAAATCCAATGAGGTCCTACTCCCATAAGAAGATAGTTATCTTAAAGATAAAAACAACAGTTGCTTTGCTGCAAGCTACTGCATTAAAGCTAAAATGGGGGAAAACAAACAATAGAAGATCAGTGTGTTTGACATCTGATAGCATGTTCTGTCTTACCTGCAAATTATTTTCTTACCAAGTCAAGATTATTCTCACTGAAGACCTTTGAGTAAAAGGCTGAAATTTCATGAGGCATTTCCTATATACACAATTAATTATATTAGCATGAATATCTGTGGAAATAAATTTAAAAACAGGAAACAGTTAATAGAGCTACAAAAAAAGCAGTATCATTTCAGTTCAGTTCAGTCACTCGGTTGCGCCCAGCTCTTTGCAACCACGTGGACTGCAGCACACCAGGATTCCCTGTCCGTCACCAACTCCTGGAGCTTACTCAAACTCATGTCCATTGAGTTGGTGATGCCATCCAACCATATTATCCTTTGTCGTGCCCTTCTCCTCCTGCCTTCAATCTTTCCCAGCAACACAGTCTTTTCAAATGAGTCAGTTCTTTGCATCAGGTGGCCAAAGTAATGGAGTTTCAGTTTCAGCATCAGTTCTTCCAATGAATATTCAGGACCGATCTCCTTTAGGATGGACTGGTTGGATCTCCTTGCTGCTCAAGGGACTCTCAAGAGTTTTTTCCATCACCACAGTTCAAAAGCATCAGTTCTTCAGTGCTCAGCTTTCTTCACAGTCCAACTCTCACATCCATGCATGACTACTGGAAAAACCAAAGCTTCAACCAGATGTATCTTTGTTGGCAAAATAATGTCTCTGCTTTTTAATATGCTGTCTAGGTTGCTCATAACTTTTCTTCCAAGGAGCAAGCATCTTTTAATTTCATGGCTGCATTCACCATCTGCAGTGATTTTGGAGACCAAGAATAGAAAGTCTGTCACTGTTTCCATTGTTTCCCCATCTATTTGCCATGAACTGATTGGACTGGATGCCATGATCTTATTTTCTGAATGTTGAGTTTTAAGCCAAATTTTTCACTCTCCTCTTTCACTTTCATCAAAAGGCTCTTTAGTTCTTCTTCACTTTCTGCCATAAGGGTGGTGTCATCTGCATATCTGAGGTGATTGATATTTCTCCCAGAAATGTTGATTCCAGCTTGTGCTTCATCCAGTCCAGCATTTCTCATGATGTACTCTGCATATAAGTTAAATAAGCAGGGTGACAATATACAGCCTTGATGTACTCTTTTCCTGATTTGGAACCAGTCGGTGTTCCATGTCCAGTTCTAACTGTTGCTTCTTGACCTGCATACAGATTTCTCAGGAGGCAGGTCAGGTGGTTTGGTATTCCCATCTCTTGAAGAATTTTCCACAGTTTGTTGTGATCGGCACAGTCAAAGGCTTTGGTGTAGTCAATAAGGCAGAACTAGATGTTTTTTGGAACTCTCTTGCTTTTTTCAATGATCCAACTGATGTTGGCAATTTGATCTCTGATTCCTCTGCCTTTTCTAAACCAAGTTTGAACATACTGTTGAAGCCTGGCTTGGAGAATTTTGAGCATTACTTTGCTGGCGTGTGAGATGAATGCAATAGTGTGATAGTTTGAGCATTCTTTGGCATTGCCTTTCTTTGGGATGGGAATGAAAACTGACCCTTTCTAGTCCTGTGGCCACTGTTTGGTTTTCCCAATTTGCTGGCATATTGAGTGTAGCACTTTCACAGCATCATCTTTTAGGATTTGAAATAGCTCAACTAGAATTCTATCACCTCCACTAGCTTTGTTCATAGTGATGCTTCCTAAGGCCCACTTGACTTCGCATTTCAGGATTTCTGGCTCTAGGTGAGTGATCACACCATTGTGATTATCTGGGTCATGAAGATCTTTTTTGTATAGTTCTTCTGTATATTCTTGCCACATCTTAATATCTTCAGCTTCTGTTAGGTGCAAACCATTTCTGTCCTCTATTTGTGGTTGCGTCTGTTATTGTTTGTATCTGAAGCCGCAGTGCCTGTGAAGATGGCATCTACTAGCCGTTTGGATGCTCTTCCAAGAGGCCCATGTCCAAACCATCCAGATGCGATCCTAGTGGAGGACTACAGGGCTGCTGATATGATCTGTCCTGAATGTGGCCTGGTTGTAGGCCACCCAAGATGGACGGGTCATGGTGGAGGATTCTGACAAAATGTGGTCCACTGGAGAAGGGAATGGCAAACTACTTGAGAACCCCATGAACAGTATGAAAAGGAAAAAACACAGGACAATGAAAGATGAACTCCCCCGGTCAGTAGGTGCTATGCTACTGGAGATCAGTGGAGAAATAACTCCAGAAAGAATGAAAAGCAAAAACAACACCCAGTTGTGGATGTGACTGGTGATGGAAGTAAAGTCCCATGCTGGAAAGAGCAATATTGCATAGGAACATGGAATGTTAGGTCCATGAATCAAGGCAAACTGGAAATGGTCAAACAGGAGACGTCAAGAGTGAATGTTAACATTTTGGGAATCAGCGAACTAAAATGGACTGGAATGGGTGAATTTAACTCAGATGACCGTTAACTACTGTGGGCAAGAATCTCTTAGAAGAAGTGGAGTAGCCATCACAGTCAACAAAAAAGTCCAAAATTTAGTACTTGGATACAGTCTCAAAAATGACATAATGATCTCTGTTCATTTCCAAGGCAAACCATTCAATATCACAGTAATCTAAGCCTATCCTCTGACTGGTAATGCTGAAGAAGCTGAAGCTGAATGGTTCTGTGAAGACCTACAAGACCTGCTAGAACTAACACCAAAAAAAGATGTCCTTTTCATTATAGGGGACTGGAATGCAAAAGTAGGAAGTCAAGAAACACCTGGAGTAACAGGGAAACTTGGCCTTGGAGTACAGAATGAAGCAGGGCAAAGGCTAATAGAGTTTTGCCAAGAGAACGCACTGATCACAGCAAACACCCTCTTCCAACAACACAAGAGAATACTCTACACATGGACATCACCAAATGGTCAACACTGAAATCAGATTGATTATATTCTTTGCAGCCAAAGATGGAGAAGCTCTATACAGTCAGCAAAAGAAGACCAGGAGCTAACTGTGTCTCAGATCATGAACTCCTTATTGCCAAATTCAGACTTAAATTGAAGAAAGTAGGGAAAACCACTAGCCCATTCAGGTATGACCTAAATCAAATCCCTTATGATTATACAGTGGAAGTGAGAAATAGACTCAAGGGATTTGATCTGATAGACAGAGTACCTGAAGAACTATGGATGGAAATTTGTGACATTGTAGAGGAGGCATGGATCAAGACCATCACCAAGAAAAAGAAATGCAAAAAGGCAAAATGGTTGTCTGAGAAGGCCTTACAAATAGCTGTGAAAAGAATAGAAGCAAAAGGCAGAGGAGAAAGGGAAAGATATACTCATTTGAATGCAGAGTTCCAAAGAATAGCAGGGAGATATAAGAAAGCCTTCCTCGGTGATCAGTGCAAAGAAATAGAGGAAAACAATAGAATGGGAAAGGCTAGAGATCTCTTCAAGAAAAAAGTGGTATAATATTAAGGTTTATTTTAAAGGAAAGGAAAAGAAAGACAGCTTTCAAGGATTCACATTTGGTTACTTTGGGATAGGTTGTATACCAAAATATATGGAGTAATTAATTATAACCAATTTAATAACATAAGAATTTATGAGATAAAATATATCCACAGATGTAAAAAATAAAAAAGAAAGAATAAATAGCTTTCCTCTAGTAAAATGACAATAAATATAGAAGGAGTGGTTAAGTTAAAAATCAGCCAATCTGAGATGCTAAAATTAATGGGTAGAAAAGATCAGGACTTTTTCATAGTCTGAAACTCTCTCTCCACACATTAGTTATGAATGACAAAGGAATAAACAATTACTCTAAAGTGAAGAAACCTGAAGATACCACCTTAACCAAGAGACCAAAACTAACATTTCTCCTTACATCATGCATGGAAAGTGACATAACATCACTTGTGATATTTCCGCCAAAATGCACAGCCTAAATCTTCTCACGAAGAACGATCAGATGAAGTTATATTAAGGGACTTTCTCTAAAATAACAACCCTCTTCATGGAAATAAAAGCAAAAATAAACTAATGGAACCTAATTAAACTTAAAAGCTTTTGCACAATGAAGGAAACTATAAGCAAGGTGAAGAGACAGCCTTCAGAATGGGAGAAAATAATAGCAAATGAAGCAACTGACAAAGAATTAATTTCAAAAATATACAAGCAGCTCATGCAGCTCAATTCCAGAAAAATAAACGACCCAATCAAAAAGTGGGCCAAAGAACTAAACAGACATTTCTCCAAAGAAGACATACAGATGGCTAACAAACGTGAAAAGATGCTCAACATCGCTCATTATCAGAGAAATACAAATCAAGACCACAATGAGATACCATCTCACACTGGTCAGAATGGTTGCTATCAAAGTCTACAAACAATAAATGCTGGAGAGGGTGTGAAGAAAAGGGAACCCTCTTACACTGTTGGTGGGAATGCAAACTAGTACAGCCACTATGAAGAACAGTGTGGAGATTCCTTAAAAAACTGGAAATAGAACTTCCAAACTACCCAGCAATCCCACTGCTGAGCATATACACTGAGGAAATCAGAACTGAAAGAGACACATGTATCCCAATGTTCATCACAACACTGTTTACAATAGCTAGGACACAGAAGCAACCTAGATGTCCATCAGCAGACGAATGGATAAGGAAGCTGTGGTACACATACACAATGGAGTATTACTCAGCCATTAAAAAGAATACATTTGAATCAGTTCTAATGAGGTGGATGAAACTGGAGCCTATTATACAGAGTGAAGTAAATCAGAAAGAAAAACAGCAGTGCAGTATATTAATGCATATATATGGAATTTAGAAAGATGGTAGTGATGACCCTCTATACAAGACCACAAAAGAGACACAAATAAATAAAGAACAGAATTTTGGACTCTGTGGGAGAAGGTGAGGGTGGGATGATTTGAGAGAATAGCATTGAAACATGTATATTACCATATGTGAAACAGATCACCAGTCCAGGTTTGATGCATGAGACAGGGCACTTAGGGCTGATGCACTGGGATGACCCTGAGGGAGGGGATGAGGAGGAAGGTGGGAGGGGGGGTTCAGGATGGGGAACACATGTACACCCATGGCTGATTCATGTCAATGTATGGCAAAAACCACCACAATATTGTAAAGTAATTAGCCTCCAATTAAAATAAATAAATTAATTTTTTAAAAAGAGTAAATAACAACAACAACAAAAATAACAGCCCTCTTCAAAACATTAAGTTCAAGAAAGAATTCTTCCAGACTAAAAATCCTAAAAAGATATGATAATGAAAGTATTATAGATTAATAGGACATTATTGAGGCATGAGTAAGTTTGAATATGAACTGTGGTTTCAACAATAATGTGTGTGCATGTGCTAAGTCACTTCACGTGTGTCTGACTCTTTGCGACCCTGTGGACTGTAGCCCATCAGGCTCTGCTATCCATAGTACCGGTTCTCCAGGCAAGAACACTGGAGTGGGTTGCCATTTCTATTGATGTCTAATTTCCTAATTTTGACAACTATACTATGGTTAAGTAAGAAAATATCCTTGTTCACAGTAAATACACATGGAAGTATTTAGGGAAAAGGAGGCATATCTTCAGCTTATTCCCAAATGGCTCAGAAAAATAGTAGTGTGATATAGAATAGTGATAGCAGTACATATTATATTATATATATAATATACCCATATAAAGTAATATAGCAAGCAGACAAAATGCAAACAATTGGTGAATTTGGGTAATGGGCATATAGGTATGTCCTCCTACTCATTCAACTTTTATACAAGTTTGAAATTATATTAAAATAAGATTTTACCAAAGTTTTAAAAAGTGTTAATTTTAAAATAACCTCTCCATACACTAGTAAAAATAATAGAAAGTAAATGCAAATAAACAAATTTAAGAATGAGAAAGCAGATATCTGCATAGTCCAGGGGATACTAAAAGGTAAAAGGAAAATACTAGCACAACTCTACCAATAAATTTGAAAATAATTCTCTAGAAATTATAGATTAAATGCTAAGTAGCAATAAGAATTATGCTGTTGACGAATACTAAATAGAATGAAAAAAACTTCATGTATATAAGATTTTAAAATATGGAACAGTTTGCAAATAGACTCTAGTATTACAAAGACAGATATAAAATCAGAATTAGAATAATATATATATATATAAATAGTCTGATAAAAGAAATGATCTTTTTATAAATGGGTTATGGATATTTTCTTTCTGGGGACTTTTCTGCATTTTCTAAACGTTAGGCAACATGTGTTACTTTTTAAATATCTATTAAAGAAACCCCCAAATTTTTATGAAATATCTATGAAAACACACATTAGAAAAACATGTGCAATGGCTCTGGAAACTGAGGATTAGAATTCATCATATATCAGAAACTTGGAAGGGTTCATACTAATTACAAGCAGATGTTAAGATTTAAACAAGTCTAATCATAGCCAATGAATGCTTGACCTTTTGCCCTGGAACAGTACAGCAGGGAATGTATGCAGCCCGTTGACAGGAAGAGGGTCAACAACCGGAAATTGGCTGGACATCACCTTCTTACTGTGGATACATTCTGAGGGAGGAAATTCTTGTCCCTAGTCTCCCCTCCTCATTAGCTCTATCTACATTCAGTTAGAATATCTAAGAGAGCCTGAGAATATTCGAGTGGATATTGTGCCTCCACAGTTCTCAGTCAGAGACCAGCAATCCCCAGCATCAGAAAAAAAACAGAGAATGATAGAAGAAAGAGTGGGGACACAGCTTTACAAAATTGTTTCATTTTGGCATGCCATTACAGAGAATTAGAAGGTTAAATATGGTCGATTAAAATAGAACTATAGAGTTATATAATAGAATAAATTACCAAGGGAAACATCATTTTTAAACAGTCAATGCAAGAAGCCCCTAGGAAGGGAAACAAGGTTATAACAAAATATATAAAGGAATATATAAAATAGATTAGATAAAACAAAATCAAACTGAACAACTGATTTGGTTAAATTCCCTCATAAAAAGACAAACTTTAGATTGATTTAACAAAATCTAGCCATAAATGGACTGCAAGAAACAAAGAATAAAAACAAAGGGATGGAGAAAGATACATTCAGTTCAGTTCAGTTCAGTTCAGTCCCTCAGTCATGTCCAACTCTTTGCCACCCCATGAATTGCAGCATGCCAGGCCTCCCTGTCCATCACCATCTCCCAGAGTTCACTCAGACTCATATCCATCGAGTCCGTGATGCCATCTAACCATCTCATCCTCGGTCGTCCCCTTCTCCTCCTGCCCACAATCCCTCCCAGCATCAGAGTCTTTTCCAACGAGTCAACTCTTCACATGAGGTGGCCAAAGTACTGGAGTTTCAGCTTTAGCATCATTCCTTCCAAAGAAATCCCAGGGCTGATCTCCTTCAGAATGGACTGGTTGGATCTCCTTGCAGTCCAAGGGACTCTCAAGAGTCTTCTCCAACACCACAGTTCAAAAGCATCAATTCTTCGGCACTCAGCCTTCTTAACAGTCCAACTCTCACATCCATACATGACCACAGGAAAAACCATAGCCTTGACTAGACAGACCTTAGTCGGCAAAGTAATGTCTGTGCTTTTGAATATGCTATCTAGGTTGGTCATAACTTTTCTTTCAAGGAGTAAGTGTCTTTTAATTTCATGGCTGCAGTCACCATCTGCAGTGAAGTTTGGAGTCCCCAAAAATAAAGTCTGACACTGTTTCCACTGTTTCTCCATCTATTTCCCATGAAGTGATGGGCCTGGATGCCACGATCTTCGTTTTCTGAATGTTGAGCTTTAAGCCAACTTTTTCACTCTCCTCTTTCACTTTCATCAAGAGGCTTTTTAATTCATCCTCACTTTCTGCCATAAGGGTGGTGTCCTCTGCATATCTGAAGTGATTGATATTTCTCCCGGCAATCTTGATTCCAGCTTGTGCTTCTTCCAGCCCAGTGTTTCTCATGATGTACTCTGCATATAAGTTAAATAAGCAGGGTGACAATATACAGCCTTGACGTACTCCTTTTCCTATTTGGAACCAGTCTGTTGTTCCATGTCCAGTTCTAACTGTTGCTTCCTGACCTGCATACAGATTTCTCAAGAAGCAGGTTGGGTGGTCTGGTATTCCCATCTCTCTCAGAATTTTCCACAGTTGATTGTGATCCACACAGTCAAAGGCTTTGGCATAGTCAATAAAGCAGAAATAGATGTTTTTCTGGAACTCTCTTGCTTTTTCCATGATCCAGCGGATGTTGGCAATTTGATCTCTGGTTCCTCTGCCTTTTCTAAAACCAGCTTGAACATCAGGAAGTTCATGGTTCACATATTGTTGAAGCCTGGCTTGGAGAATTTTGAGCATTAGTTTACTAGCATGTGAGATGAGTGCAATTGTGCGGTAGTTTGAGCATTCTTTGGCATTGCCTTTCTTTGGGATTGGAGTGAAAACATTAGGCAAACACAAATTAAAAATCAGAGAATGATATTACTAATAACAGATGTAGTAGAATTTAAAAGCATTTTACAGAAGAGGGATATTTATAACGATAAAAATACAGCAAAATTGTTATGATAATCACTGATATTTATCAAATAACTAAGAATACTCCTCACTTGAACAAAATATACATATATATGTATATGATATTTTGTATCTCTATCACTATATGTATTTGTTATTTTATTTCACTCAAACCAACTGTAAAAAAATTTCCTGGAATTGGGCAGGAAGCCTGGAAGCTTTCCAATAAGAAGCTTGGAAAAAATTTGAATAAAGAACACTAGTAATACTCTCACTAAAATATGAAAAATTAAAATGAATAACAAGAAAAAACATAAATTTTTTCATAATTGAAAGCACACTTCAATATAATTCCAAGAAGAAATGTGATTTTAAAATGAAATGTAAAGTCACCAGAGAGTAAAAGAAAAGATAGCATTTTGGATAAAAATCTAAAAGAATGCAGCCTCACCTCTGCTTGAACATGTGCTTCAAGTAGAAATCTTGATCCATACTCAATTTGGTAAACTGAGAGAAGACAACTAAAGTTACAACCGGAAGTCAACAGACCCCGTCCACAGGCTTGCTGCCTGTGTTGTGGTTTTATTGGAACATAGCCACATGTATTTCTTCATGTATTGTTTATGGCTGCTTACACACAAGGGTGACAGGATTGAGCAGCTGCGGCAGAGACCAAAAGGACCAGAGTTTAAAATATTCGCTACCACTTTATGGAAAAAATTTGCTAATCCTGAAATAAACCACAAAAACACCCCGGCAAGATAATAATAGTTTTTGAAAACTGATGTAAAGAAAATCAAATCAGTGAATCAGGCAAACAATACCCAGAAGAGTAAGTTTTAGACAGATTAGTCAGGAAAAGTGATTCTGAAGAGAAGCTGAGGTCTGTAAGGTGAGACTGTGTCTGACCTGTGAAGAAGTAGGGAGAAAACACTCCTGGCAAATATGACAATATGCAAGAAAGGCTTAGTGATCTTGGGGTTTAGAAGTTAGGCTGCTGCTGCTGCTGCTGCTAAGTCGCTTCAGTCGTGTCCGACTCTGTGCGACCCCATAGATGGCAGCCCACCAGGTTCCCCTGTCCCTGGGATTCTCCAGGCGAGAACACTGGAGTGGGTTGCCATTTCCTTCTCTAGAAGTTAGGCTAGTGGGGTGGAATAGTAGCGAGGAAGGACTAAGAGGGAAATTGGTTTCAAAAGATGTTGAAAATAGGTAAGAACCAGATCCTGCAGGGCATGATTTAATCCAGGGCAGATCCCTGGATTTTACCCCAAAATAAGTAGGATTTATTCTAGAAAGGCAATTATAACTAGGTGATCTGTCAAAGTAATACTTCAAATTATAAAAAGCAAAATTATGTGATATCAATTGATAACTTTTAAAGATTTGGTAAAATTCATTAGCCTTTCCTGATTAAAACTCCAAGCAAAAAGAAAGAGAAATTCCTTAAAGACAGAAAAAATATTTTGTCAGAAACTACTTCAAACGACAAAAATCATACAAAATAGAAAAATACTGAAGGCATTGCCATGAAAGCAAGTAAAAAAGACAAGAGTGTCTACTATTCACCCAGTGTTAATCATTTTTTCCTAAGAATATCTACTATTCACCCACTGTAATTCATTTTTTCCTAAAGAGTGTAGCTAATACAAAATGTATGAGAAATAATTATTGAAAGAAGAAATTATTATTATTTATAGTTATTATGGATCTATACCAAGAAAATCAAAGAGGCTCAACTTTGTAACCTATGACAGCTAGTTTGAGAATTTAATAAACAGCTAACAAAAAACATATAAAAATTAATAGTTTTTATGTATAAATCACCAGATAGAAATCAAAATGGAAAATTTTCCTCTATCCATAATAAATTATATGATATGCAGGAAAAAATTATATGAGTAAATTAATGAATTTAACAAAAAGAATGAGATTTTATAAAAAGAACTTTGAAAATTATTAAGTACTATAAACCAAATCTTATTAAACAGAAAGAGATCATTTTCCAGGATGAGATGTCTTCATATCCATCCTCCTCAGAATTATATATGAATCGAATACAATTCTAATCAGAATTCCAAAGATATTTAATTTTGATACAATAAAATAATTCTCAAGTTCATGTAAAGGAATAAATAAATGAAACTTGCCAAGAAGTTTGTGAAAAAAAATAATATTGAAGTAGTTGTTCTATTAGATATGAAAATTTTCTTGAATCTGCATAGATGCTGGTATAGAAAGACAGTCAAAGGGTCTATACATTTTCCCACGTATATGTTAAATCTTAAGGGGTAGGGGTAGAGATAGGTAGCATTAGAAGTTAGTCGAGGGGAGAAAGTTAGTGGGGAAAAGAATATATTATTCAACTATTATGTCAAAGCAACTGGTTGAACATTTAGAAGAAAAGGTTTTATTTCCCCAGTCTCTCACATGAGAAGTGTTAATTGCAGATGGAATCAAGTTTTAAATGTTAAAAATTAAACTATAGAAATATTAGAAGCAAATGTAACAGAATAATTGTATAATATTGAAGAGGATGAAGTAACTAATAAGCAATACAGGAACCCCCAGAATATAAATAAACAAAAAGAACTGCTGATATAAAAATTAAATCATCCATCAATAAAGCACTATAAACAAAGCCACAGAATGGATGAAATATATATATAAAATATTTAAAATATGAGAGAATGAGCAAAAATGAACAGGCAGGGTTGAGCTTATTGAATGTATAGATTCATGTCTTTTTAAATTGAGAAATTTGGGGCTACTACGGCTTGCAATATTGTGTATCCTTCAGCTATCCCAATTCTCTCTCCCCTCTTCTTCCGGGCTTTCCATTATGCATCTGTTCACATGCTTTACAGTGTGCCACAGTTCTCTTAAGCTCTGTTTATTTTCCTTCATCCTTTTTTCTTTCTACTCAGACTGCATAATTTCATTTGACTTATTGTTTAATTATCTGATGCTTTCGTTTGCCTCCTCAAATCTGCTAGTGAACCCCTCCAGAATTTTTCATTTCAGTTTTTGTATTTTTCACCTCCAGCTATACTATTTGGTCTTATATTTTTTATCCCCTTGCTGTTACTATCTTATTGAAATATCATTTTCCTGGTTTCTTTTCTTTGTAGTGCCAAATTATTTTTTTTTTTTGCCACTTTATTTATTTTTCAATTAAAGGATAACTGCTTTATAGAATTTTGTCTTCTGTCAAACATCAACAAGAATCAGCTATAGGTACAACCATATCCCCTCCCTCCCAAACCTCCTTCACAACTGCCCCCCCATCCCACCCTTCTAGATTGTCACAGAGCCCCTGTCTGAGTTCCCTGAGTCTATTTTACATATGGTATTATAAGTTTCCATGTTACTCTCTCCATACATCTCACCTTCTTTCTCCTTCCCTCCCCCTGTGTCTATAGGTCTGTTCTCTGTGTCTGTTTTTCCACTGCTGCCCTGCAGATAAATTCAGCAGTATCATCTTTCTATATTCCGTATATATGTGTCAGTATATGATATTTATATTTCTCTTTCTGACTTAACTCTGTAAAATGCATTCTAGGTTCATCCACATCATTAGAACTGACTCAAAGGCATTCCTTTTAATGGCTGAGTAATATTCCATTGTATGTATGTATGTGGTGCCAAATTCTAATTGCATATTTTGTAGTTTAGAGTTTGGCACCACAATATCATGTACACTACATCCCAGGAATGCACGATTGAGTCAATATTGGGACAGCTACTAGTATATATTATCATATTACAATATTTAAGAAGAAAAAAAATGTGACACCCTTCCTTTAAGAGCTTACATTTTAAATGGTTAAAGTATAATTTTCATAAAACAAAATCATGTCTCAGGAAAATATCAAATGAATATATGTTAAAGATTTTATTCAACTTATCAATCAATGAAGGAGCCAGTAAGATGGTAAAACTACTCCAGAGGGCTTTTGAGGAGGCAGGAATGTAAATTTTAATCTACTAAAAGAATATTACTAGTAGATTTCTGAGGTAGATACTAAGCTGTTTCGTATCTTACAGGACAATAAATGACACAGGATAGAAGTTATTTATGTCTCTACTGAACAAAAAATCTGCATGTTAACCTCTGTCCCTACAGAGTTATATAATAGTGCTGGCAATAGAAGTTAAAGCAGCAGGCCCAGGGCTGTGCTTAGAGAATACCCAACACTCACTTTTACCTACTTCTGGTCTTGGATTATTTTTCTATCACGTTGATGGAGATAATATGGTATCATTATTGCAGGGGTGGCTGGTATTTCACTGAGTGTGACTTTGGTGAAAGTGAAAGTAAGACAAAATGGCATTTACACTCAGAGGTTCTGACTCCGCAATTCAGGATCAGTGTTTGTATGCTCCGTTGTGTCCTTTTCAACCCCATGGACTGCTCTGTCCATAGGATTCTCCAGGCAAGAATACTGGAGTGGGTAACTTTGCCCTCCTCCAGGGGATCTTCCTGACCAAGGGACTGAACCCAGGTCTCCTCTCTGTGCATCTGTGCCAAGTCGCTTTAGTCATGTCTGACTCTTTGCGACCCCACGGATTGCAGTCTGCCAGGCTCCTCTGTCCATGGGATTCTCCAGGCAGGATTACTGGAGTGGGTTGCCATGCCCTCCTCCTGGGGATCTTCCCTACCCAGGGATCGAACCCGCAGCTCCTGCATTGCTGGTGGATTCTTTAACCACTGAGCAACCTGGGAAGCCCTTGGGATCAAGTTGCCTCCTTTTAATCTTGGCTCTAGGTGTGATGGATGGTGCTTAGAAACTTTTATAACTAGAAACCAAAATTTCTCCAATGGGAAAATTCTGAATGGAAGATGTGAAAATAAATAAAGACAACCCAAGTGAGAACAAACAGAGGTTACTTATTCAGAGTTTGCTATATTAAGGCAGTCTCCATCATTTGGGAGGGACTCAGAGGCAGACAGGGGCATGCAGAAGCATTATAGAGGAAACAAGGGCTAGCTAAAAATGGGGCATCCTGTCTAATTAGTTTGGTATAGATTACTTAGCTTTCTCTGGTTCCTCCCAAGTTGGAAGTTAGAGCAAAAATTAGGAAAGCTGGTAGTCATCGGCAAGTTTTGATTCTCTGGGCCAACTGCAGCAGAAGTTGCCGGTCAGAATTGGATTGCACATAGGATCTGGCTGGCGTCCATCTGTGTGTCTCTCAGTCCACCTTCCCTCACAATTTGCTCACTCCATCACTTGTGAGAGGCGGACCAGTTCAGGGAAGGCTAGAGACCCAGATCTTCACCAGTTGGAGATTGTTCAGCTGTCTCCATAGTCATGAACTGCAAACTCTTCAATTCGCAAAGAAGTACTCGAAACTCAAAAAAGTTTGGCACCCAAGTGTCTGCAACATCCGGTTAAGTTAGGAATTCTCTCAACTGTCATTTTATAAGGACTGTAGGCTAAATTTGGATATTGTTAGTTTATTCGGAGAGTGTTTTTTCTCTTCATAATTAGGTCATGCCCTAAATAATGAGTAATATTTTGGAAAAACTGTAATGTCTTTAGAAACTTGATGTCTTTTTTTCTTCTGTGACTGTAAATGGCATCTTTTCCCCACAGGCTTCCTTGTTCTCTGAACAAAGGATGACATCATCTTTATGTTACATCAGAACTGAATCACAGAGGAAGTTTAGATCTTTAAATCTTGACTGAGAACCTGTTCCTAAAGTTTCATCTTTCTTTTCTGTGTGTATAAGTCAATTAGGGTCCAAACAATTTTTACTGGAAATGTTTCAGGTATTGGCTTTTAGAATACTGTGGTCTCCTTTTTGAGCTTCTTTCTGACCCTCAGCTTGACTGTCAGAAGAGAGATCTTGGGGACTTCCCTAGTCATCCAGTGGCTAGGACTTTGTGTTCCCAATGCAGCGGGCCTAGGGTTCAATCCCTGGTCAGGGAACTAGATACCACATGCTGCAACTAAAACCTGGTGCAGTCAAATACATTACTTTTTTTTTTTGAAAAGCAGAAAGACATCTTGTAGGTTTCTTTCTGAGTTGGTTCCATCAACTTTTCCCATCTAAGATTTGGGTCTGAAGTTCTGACTACCATATGTACAATGTTGATAGAGGCCAGATAATGCTGGGTCATATGCATCTGAAATGTTTATATTCATCTATGAATAGTTGTTGGTCTTGTCTGTGTTGGGGAAATCCTTAAGTACAGCTTTTAATTCACCGTGGTTCAAAGGTTCAAATTCTATAGCTGTCTGCATGCCAGGCTCATGGGAGGCATGGGTCTTTAGAAGCAAGTGCTATTTTAGAGTCTTTGGGGGGTCATCACTAGGAGAAAGAGGATCTGGACCAAGGGAAGAAGAAGGAGAGAGATCAGAGTTTAAGGGAAGGGATACAAGGAGGCAACTGAAGACCCTACCAGGGAAATAAGACTAGTTTGCTTTTGCTTAAGTTCTTTAAATTGCTCATTGTTTTTGGTCAAAGACTCTTTTAATGAAGCAAATTTTGATTTAGGATTTTATTTAGAGGTTTCTTCATACCAATCAAAAAACTGTTGCCCATCAGGCCCCCCAAAATATTATCTTCTTTCTTTTCCAAGGCACCTCTTGAGTGAACAATTTCATTCAAGTCAAATATTCTCCAGAGTGCTCCTGAAGGCCCAGATCATCCTTGGTGAAGTTATGTTATTTAGTAAGAGAGTCTCAGGAAAAAGGATGGTAATAGGAGTATACAGGGGAAGATTCTTTCCGAGGATAGGATTTAGGCTTAGATGACGCCATGAGAGCTACTAATGTGATGCTTGTGGTCCTCACATATTGGGCTCTTAATGAGAAGGCTGCCTGGCTGCCTTCAAATATAGACCCAATAATCTTCACATCTCCCCTCAAACTCTTCACCCCACAGGCAGGATTCCAGAGTGAACAGTCAGCCTAGATCAAAGCCAAGCTCTCAAGATAAAAAGTCAGGATGGGAGAAAACACTCATCAGGTTTCTGGTGACCCTTAGCAGAATTTGTTCAAATGGACGCCTGTTGGGTTAGAAAAACAAATGCGTGGGTCTGTGAAGTAACCGAGCAGACTTATGGAGCCCGGCACTGGGAGTGTTAGTTACTCAGTTGTGCTCGACTCTTTGAGACCCCATGGACTGTAGCCCGCCAGGCTCCTCTGTCCATGGAATTCCGCAGGCAAGAATACTGGAGTGGGTTGCCATTCCCTTCTCCATGGGATCTCCCCAACCCAGGGATAGAACCCGGGTCTCCTGCATTGCAGGCAGATTCTTTTCTATCTGAGCTACAAGGAAGCCCAAAAGAGGGTATGTTTGAGTGGGACCCTGACGGACACCTAGCCTGTGTTTTCAACTGGAACTCTCTTATAACAAACAACACTTTCAGACAGCACCACACAAACCAGAAAGCGCATAACACTGCAAAAAAGAGTGAAGAAGAATGACCTGATTCCACCAAGAACACCAAACAAATGAGAGCCGGTAGCAAAGCCTGCCTAATAATCTGAGGATGAATAGCAGAGGAGCTCTGCAAAGAGCACAGTGTCCAGACCCAGTGCTGGCTCACCACCCAGCTTTGACCCACTATTCTGGCATGCCCTCCGTAGGCCACGAGCAGCAAGATAACTGGGGCACCCTCGGGGCGGTGAGGGGAGGGGTCTCTTGTGTCTGGTTGAAGTCTGGGGTCTGCGGCCACATATAGAGCACACAGTGTCTGTGTAGGGCTTCCACCAGAACTGTGGAAATGAATGAGTACCACCCGAATTACAATTTCAGAAGGTGATGTATTCAGAGCTTGCTACCAGTTGGAACACTCGGACCCAATCACTTGCTTTTAGCAGTGACTCCAAGACAAGAAAGGAGGCTTAATGAGGGGAGAGTGGGAGGACAGGCCTCTGGGGGGAAGCCAGAAGTGGGCTGGGAAGAGGTGGGTCCTCCTCCATGACTAATTTGGGAATACAAATATATATAAATATATAAAAAATATATTTGGCCTCTGGTAGCTCAGACGGTAAAGAATCCGCCTGCAGTGCAGGAGACTCTGGTTCAGTCCCTGGGTTAAGAAGATCCCTGGAGTAGGAAATGACAACCCACTCCAGTATTCTTGCCTGGGAGATCCCAGAGACAGAGGAGCCTGGTAGGCCACAGTCCATGGGGTGGCAAAGACACGACTGAGCGGCTAAGCGCACATGCTTTGCTTTCTCTGGTTGGTCCTGAGCAACAAGCTGGGTCCCCCAGTGAGAGGGAGCTGGCAGTTGCTGACCAAGTTGTGGTTCTTCCGGCTGATTGCTGTAGAGGCCTGGGGCGAAGCTGTACGTGATACACATTCTGATCTTATCTACCAGTATTTTCAGGCTGTCCTTGAGGGCAGTGACTTTTCATTCTTTTAATCTGCAAAGTCTTCATCAAACTGACAGCTGGACCAAGTTCTGTGTTTAGTAAGAGGTATAATTTTGGATCCATTCCTCCAGTCCCCGCGTGACATCTTCCATCTGATGACTGGTCTGAGGATTCCTTTGAAGGCAACTTCATTTTTACAGCCTACTTGGAGCCCTCATTTCCTTTCCTCTTTTCCTGCTGTGTGACTCAAGGCCTTGAAGTGACATATGGCTGCAGCATGTCACCCTGGGCTTACCTGTCTGTAAGCCTTCCGTGTTCCAAACGGGCTGTTAGAAACTCTTTGAAATCCAAGGCTCTTTCTTTTGTTATTCATTTAAATTGTCAGTAACACTAACACGATCATCTACACACAGAGGGTGATCAATACATGATTCTGACTCATTTAAAACTGTGCCTCTGATTCACCAAAGCCCAGAGCTCTTTTAGAGAGAAACTGGCTCATTAAAATGGTATCACACCAGGCCATCCTTAATACCTTCCCCCCAAATTATTCAATGTACACGTTACTGAGTGAGGTGCTTTGCAGATTGCTTAAAAAGAAAGGAAAATCTATTCTTTGATTGTGAGAAAAATCTTTGAGAACCAGAGACAGAGACAGTTTCAAACTGCTTTTGTACTGCTTCTGCTATAATTTTTAGCAGAATTATAAGTTACTTTGTCCCTGCGAGGAAGAGGGACTTAAGCCTTGCTCATTATCAAGGCTCCTGGTAGTCTTAGTCCCACAGGTTCAGGCCGACCCTAGAACTCACAAATTGCCGGCTGGTGAGGCAATTAATGAATAAAGAACTGAGGAAAGGCTCTGAGGTTAAAAATTATCGAGAAGAGTGCGATATAATTTAAATAGTAAAGCAGTCTGCACGTCCATTTTGAGCTGTGGTTCTCTGCAATCATTGAGTTTGGTTCTATTTCTGTTCTCGCAGATACCTGACTTGCTCACAGGCCAGTGGCAGTTCACAACCACTTGCTAGCTGTTACAACCCAGCTCTCATTCCCTTCTTTGCATTCCGTATTATTGTCTGTGTGAAAGTGAGGTTTTGTGTGTGTGTGTGTGTGTTTAATTGCCCTCAAGGACAGCTTTTATGTGTAGAAAAGGCCATTTAGAGGTTTACTTAGGTTACTTTTTAAATGAATATTTTATTTACTTGGTTCTTTCTTAAGCTTTTAATGTACCTTTATAGTCTTTGAATTCTTTCTAAAAGTCTAGAACATTTTTACAGTCTCTTTTAAGCTGGATTTTAGAACCTTATTAAATTCCCTTAAACATCTCAGTTTATTACATTGCCTTTTACGTTTAGGATTTTACATTAAAATGTTCAGTTTTCTTTTTGGCAAAACAATTGCCTAGTTTAAATACAGCCTTCCTGGCTACTTAACTCTTCTTAATCTCATTCAGTTATCTTAAATTTTTAAAGAATGTACATAAACTTAGTAAGAATTGAATTTAATACCACAAACCTAAATCAATTACACAAGTACACTTTAGCAAATGGAATTACGAGGGTATTAATACAAATAAATAAGAAAATACAGAGGCAAATAGGGCTTCCCTGGTGGCTCAGTTGGTAAAGAATCTGCCTGCAATGCAGGAGACCTGGGTTCAATCCCTGGGTTAGGAAGATGCCCTGGAGAAGGAAATGGCAACCCACTCTCGTATACTTGCCTGGGAAACCTCATGGGCAGAGGAGCCTGGCAGGCTCACAAGCACATGGGGTCACAAGGGTCGGACAAAAGTTAGTGACTAAAGCACCACAGAGACAAACATGCAAGATTCCTTAGTGCAAAATATTGACACTATGGGTTTTATTATCTTAAGATTTTTATACATACTCCTGATTCTTCCTGGGCAAAAAGATGCTTAATTACTAAAGATATAATATGTCATACCAAGAACATTTAGATATGGTTTCTGAGTAAGGTGAGTGTCTAGAATAATTCCCCCCCACAGCCTTTTTTTCTTTTTGTAAAAAAAAAAAAAAAATGCATAGCATGAAATTTACCATCTTTACCATTTGTACCATAAGTTTGCATTTCAATAATGTTGAGTATATTCATTTTGTTGGGCAACTGATCTACAGAACTTTTCATTTGGAAAAAACTGAAACTCTATATCCATTAAAAAAAAAACAACAAAAACTCCCATTTCTCCCTTCCCTGCAGATCCTGACAACCACCCTTCTGCTTTTTCTTTCCATGAATTTGGCCACTCCAGATGCCTCATATATGAGGCATCTTACAGTGTTTGTCCCTTTGTGTTTGGCTATCTCACTTAGCCTAATACTCTCCGATTCATCCTTATGGTAGTGTATCAGAGTTTTCTTCCTATTTAAGCAAAATTCTAGAATGATCTTTAAAGAATATTATTTGGCTGTGCCAGGTCTTAGTTGCAGCATATGAGATTATTAGTTGTGGCATGCAAGCTCTTAGTGTGGCATGTGGGATCTAGTTCCCCAACCAGGGAGCAAACCCAGGCACCCTGCATTGGGAGTGTGGAGTCTTAGCCACTGGACCACCAGGGAAGTCCCTAGAAAGATTCCTAATGACAATAGTGTACGGGTTCAAACTAAGTCTTAGTTATAATCACTGTACCTTTTAAAAGGAGATGGAGAAATTTCACATAGTTTACAGATTTAAGCCTCAAATAAGTCACAATTTTTAAAATATAGCCATAAATTGCTGATTCTCTCCACAATTAAGGTTTTCCCACTAGGATGCCTCTTAGATTTTAATGCCCCTAACTTCATAAAACATGTTTATTTCTGAAAACAATATTTTAGGCTGGTGTTTATATGGGATCAAATGTATATTTTCATTCCCAAAGCTCAATGCAATATTTTTTAAATCAAAATGATGAGAGGGAAAAGTTTTGACTCGTGATCCAAATACAATTGACAGAATAACAGAATCAGAGTAGAAGCCTTGACAAGCATAACATAATGCCAATAAAAAATATTTTTTATTGTGATTCTTATGATGCCCATAGTGTTAAAAAAAAAGGCATAGTAGCATTATTGCACACAACACATTTAATTATAATAATTTCAAATCCTAATGTTAGAGTCTGTTACTCATATGCAACTGTTTTCTGTATTTTAAGATACTCATTGGAGGCATTGAGTTGATGGTTAACATATTAAACATGTTTCTGTTTAAAATAATTGGACATAGGCTTCTGGTAACAATTTTGTGTGTAAGTGTTGATTGTCAGGAACAGTTTACTGACATTAATCAGAAGATGCCTACTTTTGTCTTCCAAAAGGAGTGTGGGGCCCCCACTGATTATTGCTTCTTGCTTCATCATATTATTTGGCTTTTCACTTCTTTGTGTCCTGACATACTTAAATAGTTTCCTGTTTATCTTCAAAAAACCTTGGACGTGACCATATCTTGCATTCTTTTCATATTCTTTCTATCTTCTAGGGCTCAAATTGTTATACATGTTAGAAAATATGTAATTACCCTCCAGGCATCCTCATAGCTTTTTTAGTTTTTGCACTTTTGACTTTTAAAATTTTCCTCTTGGCACTTGAACACACAATGTGGTTGTTTTCCTTTTGTATCTGTATTGTCTATTTCTGTTTCCCTCTTAATCTGACTCGTTGAATTTAAAAGCTCTTTTGTATGGTTTCTAGAAATGTTTCTAATATTGAACAACATTAGAATTTAGGTTTTAATTCTCTGTTTTAATAAATCCAAGCAGTAACATATGTATCTCAGGCTACTTCACTTCATTACAATGGATGAAAACATTTTTACTGTAATCTAAAACACTGAAGCAGTTGTATTACAACGTGGCCAGTGGTCGTATTACAGTGGACAGATTCTGTCTTCTGTAATCTTATTTTTTATTTTACAGGTCATGTTAGAATGAAAGTGTCTGACTTGTTTGCTTTACAAAGGGCCATAAGGTCAAACTGTTAACTTTTCTCAACCTAGATTTTTATGGAAATAATTGCAAAATATTAAAGTCAGAAAAAATTGTTACTATCCTTAGAAGTTTGCTGAATGCTTGCTAGCTATAAATGGGAGCAGATTAAGGGAGCCCAGTGTGCCCAGGAAGCTGGAAAGAATCTGAGGTCTAAACCCTGCTGAAACTTCTAACTCTAACCTGTTAACAACTGGGCTTCCCAGGTGGCACTAGTGGTAAAGAACCTGCCTGTCAGTGCAGGAGACACAGGAGATGTGGGTTGGATCCCTGAGTTGGGACGATCCCATGGAGAAAGGAATGGCTACCCACTCCAGTATTCTCCAGCTGCAAAGGGCTGGACACGACTGAAGCAACTTAGCAGGCATGCATGCTATTAACAACTAGTAACTTACTTGCAAGAAAATGGAAAAAAGAAACATTACCAGATCAGTGAAAGGATAATACCACTCTAAAGAAAGGGCATATTTTGAGAAAAGAGAAGAAAATTATTCCTATGAAAGATATTTACTAATTTTTATAAGGGAAGTCATCTGAAAGCAACGATACTTTCCACGTATGCCGCTAGGCAAGCCATAGTAGGGGTCACAGAACAGAAAGGTTATGAGAACTTGGACCACCTATGCCATCATGACACAACCATTTGTTCTAGAGAACTCTGGCCCATGGTGTGCGTACACGCTTAGTCACTAAGTCATGTCTGACTCTTTGTGACTGTAGCCTGCCAGGCTCCTCTGTCCATGAAAATTTCCAAGCAAGAATACTAGAGTGGGTAGCCATTTCCTACCCCAGGGGTTCTTCCTGACCCAGGGATCGAACCCATGTCTTGTATCTCCTGCGTTGGCAGGCAGATTCTTTACCACTGTGCCATCTGGGAAGCTCATGCCCCCAAGGAGATAAGACTGTAAATCAGTACATTTTACTGTTTGTTCTGTGAATTTCTGCAAACCAATTTTGTTCAGGTATATACTTTGCTCATTTGGATAAACAGTTCTCCTATTGAGATAATACTCGCTAGCTGCTTTGGGCAAAGAGCGTCATTATCCTTCAAGAGTTTAGTCATAAAAACACCTTGCTATGTCCACCAATTCCAAATCATTGTGTTAAAACTATCACAAAAATAAATTGCTATGAAAGACTTGCTATAAACCTCGTAAGTCCAGCTTCTTAAACCCTGCAAATACTACTTCTTGAAATCTTCCTTCTCATATAAGATCATGGGGGTGCTCCCCCTTGTGATGGCAACTCTAATAACCTTAGCGTCACTTGATCAATAGGTTTCTCTGCCGTTCTTTTGGTGAATTGACACTGACAGCCCTGGAGACACAAGAAGATCTGATCAACACCAACTGGTTGACACAGCCCAAGATCCTCAGCTCTGAAACCACATGGATCCTTGAGGCTTCTTGAACATCCTGTTCAGGGATTTCTTCCTCTGCAGTGGTCAAGTAGGTCCTACATTTGTGCTCAGTAGATTTATCAGTAGATAAATCCAGTAGATTTATATGAAACTCTCTTAAGCCAAGTTTATTTTGTTTCCTGGGAATAAGAGAATTCTTCCTGGGAATCCCTTGTCTATCTGGCCCAATTTGAAAACTCACACTTGGAGGGAAACCTAGCTTGATATTCATAGCACAGCATTAAGGTTCTTTTTATGTTCTTGTCACTTTTTTGTTGTAAGGCCATCAGAGAAAATTTAGAGGGGGGAAGGATTAGCATAGGTTTAGCAGTTTGTCTCTCAATCCATCCCCTAGTGCTGACAAGTTCAGAACACTTTATCAGACCCTCATCCTTACAGGACTGTTTTTGCCTTGCACCACCAATCCAAACCTCATAACGCGGTTTCTCTCTCTGGCCTTTGTTTCATCATTTAATTTCATTTCTTTTGCTTGGAGATGGAAATATGAAGGCTGTGAGGCTTGCTAATTGGCCAGATTCTCACCAAGTGTTGTGGTTTTCATGGGCTCATCTTTGACACTCTGAGGCACGTGTGTACTGCTTTCGTGCTTTCATTCTCGTGCATATTTCTCTCACTAACCTATTTCACCAAGAAGGATTTAGAATTACTCTGGCCATTTCAGGGAATTCCTGACATGAACAAGATGCAAATGGGAAGAAAATCTTGGGAGGAGATTCTCTGACTTATGTGTCCAAATAAGAGGTAACTTAAAAAAAAAAAATTGAGTTATAATTGTTTTACAGTATTACATTGGTTTTAAGTGTATAACATAGTGATTTAATACATTTATAGTTTATACTCCTTCTAAGGTTATTATAAAATATTGGCTGTATTCCCCGTGCACATCCTTGTATCTTGTTTATTTCATACCTGGTAGTTTTTAACCTCTTAGTTTTTTTCTCTACTTGCCTCTCCCCTAGCCCTTTCCCCATTGGTAAACGCTAGTTTGCTTATGGTGTCTGTGAGTCTATTTATGTTTTGTCATATTTATACATTTATTTTATTTTTTAGATTCTACATGTAAGTGAAATATCAAAATAATCATGACTTTTTAATAGAACTAGGACAAATGACCTCAAATAACCAAAGCAATCTTGAAGAAAAAGAACAAAGGCAGAATATCAATCTCTCTGACTTCAGACTGTACTCTAAAGCCACGGTAATCAAAACAGCACGGTATTGGCACAAAACCAGACGAATAGATTAATGGAGCAGAATAGAAATCCCAGAAATAAATCCGTGCACATATGATCAATTAATTTATGACAAAGGAAGCAACAATATACAATGGATAAAAGATGGTCTCTAAGTGGTTTGGGGAAGACTGGACAGCTACATGTAAAAGAGACTAGTTTTTAACATAAGAGATTCACCCTCTTAAGGTTTCCCACTTTGGTGATTACTGAGTGTGGGCGTGCTAAGTCACTTCAGTCACGTCCAGCTCTTTGCAGCACCGTGGACTGTAGCGCACCAGGCTCCTCCGTCCATGGGATGCTCCAGGCAAGAACACTGGAGTGGGTTGCCATGCCCTCCTCCAAGGGATCTTCTGGGTACCAGTTTTTTAATCATAAGGTTTTGCTAAAAACCCTAGTTATTATTCAGATAAACTGTAATGCTTTATTAATCTTGTGTGTATATCTGTATAAATAGAGTTTCCTTCATCTGACCCCTTTCCCTTCCTTGCAGAGGTTAGATAATTAGCCTTTTATTGATAATTCTATATCTGTCTTAAGCTTACTTTCTCTTATTTCTTCTTTCCTTTTCTTTTCCCCTTCTCTTTGGAAATTTGGAAGTTAATTTGTTCATGAACTTTGCTCAGTCATGATGTGTAAATTCTATAGTATCTAATGCAGATATAATGTTTAAAGTTTCCAAAATATAATGAGGATGGAGGAAACATTATATTGTTTGTGCTGCTTTTGTATGTTTTTCCTTGCCAAGAGTGAAATTCAAAAGAAAAGTTAACTGTGATGTTAAGCAATGCATGTGGTTCCTAGCTAGAAAGAAAAACTCAACATTGAGAAGTTTTGGCAAAATTTCACAGTCTTTAAAATTTTTGAGATTATTATAGAGATTTACTTATATATAAAAAACCAGGAAGATAGTCTTCTTAAAAAGATATTTCTTTGGACAAATTAGAATATTTTAATTGTAGTTTAAAATCAACATAATGTCTTCTTGCTAATTTTATCAACTTGTAAAATATTTAGTGAAAGATTTTAGTTAAATACAAGATGAGTTTAAGTTTTCATGATTTAAATGTCTAAGATTTCCTACATCAGTTCCATGGATCCAGTAAGTTATCTTTGTTTCCACAAGTATTTTTAGGATTAAAAAAATACTAAATTATGTTTAAAGGAAAATTAATCTTTTAAATTCTTATGTGGCCTAAAATGTCAACAGTGCCAAACTGAAGAAACCCTAGTTTAAACCAAAATTACAAATCTAGTCTGATTTGTCCAAAATTTCATCTTAATAATGTAGATTTTGGATTCTTATATAAAAATGCTTCTGAACTAAGTTTCTTTAGAAATGCATTTTTAAAGACTAACCTATATAAAATACTAGAATTTAGTTTATTTAACTTCTAGAAAATCTGGGAACATTATATGTATTTAATAACTTATTAACCTATATAAAACAATCAGAACAGAACTCTGCTTTTGTAAGACTTTGCAGTCCAATTTACCAATACCCTCTGGAGATAGAAAAATATTTGAAATCACCCTGAAGGAGCTAAAGACTTTCTCAGTCACAAAAACCACAGAAAAAGTTTGTAGCTTTACTTCTCCAACCTCAGCTATGGGTAAATGTAAACACAGAGCACAAAAACTCCCCAGTTCTTTTTCCTTTCCAATGGACACAGAAATATTTTCTTAGTTGACATGGGTTCACAAACAGTCAAAAAGGAAAACAAACCAGATTCTCTGTTATCTCTCACCTGACAAAGAACAGATCTCCATCACCCTCACAGAGATTACTAAATGTCAGGACAGTTCAAAGAGATTACCAGAAATTGTTGCAATCAATCAGGAACCATTGATCAGCCACACACAAATCAAATTATTTACACATCAGATGCTCAACTGACTATGCAAACAAGCTGATCTATTAGGCCATTTGTCCCTGCAGTTGACTGTGGAAAGCAACTTAGCCCAAACACTCAGACAAAGCATAGACCAACTCACACACTTACCCCAAAAGAAAACAAAAATCAGGAGAGGGGAAAGAGAGGAAAAAGCTGGAGACAGTGAGTCAACAAAGGTTAAGTTTCTACAGCTGATTGGGAATCCCTGCAGGGGTCAAGGAGAGACATGCCTCAGCTTAAGGACACATTAAGCTCAGTTCTTGCACAATGCTGTTCTGCTGAACCCACAGGTTAGGCCGCTTGGGTATCTCAGTGGATGATCGATCATCATGTTGAAGTCCATTTTTCAAATAATTGAAACAAAGCTCTCTTATCCATACAGAATGAACACATATTCTGCTTATTTTTTAAAAAGTGAAGAAACTGTCAAGTACTATGAAGGGTTGGAGATTTTGCCCTAGTTACAAGCTGAAAGGCTGCCTGCCAAGGATTCATGGTTGCCAGCAGAAGACACAAGATGTTTGGGTCAGAGGCAAGAAGAAATGTATTACTCACAGCACAACAAGCTGTATGAACATAAGCATATTTGGTGCCAGTTTTTCAAACCACAATTTCTGCACAATGATACGAAGAAGGCCAGGTGACACTTGCACATGGGTGCCTTTCAGGAGAGCAACTCTGAGCTTAGGTAGTGCATGCTAAGCATGCCTGACCCCCATCTGACTCAGAAGGAGAATCGATCTCTCTATGTTCCAAGACTCTGAGCAAACCTGCACGTTTCTCTGGACGCAAATACTGTGTTCCAAGGCTGTTGCTATACAAACATTCTTTCAAAGATAATCCTGAACAAACTCAGTTAGTACCTCTGCTCATAAGACACACAGAAATGTGAGACACCCATGGAGAATTCTCTCCTAACATTAGCAAGTAAGATGGTAAAGCTAATTCAAAAACATTTTGAGGAATTATTTATAGGCACCAATGTTAGAGAAAGGTTTTAGGTGAGATGCGAAACTTGTTACTTCACTGAAAAAAATGAACAACAACAAAAAAAGCCCAACATAATTCTGGAAGTTAACTTTTCTATCACATAGAAATCTACAAAATCACATGAATTTTACATTGTCTGAGTTCTAGTCAAATAGGAAAGAGAATGGTAAAATATAGGTGAAAGTGCCAGTTTCATTTTCTTAAAAATAACACTCAGATGTTTTTTTGTGTGTGTGTGTGCTTTTTTTAAAAAAAAATTATTTATTCTAATTGGAGGCTAATTACTTTACAATATTGTAGTGGTTTTTGCCATACATTGACATGAATCCTCCATGGGTGTACCCGTGTTCCCCATCCTGAACCCCCTCCCCATCCCATCCCTCTGGGTCATCCCAGTGCACTGACCCCGAGCACCCTGTATCATGTATCAAACCTGGACTGGCGATTCATTTCACATATGATAATATACATGTTTCAATGCCATTCTCCCATGTCATCCCACCTTCGCCCTCTCCCACAGAGTCCAAAAGTCTGTTCTATACATCTGGGTCTCTTTTGCTGTCTCTCATACAAGGTTATCATTACCATCTTTCTAATGATCAGCTATACTGTCTTGGCTTCATTTCTAAGTTTTATATGATTATTCATAAGCTGTGAACATGATACACTCAGTCATCATTTTATGTCTTTTGCATGGATACTAAAAATGTCCTTTCCCTACCTTTACTGTTTGTATGGTGAAGAGCACCCTTCATAATCTTACCTAAACTGTTTGCTAACACTAAGTTTGCTAAGACTAATATCCATAGTTTTCTTGGTAATGTTCAAGGTATAAGTTCTTAGTAATTTGTGCTGATTTTATTAAGTCCTTGATTATTTAAAAAAATTCATTTCTTCAGAACAGCTAAATTTCCTTACTATTTTGTTACCTTCTAATTTTACTGTAAAATATAGTTTTTATTTTGATTTATGTATACTCATCCCTGCTTACAGGTAATTGTGCTCCTGTCTCAATCAGATCACCAAATCATTTTGATAACTTTTATTTTGCTTCCTCAAGATTATTAAAGAATTACTGATCCTAAATTCAAAAAACTAAAAATTTAAGATGTCTTTTCTTGTGTGTGTCAGAATGTACGTAACATAACACATCTTAATCACTTTTAAGTATACTGTTCTATAGCATCAAGTACAAAAAGTCACTTCACATTATTGTACAACCATGACCACCATCTGTCACCAGAACATTTTCATCTTCCCCAACTGGAACTCTATACCCACTAAATAATATCTCCCCATCCCTTCCTCCTCCCAGGCTTTGGCAACCAATATTCTACTTTCTGTCCTCTGAGTTTAACTACCTTCAGTGGCTTTTCTCCCAAGTATCTTTTTAGTATTAGCTGTTATGTTTAGGTCTCTGATTCACTTTAAGTTAATCTTTTGTATATGGTATAAGGTAAGAGTTCAACTTCATTACTTTGCATGTGAATAGTCAACTTTTCTGGCAACATTTGCTCAAAAAATATGGAACACTTTACAGATTTAAATGTCACACTTGTTCTAGGGCCATGCTAATCTCTGTATCATTCCAGTTTTAGCTTAGGTGCTGCCAAAATGAGAATTAGATGTCTTTCAAAATTAAAATTATCTATGGCATTTCTCAAAGAGCCCCTGGAAAATCACAATGATTTATACATCTATCTTATAAAAAGAGAGATGCCAGAAATATTTTAGATTACTTTGATATACTTTATATTAATACTCCTGAACTAACTCATCACTATATAAGGAATTCATGAGAATTATCAAATGAAAAGGTAGTTCATATAAAATATTCTGAGACTGTACATTGTGCAGAATAAATTGACAGAGTCAGGAGGCTTGTTAATGCCTTCATTGTCCACAATGGAATCTAATCCTAGAAATACTATATATTAAAATTTTTTTATCTACTGTACTCTAATGGAAAAGTTTACTGTTTCAATTTTGATATTGTTTGTCATTGTAATAAATCAACCTCATTAATTTAATCATACTCAGAAGTAGGCAGTTCTGTTTCCTCAGGGGTTATAATAAAAAGGCTATTTTTAATCAAATCCAGGAGCTATAGTACTCTTAAATAGTTCTTCAAGAGAAGGACTTAAAAAATTTATGTTAAAAGAAGAAAACATAATGTGTTAGCCATGTGTTATAAAATATCAATAATTACTATACCCCAAGGTTATTATTTTATTTTGGAAAGATCTCCAGAAATTGCCTGAAAACACAGCTTTGGCCTTATAATTTAAAAAAATTAACAAATCAGATGATTTTTTGAAGACTATGTTAAAATTGCAAAGTCATTTTTGCTTTTTTTGATGTATAACATTTAGTTACACATTCATGTATCTTTAAACATCTATTCAGTCCCAAAATAAAACTTATTTCATATTATATATTATTTTAAGTATAGTAAGCATTGTCTTACATAATTAATGCAAGAAAATTAAGCACCTTTGTTTCTTAATCAGTAGGGAAGGGTCTAAATTTATCCTTATGTATTTTAAAAATTATCAGATATTGACATTTTAAATATTTAAGTATTAAAATTATTATTTTAAATGAATATTATATTATATTTGCCAACAAAGTCTATCTAGTCAAGGCTATGATTTTTCCAGTGGTCATGTATGAATGTGAGAGTTGGACTATAAAGAAAGCTGAGCGCCAAAGAATTGATGCTTTTGAACTGTGGTGTTGGAGAAGACTCTTGAGAGTCCCTTGGACTGCAAGGAGATCCAACCAGTCCATCCTAAAGAAGATCAGTCCTGGGTGTTCACTGGAAGGATTGATGCTGAAACTGAAACTCCAGTACTTTGGCCACCTCATGAGAAGAGTTGACTCACTGGAAAAGACTCTGATGCTGGGAGGGATTGTGGGCAGGAGGAAAAGGGGATGACAGAGGATGAGATGGCTGGATGGCATCACCAACTTGATGGACATGAGTTTGGGTGAACTCTGGGAGTTGGTAATGGACAGGGAGGCCTGGTGTGCTGTGATTCAAGGGGTTGCAGAGTCAGACACGACTGAGCGACTGAACTGAACTGATATTAGTGGTAAAGAACCATTTAAAACATGTAGCTACTTGTCCGGTCAAGTCACTCAAGATGTTCTCTTGACCAGGGGTTGAACCTGGGGCCACAACAGTGAACACATCTAACCACTGCACTGGACCACCAGGGAACTCCCGAGTGGCTGTTCTCTTGCTCTCTGTACAGCCCCTGTTCAACCAATGCCTGCTTCACCTACCCCCTATTCACCCAGCTGATTTTCCTACGTACTTGCCCCAGGCCCTGGCTAACGATTTCTAGCTTTAGATCGGAACTCTTCACTGTGCTTGTCAAAGGCTTGTTTCCCTGGTAACCTGTGAGCCCATCTGATGTCACTTCCTCCCCTGGTAGATAACCTCCCCCTGCCCCCCGCAGCAAGCACTGCTGCCAAGTACTGCTGTCTGCACCTGGCGGGGTTTGGCTCCAGGACCTTGCTTCAGATGAAGATTCCCCTGTCCATTAAACCACTGATGTCCCTGTGACTGCCTTCGGGCTCATCCTTTGGTCCTGAGCTGGGCAAGGCCTTGGAGGCCTCGGGGTGCGGCACAAGAAGTAGAGAATCAGCCAGGAGACCCAGGAAACTCCCGAGAGCCAACAGATGTTGGGAAATAAAGATGGGGGAGGGGAAGTTGCAGGGACCTAGCAGGTGGGGCCTGAACGTTGCAGGTGTAACCCTGGCGTGGCCACCCGCTGGTATGTGGGGCCCTTTGGTGACGGTCCTTGATGAATGGGGGCCACCGAGAGAGTACCGAGAAATCATAGACCCTCCTCAGGTTACTGTGGGGATGTTTGGCTGCCGTTTCTACAGGAAAGAAAGAGACAATAGGTGGTGGCCACAGCTGCAGGCTAGCAACTGCTTTCTATTTAAGAAAGGCCACAGAGCGGAGTTAATAGTCAAGGTGTCGGTTACCTTGCATGCTGATTCCTATTCCTCTGAAGTGAGGCATATGGATGTGAGTGAATGATATATAGTATTGCTATTTCTTTCAACTTATTTAGAACCTAGAAAAAAAAGATCTCCGAAAATGGCCAAGGTGGGAATTGTTTTATCATTTTAAAGCTGGACTTTGCATATACCATTAGAGGAAGTTAGTGTTCTAGAAGGAATTGATATTTCTGTTCTTGTGCTTTTGAGATATAAATCATCTACTTGGGCTCTCAGAAACTTTACTCCTATGAGATCTCTAAGAGTAAAGAGGAAAAAAGACCTTTTAAAATGGTTTAGAAATAACTATGCTTTGGGAATGTCTGTCTAAAGCAGTCTTCAGGTTTTGGTAACGTGCAACTGTTGTTTAGTCTCCGAGTCATGTCTGACTCTGTGAACGCATGGACTGCAGCACGCTAGGCTCCTCTGTCCTTCACTGTCTCTTGGAATTTGCTCAGATTCATGTCCATTGAGTCAGTGATGCTATCTAACCGTCTCATTCTCTGCTGCCCACTTCTCCTTTTTCTTTCAATCTTTCCCAGCTTCAGGGTCTTTCCTAACTAAACTAAATTGAAGAGAATTTGTTGACTATCTGGATAGTCATTTCAAATTGGATAAATAAAGGAACATTAATTGCTGGGCAGGTCTAAGTTTACCTACTTTTACCTTCTTAGGAGAGGAAAGCTAAAGCATACATTTTCCTGTTAGTAAAGCAAACAGTTCACAATTACTTGCTTCTGGCTTTTTGCCAGAGACTAAGGGTTTGTTGTTGTTATTATTGCTGCTGCTGTTTTTCCAACTTAATTGAGATATAATTGACATATAACATTGTATACAATTAAGGTGAACTTGTTGATTGGATATATTTATATATTGAAAATGATTACCATCTTAGCTAATTCTTCATCGTGTTACATTATTAGCAATTTCTTTTTGTGGTGTATACATTTAAGATATATTCTCTTGGAAACATTAAGTATATGAAGCAGTATTATTAACTATAATTCTGTGTTATACATGGGATGCCCAGACTTAGTCTTACAATGGAAAGTTTGTGCCTTTCAGTGACTATTTTTAAAATTTTATTTTATTGAGTATAGTTAGTTTACAATGCTGTGTTAATTTTTGCTTTAGATCTAAATCACTTTTTGCTCTAAATCACTATAGAGCAAAGTGATTCGGTTATGCATATATATTCTTTTTCATATTCTTTTATGATTTATTACAGGATATTGAATGTAGTTTCCTATGCTATACGGTAGGGTCTTGTTGTTTATCCATTCTGATGGTTTTCTTCTGTTAATCCCAGACTCCCTTCTTCCATCCCTGGACCTCCCTCCACCTTGGGAACCGAAAGTCTTTTATCTATGTCTGTGAGTCTGTTTCTGTTTCATGGATAAGTTCATGTGTGTCATATTTTAGATTCCACATGCGAGTGATGTCATACAGTATCTGTCTTTCTCTTCCTGATTTACTTCACTTGGTAAGAGGATATCTAGATTTATCTGTGTTGCTGCAAATGGCATGATTTCATTCTTTTTTATGGCTGAGTAGTATTCCACTGTGTGTGTATATATACATGTGCACACACACACCACATCTTCTTTATCCATTGATGAACATTTAGGTTGTTTCCAAGTCTTGCCTATTGTAAATAGTTCTTCTATGAACAGAGGGGTGCATGTATCTTTCCCAATTATAATTTTGTCTGGGTATCTGCCCAGGAGTAGGTTACTGGATCATACAGCAACTCCTTTCAGTTTTTTAAGAAACTTCCATATTGTTCTTGCTAGTGGCTGCACCAATTCACATTCCTACCAACAGTATAGAGGAGGGTTTCCCCTCTCTCCACACCCTCTCCAGCATTTATTATGCCATTCAGACTAATGTGAGGTGGCACCTCATTGTAGTTTTGATTTGCATTTCTCTAATAGTTAGCAATGTTGCGCATCTTTTCACATGCCTGTTGGCCATCTGTATGTCTTCTTTGGAGAAATGTCTAGGGATTCTGCCCATTTTTTTGTTTTGTTTGTTATTGAGATATATCAGCTGTTTGTATATTTTTGGAAATTAATCCCTTATCCTTCACATTATTTGCAAATATTTTCTCCCAGTCCATAGGTTATCTTTTCATTTTATTTATGGTGTCCTTTGCTGTGCAAAATATAAGTTTGATTAGATTCCATTTGTCTATTTTTGCTTTTACTTTTATTGCCTTGGGAGTCTGACCTAAGAAAACATCGGTCTGATTTATGTCAGAGAATGTTTTGCCTATGTGCTCTTTGAGGAGTTTTATGGTTTCAAGCCCTGTATTTAAGTCTTCAAGATATTTCCAGTTTATTTTTGTATGCGGTGTAAGAATGTGTGCTAACTTCTTTGATTTACATGTGGCTATTCAGCTTTCCCAATACCACTTGCTGAAGAAACTGACTTTCCCCCGCTGTTTATTCTTGCCTCCTTTGTCAAAGATTAATTCCCCTATACCGTGTCACTTTACTGACCTTCCTATGTACTTGCCCCAGGTCCCAGCTAATGACTTCTAGCTTTATTTTATTATTATTTTTTTTTGCAGCACTGTGCAGGGTGTAGGCCAACACCGGTCAGGTTTTAAGTTTTACTGAACTTTAGAATTCTTTGTTTTAGAAGAGTATTTTGACATCTCATTCATTTTATAGAGCATCCAGATTAAAGAAGCATTCTAAGCAATGTTTACATAGTAGCAATTTGGCAGCTGAAAATAAAAAATATATATAGCCTTTGTAGTTTCAGCTTAAGGATAAATTACCTTTCTTTTGTCTCCAGCCTCTGGTCCTCAGAAGTTGAAACATTTTGCTAATGGCAAATTCACTATGCTTGGGACTTTCAGGGATGTTAAAGCCTCCTATTCTTTGAGACTTGTAGGCAAGTGCTGGGATGGCTTCTGGGCCTTTGAAAGAGTATTATTTTTATCATTTTGTGTGTGCAAAGAAACTGCAGGAAAAACAGAGTTGTTTTGAGAATAGTTTCAGTACCCTCATCTTAGCTAATTGTTCAGCATCTCTCCAGCTTCAGAATTTATTTGTGAGGAAAGCTCTTTATCTACCTGCCCCTACATGTGATTTCTGGATTCCCGACAGTGTCTTCAAGTGTCATACTGAGGATCAAAGACTTACATGGCATATTTTTTCAGCCTTAAATTAGTATATTCAGACTCCATGTGTAAATTCTGGGCTACAGTTTATGCTGTTTATGTTGCCACAAGAATAGGAAAGAATGGAGATTGATGTGGGCACCAACCAGAAGAAATATTTCAAGAACAACAAGAACGACCACAGAACAATTTTGGATAAAGAGTATTTTTAGGAGCATTTTTTAGAGGAAGAAGAGCTTAAAGCATTTAATATTCAGACTAGAAAAGGAAGTTCTACATATTGATAATGTCCCCCTCTCCATCCCCTATTACCAACAGTCAAACCCTTTCCTGTTATCAAGCCTAAGAAATAGGAAACAGCTAAATGGATTATCGTCAATTTGAATATCTGATGGTACAAGATCTAGGTGATAAACAAAATTTATTGCAATGAAAGCCTTCAGTAATCTCAACTATGTAAAAAACATGCTTAAGAAAAAATACTGGAAGAGGCATAGATCAGTTACTTACTAGAGTGAGTTAGGAGAATGAGTTTATGGGTTTTGTTCACCTTTGTAACTTACTCTGCTATCCAAATTTTGTGTAATAAATCACTTCAATTCTTAACTAAAAATAAAGGAAACTTAAACCTATAAAACCCTCAAGGATGCCCTTTTGAAGCTTTAGGCTGAAGAGAAGGGAAAGATGTATACACACAAGGTAATATAAATCAAGTTTTAATTAATTTTTTTCACTAACCACCATACTGCTATGTCAAAATAATAAACATTTTCCTACATCAGTAATACAGAAAACATTGTTCCTGTATTGGGAATACACTTGTAGAAGAGTTATGGAGCACCTGGCAGAAAAAGTAGCCAACTTTATGACAGAAAGTTCTGTATTCCCCTGGTAAATGCATGTTTATTATCCCGGCTTTGGCCACAGCAGCTAAAGGCTTCTTTTAAAGTTTCCAAGTTACTAACTCCCCGGTTTCCATGGTAACCATTTTTTTTGGTGGTGGTGGCGGGGGCCAGGGCGGGGGGAGTAGTATTCCTATATGTAGAAATTGCAAAATGAAAAATGGAGTTTCTTCCAGAAGAGAGTCCCACAGCACAAGGCTGGGAGGTGAGTGATCTGTGTTGGAATGGATCTTAGAATGAATGGCCACTTCTGGTTCCCTTGGAAGGATCATAATGTATTGTTCTACAGTTGAACTAAAGGAAGATGTGAAAATGAGGAGAAACAAGCCATATGGGATTTAATTTCAAAACTAGGGAAAACGCTGCTTAAAACGGAGCACCCTGATAGAGTTAGGGGAAGAGCTGTGAAAGTCATTCCCTTACAATGTTTCTTTTGTGTGCCCCTAGGAAGGCATGTGTAGGTTACACATAGAGAATCCCTTTGCTATGGTAACAGAATCTTTCCCCAAGGCAACAGGAAATAGGAAGGGAAAATTTTTCTGCAGGTCTGAGATGGAGTGAATAGATGAATTTTTGGTAAACAGCTAGTCTTCACCAGGCTGTGACTCCTCCTTCACCAAGGACACCTTCCCTTCTGCTCTTTTTCCTCCCTTATTCTATCAAGTGAAAATCACTCTGTTGTGTCTCACTCTTTGCTATCCCATGGACTATACAGTCCATGGAATTCTCCAGGCCAGAATACTGGAGTGGGTAGCCTTTCCCTTCTTGAGAGGACCTTCCCAACCTAGGGATCGAACCCACGTCTCCCGCGTTGCAGGCGGATTCTTTACCAGCTGAGCCACAAGGGAAGCCCTATTCTATCAAAGCTTACTCTTAACAATCTGATATATATGTTCTTAAAATGTAAATACTTGACTATGGGTCATTATGTTAGCTATTTACTCACAATAAAGAATATGCTATAACCCAATGAGTGATGCTCTAAGGGAGGCATTTAAAGCATAAAGAGAGATTAAAGAGAAGAGAATCCTTTAGTGAGTTCTCCATTCCTATAGCTGCCTTCTTATAAAGTCATAAAGTTAATCCTATCCAGACAGATTTATACACTTTTTGCTACTTTTATTTGTGGTAAAAAAAAACATAATATTTGCCATATTAGCTTTTCTTTTTAACTGTACAGTTCACTAAGGTTAAATATATTCACATTGTTGTGAAATGCCTCTAGAGAACATTTTCATGATGTAAAACTGAAATCCTGTATCCATTAAGTAACAACTCCCCATTTCTCCCTCCATTCCAGCTCCTGGTAACAACTCTTCTACTGTTCAATAAGTTTGCCTACTATAGATAATGCATTTATAAGTGTAATCATATAACTCATATAAGTCAATCCTAAAAAGAAATCAGTCCTGAACATTCATTGGAAGGATTGATGCTAAAGCTGAAACGCCAGTACTTGGGCCACCTAATGTGAAGAACTGATTCATTGGAAAAGACCCTGATGCTGGGAAAGATTGAAGGCAGGAGGAGAAGGGGACAACAGAGGATGAGATGGTTGGATGGCATCACCAGCCTGATGGACATGAGTTTGAGTAAGCTCCGGGAGTTGGTGATGGACAGGGAGGCCTGGCATGCTGCAGTCCACGGGGGTCGCAAAGAATCAGACAGCCTGAGTGACTGAACTGAATTAGTGCTTGACTTTCTGTGACTGGCTGATTTCACTTAGCATGATGTCCTCAAGATTCATGTATGTTGTAGCCTGTGACATGCTCTCCTTCCTTTTCAAAACTGAATCATATTCCTTTCTGTGTATATCACATACTTTTGGATCGCTTCCAACTCTCGACTATTGTCAATAATGCTACTATAAACATGGGTGTATAAATATTTCTTCAAGATTCTGCTTTCCATTCTTTTGGGTGTATACCCAGCAGCGGGCTTGCTAATCCTGTCTTCAGTACTTTGAGGCCACTGGTTTCCGTAGCATATACAACATTGTGCATTTTCACCAACAGTGCACCAGGGTTCCAATTTTGCCAACTTTTGTTATTTTCTGTTTTCTTTTCTTTTTTTTTTAAATAGTACTTGTTTTAACAAGTGTGAAATACTATCTCATGGTGGTTTTGAAGATACTACAAGTTTAATACTACTTTTTTTTTTCACTAGACCATCCAATTTATAAATGTTACCTATAGCTTCTCAAAATTAATATATCATATAGCTACAAATGTTACTGTACTTGTCATTGTATTGCCAACAGTGATACAAAAGATCTAAAATACTTAGGGATTTCCCAGGACTCACAGGAAAGTAGTGATAAATTGGGAGTTGAACTGATCACTATATAATAGCTCAGCTATTTACTTAACTTCTGGAAAATCACATAAACTCCTAGCTTCCATGTCCTATTATTATTTTTAGGTGCAAAAATGTGTATTCTTTGTTACCTACTAATAATATAGATGCCACCAAATTTTTGTAAGGAATGTACATTGATCCACATTGTATATTTCTATGTTAATGTGAAAAGGACTCTTTACAAGCTACTTAAATGATAACAAGGAGGAAATTATTTCTGATTAATAATAATCATATAATACAACTCAATAAACAGTTAAGGAATACAGAAAACATTTTTTATTTTAAAAGATGTTGTCTTGGGACTTTCCTGGTAGTCCAGTGGCTAAGACTCCATCCTGATGCAGGGAGCCCGGGTTCAATCTCCGGTCCAGGGAACTAGATCCCAAATGCCACAACTAAGAGGTTAGCATGCCACAACAAAATCCCGCAAGCCACAACTAAGATCCAGCAAAGTCAAATAAATGAATAAATATTTTTTAAACAAGATGTATTTGCCAGGTTAGACCTTAGAAGAGATTTCATCTTCTAATGCTAGTAATACATTATTTCTTCTGCATAATAAATGTTATTGTTAAATGAATAGTTCACATTGACTCTTTTGTTACACATTCCTAACAAAATTATAGTTCTTTTAAGGTGTGCTGACAGAGCTAATTTCTTAGTTTTTATAACTTTGTTCTTCCTTTATACAATACTGCCAGATAGTACTAAGCAATCTAAGAACTTCCAGCAGCAAAATGTTCTGTTTCACACTGACTCTCAGGAGTCATCTCAGTAATAATGTTACTTTGAAGGTCAGCAGTTGCCAGGAAAAAGTAGAAAAGAAATAATGCGTGAAGTTTTAAACCTCACAAAAAGATCTCTGTGCAACCAGAATGTATAACTGTTCATGCCTTAGATTTTCGATACCTTAAATTTACTGCTCAAAAATGTAATTACTTTTTTTATGTAGTGGTGGGTATGGTATAACATTTGTCTAGCAAAGTGAAAGAAAACAAACATCCCCCTTTTAATTATATGTGTGTTTGTTGTAGAAAATACGTTTAGAAACAAAAATAATGTCAGTCAAAATTTCACCTTCCAAAATAACCATAATAAATGGTTATTCCTCATGTAAAAATCTTTTTATGTTAATAGACATAGATGTGATTCAGAAAAGAACTAAGAAAAAAATTTCTCTGGGGTACTGAAATGACTGTACAAACATCAAACTGTATAAACATCAAATAATACTTTGCATTTTAAAATAATAAAGATGTTCACGTTCATTATTCTTGGCACAAGCACAAATTCCAAAAATACTGATAAATAACTGAATTTTCAATCAGACCAATGCCTATTTAGTCTAAGTTAGCCTGTTCATACCCATTGTTTTATTTACCCATTGTGAAGTGGGGAAAAAAAATGTGCCCTTCACACCAAGATGACAGACATTATTTTCCTTCATCTATAAGATCACCTTGAAAAATAGGAATGATACACAAAAACCAACAAAGCTATTACAGCACTGGAAACAAAGCAGGATGTTCTAATGATACTGAAAATTTGAGGAACTTCTTAAAAATATAAAGTAGCTAGCAGGATGAGTGCTAGAAAGCACAAAGGAATGCAAAGTGTTGAGTCAACAGGGTTGCTAATGGGAGCTGGCCATAGGCCAGTTGGGAAGCCAGTTCATTAAAGAATTGTGCAATAGTTGGGACAGTCCCAACTTGAATGTTCTCTAGGCCTACAGCTAACCCCAGTTAGAAAAGTTAAATAATGTGCAAATTCTACTTCATGGAAAATGAAAATCCACCATGACCTCCTGGGCTGGAGTAAGTCACCAATGTAAAATCTGATCCCCAGATGGACACGAATGGACATGGAGAAAAGAACAAAGAACATGTAACTTCAGGTTTAAATTAACTAGACCACAGTGAACCTTTCCTTATTTCACCATTTCAGGAAGGTCAGCAGATTGTCTCCCTTTTATCTCTGGGTCCTGCAGGAAAGATACCTGTTATTCCCTGACAGCACTTTTTAAGCTTTTTCCCATCACATTTGCAGAAGTTAATGCTCTGTTTTTGCCCAGATTTGGGGGGTGGGGGTGGGAAGGGGGCATGTGGGTGGTAGAGAAGTTCTCAGTAGGAGAACTCTGCTGTGCAGTATATCCCTGTTGCTTATTTATTTTATACATAGTTTGCAGCTATTAAAACATTACTGATTGGGGGATTTTTGCAGAAACTAATGCCTGTGGCTGGCCATTTGTTATTAAAGTGAATATTGAAATGTGTCTGGTCAATAACATTCAGGTAACAAAAGACATACATCTCTGGTCACTAAGCTGTTAATCCCCAGCTCCTATCTTGAACTTTCCCCTTTCCCTCTCCCTACCAGTAACCACTCGTTCATTCTTTATGTCTTTGAGTCTTTTTCTGTTTTTGTTATATTCATTAGTTTGTTTTACATTTTAGAGTCCACATATAAGTGACGATTCAGTATTCGTCTTTTCTCTGACTGATTTCACTCAGCATAATACTGTGCAAGTCAATCCATGTCATTGTAAATGGAAAAATTTTATTTTATTTAATAACTGAGTAATATATATATATGTCCATTATCTGTTGGCAGATGCATGGGCTATTTCCACATCTTGGAAACTGTAAATAATGCTGCTATGAACATTGAGGTGCATGTATCTACAAATAAGTGTTTCTGTTTGTTTTAGATGTAGAATTGCTGAGTCTCTGGTAGCTCTATTTTGAGTTTTTTTTTTTTAGAAAATTCTATACTGTTTTCCACAGTGGCTGCATCAGTTTACCTTTGCACAAAAGTGTTCAAAGTTTCCCTTTTCTCTACACCCTGGCCAATATTTGTTATTTGTGAAATGTACCTCAACATAATAAATGCCATATGCAACAAGCTCTCAGCTGACATCATACTCAAAGCTGAAAATCAGGAACAAGACAAGGATGCCTCCACTCTCATCACTTGTAATCAACATAGTTTTGGAAGTTTTAGCTTGAGCAGTTAGTCAAGGAAAAAAAAAAAAGTCATTCAAATAGGAAAAGAAGTAGTAAATCTGTCTCTACTTGAAGATGATATAATATTATATATAGAAAACCCTAAATACTGCACACAAAACCTGTTTTAAATAAAGTCAGCCAAGCCTCAGGGTACATAATCAATAAACAAATATCAGTTGTATTTCTGTGCACTAATAACAAACTATCAGAAAGAGAAATTAAGAAAGCAATCACATTTACAATTACATCAAGAAGAATAATAGACCTAGGAATATTTTAACCTAGAAGCCAAAGATCTGTCAACTGAAAGCTAAGATACTGATGAGAGAAATGGATCACATAAACAAATGGAAAAATATTCCAAGCTCATGGATTGATTGGAAGAATTATTGCTGTTTAAAAAAAATCTTCATACTGCCCAAAGCAATCTATAGATTCAATGCAGTCTCTATCAAAACTCCAATGGCACTTTTCACAGATAGAATAAACAATCCTGAAATTTGTATGGAATCACAAAAGATCATGAATGGTCAAAGCAACCTTGAGAGAGAAAAACAGAGCTAGATGTGTCTTGCTTCCTGATTTTAAACTATATTTCAAAAAAGCTATAGTAATCAAAACAATATGGTATAGACGTGAAAAACAGACAGATCAATCAAATAGAACAGATAGCAAAGAAATAAATCCACAAATATATAGTCAATTAATAAGGCTATGGTTTTTCCTGTGGTCATGTACGGATGTGAGAGTTGGACTGTGAGGAAGGCTGAGCGCCAAAGAATTGATGCTTTTGAACTGTGGTGTTGGAGAAGACTCTTGAGAGTCCCTTGGACTGCAAGGAGATCCAACCAGTCCATTCTGAAGGAGCTCAGCCCTGGGATTTCTTTGGAAGGAATGATGCTAAAGCTGAAGCTCCAGTACTTTGGCCACCTCATGCAAAGAGTTGACTCATTGGAAAAGACTCTGATGCTGGGAGGGATTTGGGGCAGGAGGAGAAGGGGATGACAGAGGATGAGATGGCTGGATGGCATCACTGACTCAATGGACGTGAGTCTGAGTGAACTCCTGGAGTTGGTGATGGACAGGGATGCCTGGGGTGCTGCGATTCATGGGGTTGCAAAGAGTCGGACACGACTGAGCGACTGAACTGAACTGAACAAAGCTTAGACCTAGTTCTCAGAATTGGGCATTATCTTAGTGTTGTATTGACACAAAATTGGTAATTCGACATACAGATTTTGTCCTAAAAGTAGCGAAATGCCTTTACCCTGTTTGTGATTAGTCTTAAGAACTGCAGGCAGTGATGAAAATTGAGGTGGCAGTGCTCAGGTGATTCAAAGTTACAGAAATGAACAATACATAGTCTCAAAGTTTGGTTAGGCTTAGAAGGTAAGATGCTGTGTTTTCTATTAGAATTATTCTAACATTAGGTTCCTTCAATAATGTTGAAACCTCTTAGAATAGAACCTTTTTTTTTTTTTGAAAAGAATTTTTTTATCCATTATAAACTTTCATGAGTGTCTGTCTCTGGGTAAAACTTGCACCTGTTTCATTCTTGCTTTGTGACATGGACTGCTTGAAAAGAACTAGTCAGTGATACAAAGTTACATAACTGATCATTTTAATCCAGCTGCTGTCTTATGTTTGGACTATAAAACAATAGTAATAAGACAAAAAAAATAGTAATCAATGATCTTTCAGAGTAATTAATAATTAATAATAACTATTGTCTTAGATCAAAATGTTATTCTGTAAATTACCCTGAGTTCCAGGAAACAAGATTTCTGATGTATGTGTATCATCCATCTCCAGCGATTATCTGGGAATAGAATTAGGGAGGAGGTTTACTGTGTGCTAAAAAGGTTTCTTACATTAATTTGGGAGGAAAAGAGCCATCTAGGCTCTTTCTCTTGTTGATCCTTTCTAATTCCCATTTAAACACTAATAAAAACAAAGACTTGAGAAATTTAGTGTATTCTAGAAAAAATATCTAATGCCACAAATTAAGCAAGATTCTTGCAGTAAATGATGGTTAAATTGTGCCTGGTCAAAAATAACTTGGGTAACTATGATGCCTAAAAAGTTGGGGTACCCTGGCTAGAGAATCCTTGGGTGCTTATCCTTCAAGTGCAGTGGGTATCTCAGAGCAAGGTCTGTGCCCAGCATCATGTCCCCCAAAGCCAGCTTAGTGTCTGGTACATTAAGAGAAATTCATACTTATTGACCATACCTTTATTTATTGATTTAAATGTTTATTATTCATCCACCTAGATTCTTTATATATACTCAAAGAAGCCAGAACACATATGAAACACACACACACTTATTTATTACTTATCCAACAAGATTCTTCTCCATATATATTCAAGGAAGTCAGAACTTGTTATTTGTTATCTATCCATGTAGACTTTTCTCTACGCATATTCAAGGAAGCCAGAACATGCACACACATACACACATGTATTTAGTTATTTATCCATGAAGATTTTTCTCTATATATATTCAAGGAAGCCAGAACACACACACACACCCCACACATATTTTTTATCCAGGTAGATTTTTCTCTACATATATTCAGAAAGGAAGCAAAAACACATACACACACACATGTATTTATTTAATTTTTATCCATATAGATTTTTCTCTGTATATATTCAAGGAAGCCAGAACACACACACACACACACATACACGTGCACACTTTTATTAATTAATTTATTATTTATTTATTTATTATTATTTATTTACCCATCTCTATTCTTTATATATTTTTAAAGCCCCAAAATGAGTAAAGGGTGGGGGCTGGGTATTTAATGAATCTAGGAAAATATTAGTTGCTTGGTAAATAAGCTAGTTATCACATAGTTTGTAGGTGTATGCCACCTATTTTTTCATTATGTTGAACAGTTCTTTGTGAATTCAAAACCATTGGTCTTAGTTGCAATTGCTAATTTAATTCCATGAATAATTTTGTTTACCCTCTTCTGCCATTATGCACTTCTTCCTTTCTGTAGTTCTTGATCTATCTGGAATTCACGAGTGTATTTTTTTGAGGTATGGATCAAAAAGTTTTCCACATTAATACTTAATTGCTTTTATATATTTTTATAATTTGTGTTGGGCTCAGAGGTTAAAGCATCTGCCTGCAATGTGGGAGACCTGGGTTCGATCCCTGGATCGGGAAGATCCCCTGGAGAAGAAAATGGCAATCCACTCCAGTATTCTTGCCTGGAGAATCCCATGGACAGAAGAACCTGGTGGGCTACAGTCCATGGGGTCACAGAGTCAGACACGACTGAGTGACTTCACTCACTCACTCATAATTTGTGTATTTTCCCTTAAGTTTTGTTTAATCATGTGGTTTAGGAAGCGAGGTGGGGGTCAGAAAGGGGTCTAGGTGCAACAAAACAGAAGTGTATGGATACTCCCATTTCTTTTCCAAGTGGTTTGGTGAGTAGCTTTAACAGCATTGTTTATAAAGCCCAGCCCCAAGTAAGCATTTGTGTCCCACCACCAATTTCTCAAATCCCGCCCACCACTCAGCATGCTGTCGAAGCCCATGAACTCTGGGCTAGATGAGTTAACCATTCAGGATGGTGCGCTTCTAAGGTGAAAGCTTTCAGGTTGTGTGTGTCCTTCCTTACCCCAAATCATTCCATTTAGTCATCCTCTCCCATGTGTAACTCCCAATGAACAACTGCATTTACATCATTACCCCATCCATGAACCCAGTAACCCTTCAAAACTCGCCCATCACTGAGTCCTTTTTTTCAGGGTTTCTTTTTCTAAGGAATGGCAGAAGCTCGCAATGTTACTTTCTTCCAGTTTTATTGAGATCAATTGATATATATAAGGTGAGCACCTTTAATAGTTTGACAACATATATTTTGTGAAATGATTATCATCATACCTTTAGCTCAGGTTTTCTATACTACCCTACATCCGTTATAAAATTTGATAGGATGAGTGCCTCCTCAACCTCATTTGTCACTTTAGATGACTTTCATGCTAACTCTGTTATTATTTTATTAGTGTTATTTGGTGTTAAAAACATCTGTCTGCTAATTTCCCTTCATGTCATACCTGAGTACATTTGGTATGTCTTCTCTTTTATCCTTAAGTTTTTAATAATTTTCTATTAATAAATCTCAGGTATTCCAAGTTTGTTGTTGTTATCCTTCAGTCACCAAGTCGTGTCTGACTCTGTGACCCCATGGTAAATTCATATAAAAAGTTATACATGTCAATAGAATCTCTATTAATTGTGTGGCCTTAATTTATGTTTAAGTTTTTCAGCTTAGAAAGTTTTTTATATTATGTCCATAGAGTTGCTATTAATCGTGGGGCTTTATTTTATAAAGGTTTGCATTGGGAATGATTTCATCAATTTCTTGGAATATTCTGGGTAAATAATGGACACTGTGTTGCTTGACTGATATATAGCACCCCCACCCTTCCCAACCTGCTGTCTTCCCACCCCCAGCCCCATCCTCTAGACTCCCCTACCCTCCTCACTCCGCCTTCTTCCTTCACCAACTCTTCTGTTCTCTCCACCCCCTCCTTTCCTCTTCCTCCCCCTCCCCCATCCTCCTCAACCCCATCCACTTGATGTCCAGTGTACGCTGAAATGATCAAGACACAGTTTGCACTTAACCACTAAATCTTTATTGAATTTTTATTATAACATCAATTGATACATTAGCAAATAGAGAGAAATACAGAGTAAATAGCAATAAATGGGCAAGGGTAGGGATGTTGCGCAGGGGCAGGTGGGAAGTGCAGTTAGGAAAAAAGGGGCAGGGGTAAGAAGAAGGGCCACTGACAGGGGCATAAGCAACGCTTCTTATTCATCACTTTTCTGTAACTTCCATGAATCTTTACCATCTATCGTTATCAGTATCACTCCAGCAATGATTTCTCAAAGGGCATCTATCTATCTTAACTCTCTAAAGACTGCTTACAATCTCAATCCCCGGAGTTAATACTCAGGGCAAAGAGCCTCTATTAAGACTATTTATTCAGTCATCCCTGAACTTTCTCCTGCTAGTTTCTATCTGTGTCCAATAGCCCCCAAAAGGTTGATCTCCCTGCAGTTCCCTTCAAGTTTATCTGAAATCTTTAGGGGTAGCAATCATAAAGAATCACAAGGAGATACACGTTTACTTATAAAGGTATCTAATACATAATATCATGCTTTTTAACTAACCCCACCCACTTAAGATTACTTAATAGCCCCCCCTAAAATACTTATGATTATATATATATCCCCAATTAAATCGTTACACAAAAAAAAAAAAAAAAAAAAACCAAGGCAAGTTTCCACAGACCACTTTGATAGCTCTCTACAATCTGAAACAACAAAGAACTCTCAATCCTAACTGACGTGCCTTCTTTCTTTAAGATGAAAGCGTGGCATGGCTCCCATCAGGCTCTTCATCTCTGCAGGTGGTTCTCTTCATTTCTGCCCAGGTCTTTCCGGCAGAGTGTTCTCTGTTGCCAGCCTTGGAATTCTGATGTTAGATGTCTGTGGTGGATGATGACTGGATCAATTCAGGAGTCCAAAAGGTACCTGCAAACTTAAACACAAATCCTGACTGCACTATGCAGGTGTGCCCCTCTTATTTTGTCCACTTGAAGTTCACTGTGCTAACACATGATTTATTCCAACTAATTCTCCATTTTCCAGCATCTAATACAAGTACCTCATTGCTCAAACTAAATTGACCCTTCAGAAATGTACATAAACTTCCTCCACTTCAACAACCTAGCATGGTGACCTTAGCTAGTTCTCTCCAGGTCTGCCTAACAATGGGAGCTTATATCTTCTTCCTTCATTTTTTAACTAACACTGAAAATTTGGGCCAAAAGTCAATCAATTTTGTCATTGTTTCAAAAGGCAGACTGTTGGCTTTACTAATAATTTTGATGTTTTCTTTATCATCTTTGTCTTTATTTTGCTCCCTTTCCACATTCTTTAGAGATTAATTTGCTTTCTCCTTTCTTACGAATAAAGGCATTTTGTTGGAAAATGCCAAAAAATTTTAAAGTATTCAATTAAAACAAAGTTGAAAACACACAAGCTAAAGGAAACTTAATAAAATTCTGATTCTACAGAGTAAGTTTGAGATTACTTATCTTGAACACCTACGCATATAGATAGTATATATAGCTATAGGGCATTGTACACACTGCCAAACAGACTTTCACAAGCTCTACAAAACAGCCAAAGGTGTGTCAGGGATTTCCTCTGGGAGTTAACCCACACCACCATGCTCCCTCATGATTGCTGCCATCACATCTCCAGACTTCCGCTTGCAGCGATGGCAATGTCCGTGTGCACATGCTGAGGCTGCAGACAGTAGCCCATTTCTAGGCCCTCTGCAGCTTGAAGATCAATTGACAACTGTAAATTTGACACAAAGCAACTTGAATTCAAATGTATGGAGGATGGATTGATTGAGGTAAACTGACGTGATGCTTCAAAAAGTCCAGAAGCACAAATGCACCATTTAAAAAGAAGTTAACCCAAAACACATGAGCGACTAACAAGCTTTCAGATTACATTGGAAAAAAAAAAAAAAAAGGAAAAGTTGTTTTGGATTAAATAGCCAATTAGGCAATTAGGTAATTTCGTTGAATTTGTGTCTCATTTTGCTTGATTTTTAAAGGCCCAATCAAAAAAAAAATTAAACTATAGATGATGTTAAAATAGAAATTTGAAGATGAACAGGATGAACTATTATACAAGTACTCCAGTCTGAGGAGCCTCTTATTCACAGTGTTGTAAGAGAAGTTCACAGTAAAGAACTATTTTATACTACCTTACATATCAATTTTAACTGATTTAAGAAGAGTTGGATAGTAATTCAATGGAAATAACTTTGAAAGCAGAGTCACTACTTTAAAACAGTTAAAGGACACTATCTACCTACAGCTTAAACTTTTAAGTATTTAAACATGCAAGGGTGAGGGTGAGTGATAATGAACGTGTGAAGGGTGATGCTGATGAAAAGTGAAACTTCACCATTGGACTCCTCTTCATGACAGGCTATTTGAAAAATACACCATATTGTTTGCTACTGCTCAAATGGTTGGAGACTGTGTTGAAACACATGCTCCCAGAAGCCTGCCTCTTTCTTCTCCATGCCATGGCAGCAAATTGGAGTCTCAGCAACCAGGCAGGAAGGATGTCAAATCCTGCAGCAGGGTAGGTGGCAGTAGTAAACAGAGAGAGAGGTTAGATAATCAGTTCAAGGTAGTAGCAAGGGACCAGGCTAAAGGAAGTCAGGCAGTCCCAAATTAGCACAAAGCATCCAGGAGACACCAGCTGATGTCACTGGATTGAAGACAACTCTTCTGTTGTCTGTTGCTTTGGGTTGCTTTCTGAGGCCTTTCATTCACTGGCAGCTTATTGGCTCCATCCCCTAGAGGATGGTAAAATACACTCCCCCTCCCTTAGCATCCTAGTGCTATAGTCTAGTGAGGGGACTGATAATGAAATGCCCAGGTGCATATGGAGGCAGAGACAAGGACAGATGCTCCCAAGACTTCAGCTGACACGCTTCCAGCCAGTGAACAATGCTCATGAACATTCTTTCTGAAGTTCCAGGTCAAGGTGGTACCATTAACTGTGAGTCTCTCCTTTAAGAGCTGGGTACAGGAATTTAGGAGTCCTTATTAGCTACTCATTAGCCCTCATACATGACTGAGAGATGATCACACTTCACAAATGTCTAACCACCTGGAGTCACCAGCAGTCTCTGGTTACCAGGCTTTTTGTTTTGTGTGGAAGCCATTGCTGGCATGGTGACGGTAAGGTGTTGTGACAAAGTCAGAGTTATTGGGTACGTATGATTTGCACCAGGATGTGAAGGCACTCAAACATGCACAAGTCCCTCTGAGAGCACTTCCTCCTGAGGCCTGAGGTGTTCCGTTGAAGGGGTTTTGCCTGCTCCCCAGAGAACCGGTTGAGTTGCCGCTCCTTGAGTCATGAAAATGGAGTTTGAAGATGGTGAAGTTTCAAAAGGTGCAGCCAGAAGATCACGGAAGCCGTTGGCACTGCACCAGTAATTGTGGCTTCCTTAATAAGGCCTCGCTCCTCCAAGGCTGTAAGGTACCTCAGCTGCAAGGAAAGTCATGTCCTCCTCCTCACCTCCCCCTCCGTAAGGAAAACAGCATTTCCTGTGCTTGCATCAGCTTCTCAGTAACTGTTAAATGAGGAATCTGACAGCCCATAATTCAGATGGTGAGAGAGGTTTCAGCAGGTAAAACCCAGGTTTCCAGGGTTTGCTGGGAAGTAAACTTGTTACAAATTTTAATTAGGTTGGCAGTTAAGGTGGAAAACCAGAGATAATTTGTTGGTGAATATTTTGTTGCTCCCACCAAACAGTGGAGGTCAGTGGGTGCTTTGAGATGGGTGTCAGTTCAGGGTGGCCCTGACCTTCTGTGACCATTTCAGAGGAAAGCCTGTGCTCAGGTTGGTCTGAAGGTGCAGTGGCCCAATGTAGCACACAGTCACTGATGAGAAGCTGAACAGGAGTTCATTTTGAGGGTGGAGATCCTGAAGGGCAGGATGCCTATTCACAGGCTGCTGTAAGAAGGAGGCGGTGGCGGGGGCGGCGGCGGGGGCGGGGGCGGGGGCTGAGGCGGCGGGTACTGGGGCATTGGCGGCTGCCGGTACCAATGGGGATTCCAGGTGATCATCACGGGGACATAGAGGGATCGCCCGTGCCCATCTCGCCCCACGGGGTACCAGGCGAATCCTACCGGGTAGGTCGGGTATGCGGCATAGGCAGGATAGGTTGGATATCCTGGAATTTGAGGTACGAATTCAGTGTATGTTGCCAGGTGAGCTTGGTCATCTAAATTTGGAATCGTGAGTCGAGGATACTGATTCTGGATGGTGACACCGTTGGGACCCCGGCAGTCGTAAGAAACTTGCAGCTTCCACCCTCTTTTCACTTGGAGAACTTGGGCTCCGTTCGGCGCGATGGTGGGAGTGATCAGCCCATCCTTCACGTGTCTGGCAACAAAATCTCGCAGGGCTGCCATTTCAGATTCTGACAGTGAGTACACATGCCCGCTGGGAATACTGTGTGCTCCGGGGATCATTTCTATGTTAGGGTCCACCAGACGGTTGTCTGGGTAGACGTTCTCATCCACTGGGGTGTACACATTCTGCACGTAGTAGTATCTCACAGGCTGGTAAACTCTGTACCCCTCTACCGGGTAATAGAACGCAGGTTGCGCTGGTGGTGGGAGAAGTGGTGGTATTGGAGAGTACATCCGGCAGTGGTATCTGCAATATTCAGAATCGAAGACGATCGATCGGGTGCTCCACGTGATGTTGGGATCGTGTGTGCTCAGCCAGCGCACCCCCAGGACGATGGGGAAGAATGGAGACTGAGTCACATCGAATGACAGCACCTCGCGGTGATCTCCCAAGTCGACGATCAGGTCGTGAGTTTCGTGGACCACTGGGCCCGATGCTATGGGACGTCCATCAATTGCTTCTACAAGTATGGGCCAGTCCTTGATTCTCAGAGGAATGCCGTTCTGGGCCACGTACTCGTGATCAATGAAATTGCCAGAAGCGCCAGAATCGATCATGGCTCGGACGAACAGGCTGTGTCGGCCCGGGAGATGAATCTGGAGCATCACTTGCAAGTGTGGAGATGACGCAGCATCATCTTGGGGGGACCTTATTAATTCCGGCCCGGTCGCTGAAGGTCCCTCTACAGCGGGGCCGGGGAGTTTCCCGCCGGCGAAGCCTTCGAGGCCTTGGCAGGACAGTTGTCAGCGTAGTGGCCTCCATTCCCACAGTAGAGGCACAGGTTCAGCTTGCGACGTCTCTCTTTCTCTTCCTGCGTCAGGCGCATGCGGGCGCCCCCCACGGGCTCGGTCGGGTCTACCTGGTGGTGATGGTGATTGTTGACCTGCGGCGCCACCAGCGCGCGTGGCGGGGATCGCGGCTTGCGGGCAGCGGCCGCCCGGGCCAGCCTTCTCTCAATGTGGATGCACTGGCCGATCAGCGCCGACAGCGACTTGGCCACTTCGAGGTGCGCCAGCTCTGCTTGGATGTGGTCGCTGAGGCCCTCATGGTACTGGTCGATCAGGGCGGGCTCGTTCCAATCCAGGTCCTGCGCAATCATCTGGAAAGCGTTAGAGTAGTCGACCACCGACCCCATTCCCTGGCGCAGACGTCTGATCTTGCGTTTGGCGGCCTCGCGCCGCTGGGGATCTTCAAAGACGTGCTTCATTTCGGTCATGAAGGCTGGGTAGTTATGCATCAGGTAGTGAGAACGCTCCAGTTTGGCCGAGGCCCAGCGGGCGGCGCGGCCCGTCATCATGCTGGTCACGAAGCAGACACGCACGCGATCGACAGAGAAATCGCGGGTGCTCTTCTCCATGAAGAGCTGGCACTGGGACATGAAGGGAACCAGCATGTCTGGGTTGCCGTCGAACTTCTCGGGAAGGTCTTCTGGGCACTCCTCCTCGATAGGGGTGGCTGGGGCGGCGGCGGCTGCTGCACCGCACAGCTCAATGTCGTCGTCGTCCTCCTCGGAGGCAGGCTCCACTTGCTCGCGGAGGGTGGTGTTCTCCTCGGTGAGTTTCTGCACCTGGTTGTGCAGGTTGTTGTTCTCCTCAGATTGCTTCATGACCTTCTCTCTGAGGTTGTTGATCTCTTCCGAGAGATCCTCCCGCCGGCGTTCTCCCAGGTTGGGGTTGTACTGGCCTCTCTGGCTACTGCAGGGGGAATGGGAGGGGGAGGAAGGATCGTTGGGGGGAGGAGGAGGCGGAGGTGGTGGGCAGTCGGGCCCCAGGGTGATGGTTGGGGTGGGAGGAGACCTCCCGGGCGCAGTAGCTTCACTCCTGTGGGAATGGAGGCCTGTGTCCTGGCCTCCGCGTCCACCTTTTCGCCTTCTGGTTTTCAGAAGCTTTCTGTTTCTGTAAGTGAAGATAAAAGCATAAATTCAACACATACATTCCGAGCACCACAATACGAAGTATCTGCTAAAGTACTTTAAATACATGAGTATTTAAAGTATCTCTTTATTCCCCTTGTTTACATCAATAGTTAATAAACAGACCAAAGCCCTACAAAAAAGATGTTAATCAATTAGGACTGTGGACAATGAAGAGAATCCTCCTCTTTGATGTCCAAATGATCCTTTCCTCCTCAAGAATCACCTGTTCGTCATAATTTAACAATATGCAACTCTTATAAGTAGCATGGTTACCTTTACTGACTAATAAATAATGTAGAGATACTCCAAATAAGAACCTTTATAAGCAGAGCAAGAAGCCTTCAAGGCAAAGATTGATACCAAAAAATTATGTAAAATAAAGCCAAAATGATAACTACTTGTTATGGGAAAAACAGCTACTATTCCAGCCAATAGAGAACCAAGAAAAAGAAAGGGGGGGTGTTAAAAATCACAATGACTGTATTCATCAACCCATCAAGGATGGGGGTGGGGGGGGGGTGCGGTGCACTTTGGCCCACTGTCCCTACCCTGATCCACCTTTATAGAGAAGGTAACTATGAATGGTTATCAAAACAAACTGCCCCAAAGCCAACAGAAAACTGTCTAAATTCCTTTTCAAACCCGAATTAGATTTCCCCTTTGGGACAGAAATGGTACTGAGCAGCAACCTGTATATACTGGTTTCTCTCCTTATTATGCAGTCAACCAACAGTTATTGATTGATGCCTCTTAGGAGTAGCTAGGCTATAAAACAGAACATCCAAAGAAGCCCAGTAATAGTGTCCCTCAAACTTACAATGAGGGTTTAATTAGATCATGCAAGTAAAGCACATAGTGCATATTCAACAACTGTTAGCTGATATTAATAAAGTTATTAATAAAAACAGAAACTTTAACTTTCTATATAATGAGGCTGAGACTAAAACAGGGAGGGGCTGCAACTATGGCAACCTGGGTCCCACATCCCACCTAATGATACTCATTTAAAAAAAAAAAAAAAAAAAGACTGTGTCCATAGGGGTGAATGACTGTGTGAGGGGGAAATGATGAGGGGACTCAATGTCCTAATTATGGGTAGGGTGACAATAAACTACACATATACTAAATCAGCACGCAGGGGCATGTGTACGTCCTGGAAATAGGGTTAAATTTAGAGTAATTACTTTAACACATCAATGGTTTTTAAAATGGGCATTAAGTGTTCATATTTGGAAAACTAGGAAAGTGCTCAAAACTTAAATAGACTATAAAGCCGGGAGACTGCCTATTTGTTACATTTTAACTTGGCAGTCCTGGCCACCTGTTCTTTTCTGACCCACCAAGGCAAAAACAGACACCAAATTAATTACGTAAAATAAAGCCACAAAAGTAAACATGCTATTCAGAGAAGTTAGGTGAAAAATTGCTAATATTTCATCAACTGGGTACGGGTGGGGGCAGGAAGGTGATGGTAATTAAACATGGTACCTGGCTACAGAGAAATACCCCTTCTTCCTCCTCTTTTTGAGACCCCTCCAAGTTCTTTAGGCCCCTCCCTGCCCCAGCCCCACCAACCACAACCATTTCCCCTTATGCCCTGGGCTGTTGGTTCAGCCTCTTCAAGGAGGCTATTCAGCACGCAGAGTCCTTAAGGGACAGAATTACTGTGCCATTTTAATATTTTTAAACTGTTACTTAATTACTTTAATAACAGACTACGGAAACAATTAACAGTTGACATTCAAGATAAGACATTCAAGTTTAGAAAAAATGAGATGTAATTAACACATCATAGCCTGTGACATTGTTTCATGTCCAGTTGCTTAAAGACGATTACACTGGTGACAATCAGAATATGAGGTCACAAAATAATGCCATTTTTATTAACTAAATGAAGTGTTTTAATGTCCCATTATAAAGCAACTAATAAGCACAGGTCATTGTGTCATGTCATGATGACTGAGGTGCCACTTCTGTCATCAAAACACTAATACTTTCAAAAGTTAGAGACAAGACTTTGGAAAAGGCATTTCACAGCATGGCCTGGAGCAGGTCAGAAAGGTTAACCACCTATATGTCAATCACAGTCACTGGGGTGGGCTTTATTGAGGCCCAGGTCTGATGGTTTTCACATCTGCAAAACACAAGGACAGGACAAAAATAACAATACATTAGGAAATCAGTAAACAACCACTGAATTGTTTATGGAAATAGAAGATCAGTAAGACCTTAAAATTCAAATGCTTTTGGGGACAGGAAGGTAATGGAAATGTGAAAAGAGACTGGACAATAGGGAGGGACTACAGCTATTTCACTTGGGGATGAATACCTCCCCCAACCCCCACGAACTCTTTTAACTCTTGTATGATTTTTAAATCCAGTGCCAGTCAAACAAATTCAGGGCCTTATTTGACCTGTGAGATCACTAGTTTGAGGTCCCTAACTTTTACCAGTATCAGGCTTAAGGCTCCCACCCCCAGGGTTTGTAATTTTGGGGTGGGACTCTTAAGTCCTAAAAGGGTTAACTGCCCAGAACAGAGTTGTTTATCCATTAAAACTGATAGGGTAGTGGGCAAGCAAGTTAAGAGCAGAAGTAAAGTTTACAAATGTTTAAACAGCACCTGGAGCACTGTGACTTGATTTGAATGACAAGACTATGGCTCCTTAAATACCTCCTTAGTAGGGACTGGATTGCAGAGGTGGGGTCAAGAGGCTCCATTCCTAAAATAAAACCTCAAAGAACACACAGCATATAGCTAAGCCACCTGGGACAGATGCCACCTTTACACATGAAAAACAGTATCACTCTATTTAAGAATTAAATACATTTGATTAATCTTTACTCTTCACAATGATTTTTGAAACTTTCTATTCCCCCCACCCTACCCTCCCTCAATGCCCCCACCAAAGACACCAAAGCACAACAGCAGCAAAAAACCATCATATGTTAACCATCACACTAGTAAATGATATTCACCAAACAAAATTGTTTTACATTTGCAAATGTCCACATTTCTTTTTGAGAACTGTACAGTTAATGAAATGCAAATTCTAATAATATGCACATTTTAAAAACCATTGTTTTGAACCTCTTTATAATGCAGACACAGAATTTTAGGGTTAGGGTGGCAAGGTTGGTAAATGGAACCTGGGGACTTGAAGCTGTAATTATGATATGTTATCCATATATCCACAGACTATATACTTGTTGGAGGTAGTGTGTGTGTGTGTGTGTGGGGGGGGGTGATTGGTGGGGAGTGACAAATTTGGGGAGCCAATGCTTCCAAATGCCGCTGTAACAGTCCTGGTTCATGGTCTACAACATATGGAACCAGGTTTTTAAATTTCTTCATTTAAATAGAAACATAAATATCTAACTGGCAGTAAACTATACATTTGTTTTATATAGATATTTTAAAATGCCAGCTAAAACTGTCAATCTATATATTGTAATGTAACCACTTTGTTACATTACACAAATTTTAAATATGACAATTATGTACCATTAACTAATCCACTTGCCCCAAATTTAAATAATTAGCTTTGCTTTTTAGTTTATAAAAAAGCTAATTATTTCTAGTGTTTTGAATTAATTTAGCTGTTTTGAATTATAATTACAGCTTACAGTATTCAAACTTAAAAATGCAATTTTTTTTTAAGATCCTGTTAAATGTGAGCAAGATAAAACAAGCAGAGTCTTGGACAACCCAGGACAGCAAAACACCACAGCAAAGAGCCAAGAACAAAAAACCAGAAAACACCTGCACACATGAAGGAAGACACTGAATAAACCATTTTACTCTGATCATTTAATGAATGCCTACAATATGCCAGACCCAATTAATAATATGTAGGCAAGCTGGCCAGGGCTGATGCCCTAGAGATTCCAAGAAAAAAAATCCAGAAATACACGTCATCCTCCTTTAGAGGCCAAGCCAGCAGCACCAACAAAGTTACTTAAAACTCCTGTGAAACAAAGTTCAAGTTGTTCTTTATTTTGTATTCACCAAAGCATCTGATTCCATTGGGTCCCACCACAAAGGTCCACTAGTGTGTCCAAAACACTTTAAAAAGTTTTTTACTTTAAAAAAGTTAAACTTTTATTAAGATTTTAAAAAACCTTAAAACTTAAAAATGTTAAATATTTTATTTTTCATTTGTAGTAAAAACATTTAGCTAGACTGCCTTTAGAGGCGCTAGCCATGTCAGCTTGGAAGCACCCTTCATAACCCACTATCAGGAATTTAAATTGTGGGTTTATGTTATTTAATATATACAAAGTAGCTTTTTAATGCCATGTATAATTGTTATTGTTGTTAATTGTCCTTATATATTATTCTTATATTTATTAGACACCAGTGGATAAAAGGCAAAACCTGCGCAGAAGAGAAACCCCAGCAGAAAAACCGCAGGAGGGCGGGGCTGTGCAGCCAGGCTCAGGCAGCGAAGGTGCGCAGGCGCAAAAGAGCGGGGGGAACTGATGAGGTGGGGGCTCACACTGCGCAGGCGCAGGCGCCCTCTGGAGAGGCGGGGCCATAGACCAGCTCAGAAGAGGCAAGCTCAGGGCGGGGCCAAGTTTTGAAAGGCGGGGTCTGGACGAGCTACCTCGGAGGAGGCAGGCTCAGAGAGAGGTGGGGTCTGGAGGTGCCACCTAAGGGAGGCGGGGTTCAGGGGAAGGTGGGGTTTAGGGAAGCCGCCTCACAGGAGGCGGGCTTGGGGGAGGCGGGATCTAGAAGGCGCGCTCTGGGAAGGCGCGCCACAGAGGAGGCGCGCTCGGAGAAGGCGCTGGGCGGCGCTAAGCCTGCTCTTAGCAGATACTGCGGAGAAGGCGCGCTAGGATGGGCGGGGCAGGTCTAAGATGGGCTGCATGCCTCTCCCAGGATCCCCCCCTCCCGAAACCCCTCCCACCAGCTTCCACCAGCCAGATACATTTCATGCAACAAGAGCAGTCACCCCCAGATCCATTCCCCCACCCCCCCCACGCCTCCCAATCCTAAGCAAACCAACAGTTTCCACAAACTGTTGCTGGATGCCAATTCGCGCCACCACTACAACTACACCACCACTTCAATCAAGCGCAACTAAGCAAGGCAGCCCTGCCACCACCAAAAGATTCCCTTTTACGCTCCAGTCAGAGCCCCTCCACTCCACTGCCACAGCAGGAATGGTGTGGGCTGAACGTTAAACACTAATTTTTGCCCAGGGCTCCATTTTGTCTAACAGCACCATCATAGAGAGAACCGTCCTGGAGAAAAACATAGTGGGAGCCATTCCAAAGGTGTGTTAGAGACAAAGGGTGGGGTTCCTCTAAGAACAGAGTGATCTTACTCTTCAGCTCCTGTCCGCTTCAACTGGTTTCTTTGTAGCGCAAAACAGTACACCTTGTCTATTTCTGCAGCTGTTATTACTCTGTAGCGCATTTTAGGTATAAATCGTTCCGCAGCGCGTGTACCTCTGCGGTTCCTGAGTCTCGTAGCGCAACGAGGCGCTGTTGTAGTGCTATCATATCATTTTTGTGGCGCTAATCTTCTACAGCTCACATTTTGTAGCGCATTTAAAGCGCAAATCAGTCATCAGTCTGTGGTTCATAAATCGCGGCAATTCCTAAATCGCTGCAGTTCATACTGGTTTCAGTGCAAAAGAAGCGCCCATCAGTTTATAGCGCATTGACGCGCCCATCGCTTTGTAGCGCATTGATGCGCCCATCAGTCTGTAGCGCGTTGAAGCGCCTATCGGGTCTGTGGCGCATTTGAAGCGCTTGTCAGTTTGTAGCGCATTTGAAGCGCTCATCAGTTTGTAGCGCATCTGAAGCGCCAATTAGTTTGTAGCGGATATCACTTTGCAGCACATCTGCAAATTGGTCGGTAGCTCATGTCCGTCTGCAGCTCATGTTTGTCTGCAGCTCATATCTGTCTACCACCCGTATCTAGACTTAGGTACTAGAAATCAAAGCCCTGAGGGCTTGGGTTCTCCACGCAGTTTTGGGGTGCAGCCAGTGAAGGCGTGACAAGGTGTGCGTGGAGACATTCGGGGCGCTATTCCATCTCCCGCAGCTCTCGATAAGAACAGGGAATGAACGTGATCTTAAAGAAAAAGAAACATCCTCACCGCATACTCACCACGCGAGGACTCCCTGCGAAGGCTGGAAAGACGGGGTCCCACACCTGTGCCAGGCGTGGGGACCGCTGGGTGCTCGGCAGCCCGGAGTGGCTCCGGACGCGAGCCCGCTCAGCGGACCTTCCTCGAGGTTCGGTGGTCCGTCTCCTCTGGTCTCCTCAGGTCGTAGTCAGGTTTCTTCGACACACACCAACCGAAGTTGAAGCGCGTGTACCGGGAGCGCCGACCAGGAGCCTTATATAGGCTGAACCGAGGAGGGGGGCGCCAAATCCCAGCGTGCTCTGCGGGTTAGGCGGGGTGGCGGGGGAGCGGGGGCGGAGGGGATGGGGGGATGGGAGAGATGGGGGTGGGGGCGATGGCCCCGCTACGCTGGCCCGCCGCTAGAGGGAGTTCGGGATTAAGGAGGGGGGTGCAGGATGCTGATGCTGAACTGGCCGAGCTGGGAGGAAAGAAGAAAGGGAGGGGAGGGGAGAATCGAGGACGGCCGGCCTAGCCAGGCCAAGAATGCAATTGCCCCGGTGGTGGGAGCTGGGAGACCCTTGTGCTTGGACAGGACAGGGTCGGGGGACACGCAGGATGAGCCCCGCGACCACTGGCACCTTCTTGCTGACAGGTTAGTGGCCCGCGCGCGACGGGAGGTCCTGGGGCCAACAGGCCGCTGCTTCCCCACCCCCCTTCCCGGGTTTGGGGTACCTGGGTGCATTTTCTGGGCATGAGCCCCTCGTGCTGCGGAATCCCCAGTGCACGCTTCCTCCGAGATGCCCCGCACCCCACTTCTGGAGCCCTGTGTTTCCCTTGCCAGGCTTGACCCCTGGCCTTTTTTCTCTGCGCCCCCGGCGGGCCCCTCCCTGCCCAGCAGCGCCGAAATTCCATCTCCAGTTTCCATTCCCATTGCCCCCCACCCATCCCCAGCAGTCCGGGTGATGAACCTCTCCGGATCCCTGCCTCAGAGGCTGGGGGTCGTCGACCATCTGGGGGTTGGGGACTTACAGTGCGAATGGGGCTCTGGCCCAGAGGAGAGCCATAGGAAATGGGTGTCGAGCTGTGCCCAGCTCTGCCAACACACCACATCTTTTTCCCCCCCTTGTCTTGAATACGATCTGGAGGGAACATAAAAATATGCCTCTGACACGCCTAATTCTCCTTTCTGCCGAAGCGAATTTCTCGGCAACGGAAATCTCGTTTTTCTTAGGTTTTGTGGAGCAGGGAAACGGACTCGTGAAATGGTAGGAGCTAAACAGGGCATTGAGGTCAGGGTTAACCTCGGCTGGGGGCCAGAGACGCTGCAAACACAATGGTTTGCCCCCACCAAGTACACTATTTCAAGAAAGCGAAAACAATTAAAAACAGCTGTGGATGCCTCCAGTGTATTTGGCGGGCTTCGGAGACTCCCAGCTATGGCCTTTTGGTGATGATTACGAGGTTTACGCACAGACAGGGATCTCCCTGCAATGTTAACGTTTTTCTAAATCTTGTAGGGTAAATGAATACCTTTAGTCACGGTAACCGCAAGTTTAATCCTCTGAAGCGCGTTGCCAAGATTTGGCCACAAATATTTGTGTTATGTTTATAAACGTATATATTTTATATTAGAGAAAATTGCAATGAGTTACGAGACTAAAATACTGATGAGGAAGGAGCTGAAATAAAAACGCCTTAACGTGGATTTCAATTTAGGAAAGTGTTAGGCACTAAGAAAAGGGAAAATCTGTTGATAATCTTAGTAAAAGAACTTTAAGTTAAAATGAAAAAACCAATTGTCTACAACTGCGGTTCCTGAGACACAGATGAAATTTGTATTTAAAGGCGAAAATAGCAAATTTGAGTAACATTGCTACATATTAGTTTGTACATTGAGGATAGATAAGAATTTGACCCGTTGTAGATGACAGAATGGTAGAGATCTCAGTTAAAGCCAGCCTTTCTAAGAGTAAACAAAACTCTAGCACATTTATTGAAACTCTACTTTTTAATCAGAAATAAAATATTGACTATCAGATATGTGAATAAATCAAGTGCAGATTTCCAACACTGAAAGATATTTTCCTAGGAAGTTGGGGGAACATAATTATAGTGTTTAGAAGTGCCTTAGTGTCTTTCCATGCTTAGGATGTCCACTCTTCCCTGCGATGTTGAATGCTTTCAGGATTTCTTATGTTTTCTAGAATACCGTTCTGGTGACCGCCAGACCTGCAAATTCTTACACTTTTTTAAATCCAGGAAAGTTATTTCATCTAGTTGTTTGGTAATTAATAGACATTCTTTTTCTAAAAAAAAAATGAGATTAAAAGACAGGGTAGGTGATAGAAAAAACTCAGGTTTAAAAATCAAAAAAGTTTGAACAAGTTTGAACCTATTTGAATTTTTATTTCAGAATGTTAGCCAGGACTTTTTTTGGGGGGGTGGGGTGGAGGAAAAAACCCAGCTTTAGTGTTTATCATAATAAAAGTAATTCCTATTCATTGTACAAAATTTAGGGGGAAAAACTCCAGAAAACTGGGAAAAAAAAAAAAAGACTCAAAAAGAAAATCAGGATCACCTGTAACCTCTTTACCCTGTGACAACCCCAGTAAACATTATGGACTACTTTCTCTATACATATACACATGCCTAAATAATGTATATTTTTCATAGAGTTGCACGTGTATAATTTCTAAAAATTAAAAATGGGATCAAGTTAATTTCCTCCATTTTTTCTCTTCAAGGAGCCTTAGCTATCTAAATAACATTAAATTTTCAGAATCTTTTTAAAAATGGAAATAGTGATTACTTTTTCTAATTGAAATTTAGATTAACATTAGTACAAAAATATTTAAAACTGAAGAACTGAGAGTTTCCTCTGATCTCACTGTTGTAACACACACACAGTAATCTGGTATATATCCTTGTGTTTTTTATTCTATATATATATATGAAAAAATTTTTACTTTGCTTAGAAATAGATTTTTCTAAGGAAAAAAGTAACAATAGATAAGTAGCTTTGAGAAAAAATTTTAATCTAAAGCAGCAAAACAATATTAAACATAAAAACAAAAATACAATGTTAATAGGTAAATACTTGAGATGACATTTTCATGTTACCTAAAGCACAGAACAACATTAAAAAATCACCCTCACATAAATACATAAGAATTTAAAACACTCTTTTGATATTTGATGTCATAAGTGAATTTTGGATTTTCTCAGATGGTTGTTCCCAGTGTTATCTGTTTCTAACCCGTCTTGCACAAGATTACACGCATAGCAAAAAGAGATGCTAATATGCATTTATCAAATAATACTGGGCATTGTATGGGAACATTTTAATACATTTTAATGAGATTTCCTGTGGATTTATGAAGCTGTTGATTAACTACCTGTGTTTAACTTCAAGTGTAGTAGGAAAATTGTATTTCAAACCCAACTTCAAATAATAGCTTTCTAATTGGATATTTTACTTATTTAAGACAATTTGCCATGTATCTGTGAAGCTGTTGATTTACCCCTTATATTTAGCTTAATGTCTAGAGTAGGAAAAATGTATTTCATAAAAAGTGGAATTTTCACTTGCCAAACAATAACTGGACTTTCTAGTTAGACATCTTATCTGTTTTAGATGACAGTTTGCTTTGGATCTATGAATCTGCTGATTTACTACATGCGTTTGACTTAACTTTTAGTGTGGTAGGAAAAATTTATTTCTCAGCAAAGTAAAATTTTCAGTTGTCAAATATTAATTAGACTTAATACTTGATCATTTTATCCATTTATTATAAAGAGTTTGCCATAAATCTAAAAACTTGATCGACTTCATCTATTTACTTTAAATTCTAGGGTAGTAGGCAAATTGTTTTTCTAAGCAAAGTGGAATTATCACTTGTCTCTCGGATTTGAAAATTAGCAAGGGACAGCACCAGAGAAAACTGATGAGAAAGATAACGCATATCCAGTTTCTAGCACTGGTTTTAACTGATGAAAACCAGGCTTGAAATAACAATGTTGAAGCAGTGAAGAAACCTTGACATGTTAAAAAATTCTCCGTCAGTTATTCAGATGGGTTGGGGTTTTAAGAAGTGCAGTATTCATGGATCGCATTTTCTCTAAAATAACCAGACACTTTGTTTTTAATTCTTTTTTACTAAGCGTCCATGCTTGCTCTGTCTGGTCCCTTTTCTTTTAACTTACTGTTCCCTCAGTTCTAAACACCCAAGGGTAGATTCTGTTGTTGATCTTATTACCCACTCTTGGTGTAAAAAAGGACTCTACATGAATAGATAACATGTGTTTACATGTCCGCTACAGATCCTTGGGCTGGAGCTCTGTGAAGTCCAGAGCTTCACGGAGATATTATCGTGATGCTTTTTGTTTCTTTCTGTCCTTTTCCAGCTTCTCTAACAGACGTGACAGAAAGACCGGCAGACATGGGCATGCAGGCAGGCAGACAGAGAGACATGGACAGATGGACACATGGGCACACACACATGTGAGACATCGAGGCTTTTTCTAAACTTTAGGATGCAGTTCTTCAGTTTGCTGCCTCCCTGATTTCTAGAAATATTAAGCCCCAAGCAGCACTGCAGAATTGAAAAACGGAAACTAGTGTTTCTAAAGATCAACAAGTCTTTTCAAGTGACTGGTTTTCCTGATTGGGGTTTTCAGGAGGGTAGAATCAGATAGAGGCTCAACGCTCTTAAAGTTGTTTCACGTGGATGGCTTCTGAACAGCTTCCACGCACATTTCTGTCTAAGCAAAATTCTGGGGACTTCAGGTTTTCAAACAATGTAACTATAGTAAAGACCGTATTGAATAAAAAATAGTCTCCACAGCCTGACAGGAGAACAAACATTTGCATTGATGTGCCTTCCCTTTCTAGTCTTTGTTCCATGTTCGTATGTATTTTCACTTGACTCTTAATTTTCATGTGTGTAGATTTTTTACACTTTGCTTTGAAAGATAAGCGAATCTTGCTTTCAGCTAAGCATTTGTCAAGGCTTTTCGGAGGCTCTCGTATGTAAGATGCTGTATAGACAAGCAGGATTGCTTTGTGAGCCTGGGGCAATCCGTGTTGGTTCCTGGGTTTGGGTCTGGGAGTGGTCCCAGGTGAAGGATCACAAGCCTTTGCCCTTGCTCTTCTCTTTTTCAACATTTTTATGGATAACTTTGATGAAGTTCTAAGATGCTTGCATTAAAATCCACCATTGATTTCAAAAAAGTCTATTACAAATAGATAACAGAATTGAGAGTTAATATGGCTTAAGTAGGCTGCAGTGCTATTCAGAAATATATTTTGTAGTAGTAAATGCCTCATAATTCATTGGCTTGTGTAAAGGAAGGAGATGACTTTCTATGGTAGCAGTTTTTGAGAAGAATGACACTTAATATGAACCAGTGGCATGGTGTGGCTGCAAAATTAAAAAGAAAAATCAAATTTAGATTCCAGTAATAGTATAGTGTCCATATGTCACAAAAATTAATAGTAGCCTGCTCTAATTAACCACATCTGTAGTATTGTGTCCATTTCTGGCTGTCACATTTAAAGAGAGACATTGACAAATTAGACAACTTCCAGAAAAATCCATGGGGATGGTGAGGGGTCTGGCAATCTTGTCATAGGAGGTATCCTCAAAGGGTCTGGAAATGTTTAACTTAAAGACTAAAAGTAGACATAAACTCTCTTCTGTTTGCTTCAGAAAGCAGAAGCAGCTGTAGTGGGTGAAAGATAGAGATGGGTTTCAACTTGAGACCTTTCTAACAGTGAAGCTCGAGAAGGGAATCAGCTTAGCACCTCTACTTGGTCTCTTATTTTCAAGTGTCAGAAATATTTATCTTTCTTGCAATGAATATTTAATTTGAGGCCATGATAACATTTTAGTGCAGGACAGCAAAGATAAACTGATATCTCGGTGTAAACATTTTGTTTTTTCTGATCAACTGTCTAAAAGAAAGAGTAGTCCTATGTGACGCAGGTTGATTTCTTACAACTTGAGAACAGCTGCAACTGGACATTTTAACACATCCTTTCCTCCCTTCTCATTTCATTTCAAATGTGAAAATCTGAGAACTAAAGTGGCTTTCAGTTGCTTCCTGAAGTTGTTCCTTCCCTGGTGTTTCTCGCTGCGGGTGCCCGGGGGGCGCCCTGGGTTAAGGGGGAGCAGGCTGCTGCCAGCCGCTGGTACAGGACAGCTGAGCCCTACGCCGCTAGAGCCTCTTACCCAGGGGAAACGTGAGGCCATTCTTCTTCCTTCTGCAGTCCCCTCTTCTATGTCCTTGTAATACATAACAGTTACAATTTTTAGCTTTTCACTCCAAAAGAAAACCTTTCAATCAAAAGTAGGCCGCTGACCTTGTGCTCTTTTAACTCCCTTTGAAGTGAGCCTGGTTCATCACTGCCCTAGGAGCACCGGCTTCGTGTCTCAAACATGTCTTGGGGCAGATTTTCTTTCCACCTGCCTATGGATTGTTTATTTTGATTACTATCTCCAACTGTGAAAATGTGATTGCTCAAAGTTCCTTAGTGGAGTAGGCACACAGGACCTCAGTTCTAAGAAGTGATAAGCCCAACACGTCTCACTCCATGGTGATGATTTTTACTCCTGTGAGTGACCCTTGAAAACTTAAGGGGATTCTGATGACAAATGTGAAGAAAGAAGACACCATTCTTCAGGCATCTTTTAAAATCAACGTTGTCACGCTTCTTTTACTCCTGTCCCTTCTCCCCACACCCAGAACTTTCTCCTCCACTCAGATTGTGAGGTCAGAGATACGGTCACTCAAACCCTGAATATGTGAAGTGTATTTTTAATGGTAAACGCATTCTCTTCTTGTTTTCTCTATCTCATATAAAAGTGTAATGCACTTCTGTGGGATTGTAGTAATGTACTGGGCAGCTTTCGATGGCCCATGGCCCAGCTCCCAGTTGTTGAAGATGCCACAGGCGTTCCTGAGCTGAGCTCATATTTCCGAGAGAGAAATGCTCAAAGCTTGAGTGCTTGGCTTGTCAACGCTCGTGCACCTGATCTGCAGGCGGCTACTTGCAATTCCTTGAATGCAATACTTGCTCCTGCTGCTGGGTTTGGGAAGTAAATAATCCCCGGTGTTTAAATTTTAAAACTTAAGGAAGTTACCTTAGGAAATAAGCAGGTTGCTGCAAAACATGTACTGCTAGTATACTTGTTAATGTTATATTCTTGCCAAACTCAGTGTTAGAAGAGTGCTGTTTTCTTCTTGGGTCACTTTGGTAAAAATCTTATGTTTTATGTCTTCATCTGAGAATTCCTATGCAGTGTCTATGCAATAGTGTTTTAAATGTGTTTCATCACTTTAAAAGCACCCATCTTTAGCATGTCTCATTTTCTAGTTAATTGCCTTGGACTAATCAGGTTTTTTAGACTAGCTCTTTGGCATTCTGTACCACGGATATTGCCCCGGCTTATGTTGTGACACAGAAGGCAGACATTTCTCTTTTCTGACAAATGAAACCTCTCATTTCAAAAATGTTTAGGAGTTAGGCAGCTCCAGTGTGAATTCTTTCCCATTCTTTAGCTTTCCACTCATTCACTTGGTCACCACTTTGATTCTTATGGAGATTTGGAGTTCACTGTCAATTTGAAAGAAGAGATCACAGTTAATTTTGCTATAGCAGTTAAAGTGAAATATTTTAGTTCTCTGGGATTTCTGCAGCAATAGGCACAGAAGTAAAGGTTTTTTTTTTTTTTTTTTTTTTTTACCTTGGAATGGAGAGGGAGAGAAAAATTAGCCCCGAGGTTTTTCATTTTTCTTTTCTCCTTAGCAAGTTGGTGTTCCTCGCTGTGCAGTAAAATGACAGTGGCTTTTCTCTTCTCTGAAAGAGTTAATCGATGTAGCACTTTAACATCTTTCATCTTCTGTAGTTACAGAGCTGATTCTAATCAAAGGCCAGTACTGCCGAAGTAGAAACACAACAGGCTGCTACATGCGCTTATCAAGGTTTGAGATATGCATTATTTTTGACTAGCCATTGAAATTCTAGGAGTTGAGCTTACAAAGATACTCCTTTAGGTGATGAAAAATAAAAGTATAAGGATGTTTATATTGATAGTAGTCGATGAAAAATTAGAAAAAATAGTGGCTCCTCTTACTAACTAGTACCTCTTTTATTCATTTATTTTTTGAGTGTTGACTGGTTTTGAGACTGTGTTAAATACTGTGGAATACACGGTCCTAGATTAGGGAACTTTTATACTAGGGTGTTGACAAAGATTAATCAACCACACATATCAAGGTGCTCTCAGAACTATGCTAAGTGTTACAAATACTAATAGAATTTCTAAGCAGGGGATTTGGCCAGTCAGGGGGATTTAAGGAAGGCTTATCTGAGAAGGTACTCAGACCTGAAGGATGAGTAGATGTGAGTGAGGTGGAGAGGAGAGGTATACTGGAGGTCAAAGGAGGAGCTCTGTAGAGGCTCTGTAGCAGGGTGCCCTAGCAAACAGAAGGTGCTCTAGAAAGTCCTGTGAGATTGGTGCCCAGGTAGAAGGGGAAGCACAGTATGAAGAGGCTAGATGCAGGGGTCAGGGAGCAAATTTTGCTGGACCCGTTAGACTACCTTAAAGAGTGTAATCTTCATCCTAAAATCTAAAACCTACCTCTCTGGAGGGCTTTAAGCAGGACTTGATCAAATTTGCGTTTCAAAAAGAGCACTTTGCATTGTGATGAAAGGATTGGAGGGATCAGGATAGAAGCAGTAGTTCCAAGTATACTTTAATAATCCAGAGCAGAGAGGAAAAGATGATCTCCTTTGCTAGAGTGGTGGTGGGCAGATGAAGTATGTTGAGGGATAAACAGCAATAGGAGTGGGTCAAGGGGTGAATTTTGGGTGGAGAGTTACCAGAGATGATTTCCCTAGGAAAAAAAAATCAAGGATGATTTCTAGATTTCTGTTGTATTCATGAGAATGAATGGTGATGCCATTCTCAGGATCAGGAATGCCGGAAGAAGACCAGACTTTAAGGGAAAGATCAGGAGCTTGAGGTGATGATAAATAAATTATGATTGAGCCGCAAAGCGTAAAGCTATACAGTCTTAAAATGTGGTGATATGTAAACATGTCAAGATATATGCTAGGGAAAAAAAGTGTGATCACATCATGGAAAGAAAAGCATGGTATGTGTGTATTTACCTGTGTTTGTGTACAAACATACATTTATATATGCATAGAATATGGAATGATGTGAGGACTGTTGAGAAGGGCATACCCTTAGCAGTGGCGTTGGAGGGACAGCAATAGATATGTAGGAAGGAGCTTTTGTATTTCATACCCTCCTGGTTATCTCTTTGGATGTATTACAGTGAAAATGTGTGGCTTCTATAATAAAGAAAAATAATGACAGTTTCAAATGAACACTCATTATTACTGTATTACTATGTCTTTTTATTTTGGACAGAATTTTTGCCTACAGTTTTGCTTCCTGAGCCCAGTCACTCCTACTACTTTGCCTTTTAATCCTTTCCCACTAGATTGCACTGTTAGGCTAGATTTCAGTCTGTGTGGTGTTTTGTATTCTACCTTTCACTAATTTTAATAATTTCAAAACAGTCCATCATTTTGCAGATGGGGACATTAAATTGTTATGCATATAACTATTGCATGTTTTATATATCCCATTTTCAAGGATCTCAGTTGTGCTCCTTCTTCATCTGTATTTTTGAGATAGAATATAGGTAGTACTGTATCCTGTCAGTGAAAACCCAGTGTGTGCCTTGGTTGGGCTCTTTGAGCAACAGGGTAAAACCACAAAGAGAAGTGGATAACTCTCCCTTCTCCACAAACTATTCTATCAAACCAACGCTTTTTCTTTGGTTGGATGTTTCAGTTTTTCTCCGGTTTTGATATGTATGATGCAAATTTGAATCTTGTGCCCATGCGGTTTTTGCTTTTGTTGCATTATTTTCTCAGAATAAATACCTAAGAGTTTATGACAGTCAGACAGTACAGATGTCAGTGTAACTTACTTCTCATTACACCTGGCTTTCCTCAGAAGGGTTAAACTGCAGCTCTCCACCAGTTTGCCTTGGCAGATTCTGGGAATGAAGAGTTGCTAACATGCCATCTTCTTAGCCCTGGGGAGTTTGGAATGGTTGGAACCCCTGGGCGTTCGTCTCGGCTGGAGAGCAGCCTCCAGCGTTTATTCCACTCCGCCATACAAATATCATTTTTTCATGTCTCCTGACTGTGAAGGAGAAAAAAGAAAGAATTCTGTATTCTGTAATGCCAACTGTAGTGACAATGGTTTTTTCATTTGAATGTCTGTTTTTTAAAAAAACAGAACCCGTTTAAAGAAATCTAAAGTTTCCTTCATATTAAGTGAAGTTTAAGTGTAATAATAACTCATTTTTTGAGACTGTCATCATGCGCTAGGCATGCTTCTCAGGGTTTTACGTATATTCACGATGTCTCTATGAGGTGAGCACTGTTTTGTTCTTACCAGATGAGGAAACTGAGGTTCAGAGACCTTGAATAACTTGCCCAGTGGACAGAAACTGGGATTTGGAACCCGGGTGCTCTGTCTCCAGAGATGCTGATTTTAAACACTAAACACTGGCCTTTCTGTGTTCTTAATTTTTATTTCACTCTGAAGCCTAAAATCTTACCAAGCTTATGCTAAAATTATGAAATTCTAATAACTTTACATTAAATAATTATTTATGTTCTGCCCTGCCAGGCTCTGCTGTTTTAACAAAGTTTAGAGGCTTCTTATTCTGGCATTCTCGCTTTAAATTCTTGGAGTTATACTTACGAATATCTTTCCTAGACTCCCTTGGAGGTTGGGGTGGACAGTTCTCAGCAAAGCCATTTTTCTTTCCGTAGGTTCCAGCTAACCTTTTAACTCTCTTCTTTTAATGACTGGTTTGTGTCTGTACCTAACATACAGGATTAGTTTCCATGGGCATTTCCTCGTTGCAGCTAGTTCTAATCTAGCAGCCAGGGAAAACTTATGTTGTTCTAGAAAGAAAAATAAGTTGAGGAGGACCTACTGGTAATAATAATACTATCTCAAATTACATAAAATATATAGTTCACAAATTGCATCCTCACTTAACCATTTGGGGATAGTATTGATGAGTAGATGATGGAGTCTTTGCAGTCAGCCAAGAAAGGGGTTCAAAGTCCATCTCGGCCTCTTACTAAACATATGATCTGGGATTAAGTCATATAATTTCCTAGGAGTTCTTATTCTTATTTTAAAATGGAACTAATAATACCTATTCTACATAGTTGATGATGTCGGGATTAAAATAGTTATGTAGAAAACTTTTAGTACCTTGTACTTAGCACACAAAACTTGGTAGCCAGGGATAATGTCAGCTAACGTTTTTTAGAGAGAAAAATATAAAAACAAGATTTCAGTATAAGAGACAGTTTACAAAATATTAGGGATAGTTGCATGAAAAAGGGAAGGGAAAACATAGACGGCAAAGGAGAGACAGAATGACATGGGGGATGGTGAGAGAGGGGAAGAGATGAGGGGGCATGAGCTGTGTATCCCGTCTATGCTCCCCTTTGCGTCCTCGTCTGTGCCCCCTTTGAGTGAAATAGGAAAAGAGACAGATGAAACAGTAGGCAGAGAAAGACTTGACAGATTGGTTCTAAGGTAAGTATGTTAATGAGATTACATTTCATTTGGCGTATCCTGCTATTTACTTGAACAGTGATGTTGGACTAAGTTATTATTTATTATTTCTATCCCTTGACATTTTGATTAGATCATCAGCAATCAGTCACTATTCACAGCTCTTCAATGGCTTTTATTAAATGGCAAACCCCACCTCCCTAAGTCAGCAAATTATTCAGGTTTGGGAAAGAGTAATGTTTCTTCAGAGAGTGTTTGCCCCTGGCCAGATGAGATGTACTCATGCTGCTACAAGACTCCAGATGAATTGTGGAACCTTAAGACAAACTTTAAGTATTGAATGGTTTCTAGGGAATTTAAGGTTCTGCCAGCCACCATTGCATTAATTCAGGCTTTGAGGATTTTTGAGAGGGAGCATTGAAGAATTGGTTAAATTGTATACCATGCTATGTTAGCTAACTGTGTGACTGTCTTAGTTTGGGCTTTGTAAACACAAGATTCATTTTATTCTTTGCTTTGTGTTTATGAATTAGAGCGAAACTCACATCGAGGTACAACTGTAGCTCATGAACCCAATGAGCACAGTGGAATTCCTTTCAGGATTTTTGAGGATGGTCCATTATCTTTGGAAAGAGTCCAAGAACCAGTCTATACAGGCTGACATTTTTCTTTTTAAATACTAGATTTAATCTTGAAATGTAATGTATAGAATAAATATTTTAAAAATTTGAGCCATATTTTCCCATCCTAACTAAAGAAATTTGTTCTCATAGAAAAAAATGGGGTGATCTTTTTCAATGAAAATCAGAGTTATTAAAATACTAGCTTTTTTCGACCAGTAAATATCCTCCATTTCTTAATGTACAGATTGTAATAATTTTCTTTTTTTAATTTAAATAATCTTTTAGTCAATAAAGAATGAATTTCAAAAAGTTTTTTTTATTAAGCATAAATGAACTAAAGGGGAAATTCAAGATCTAAGGAAGAAGACAATAGTCAACATTATAGAGATTATAATAATTTTCTACACAAGAAGTTAGTTGGGTTGATCCATGATCTTGAATGCATAATGAAAAATAGATATTTCAGTATTACTGACATTTCTCCCTCAAGGTGTGGGACTTGAACCTTTAAGCAGACAGGTTATCCATGGTGTTGTGTCTTGCCTTTATTGATACTGTCTGGTGAGCAGAGGCGTAAGAAGTTGTCTTTTTATTGAGATTTATTGGACTGTGGTCTTATGTGGTCAAAGTAGGACTTTAGATGGATCATTATAAACTTTAAAAAAATTAACATGCGCAAAGCAATGCCAGCCTTAAAACAGAGCCTTATTTGTAAGATGTGTTTGAACTATTTTGTGCTGTGCTCAGTCGCTCAGTCATGTCTGACTCCTTGCAACCTCGTGGAGCATAGCCTGCCAGGCTCTCCTGTCCGTGGGATTCTCCAGGCAAGAATACTGAAGTGGGTTGCCATTTCCTCCTCCAAGGGATCTTCCCTACCCAGGGGTTGAACCGGTGAGTCCTGCATCTCCAGAATTGGCTGGAGGGTTCTTTACCACTGGGCCACCTGGGAAGCCCTTTAAAATATTTCACCCTGCCTCTAATTTTTAACAACTGAAACACCAATCAGATTTGAATTTTGAAATTTGTCTGTAACAGTCAAGAAGACTGTACTTATACAGGACCTGGAAAGTATGAGTCATGGTGTGTTGCTTCACCCAGCAAGGGTGTACAATTCAGTTCAGTTTAGTCGCTCAGTCGTGTCTGACTCTTTGCGACCCCGTGAATTGCAGCACCCCAGGCCTCCCTGTCCATCACCAACTCCTGGAGTTCACTCAAACTCATGTCAATCAAGTCGGTGATGCCATCCAGCCATCTCATCCTCTGTCGTCCCCTTCTCTTCCTGCCCCCAACCCCTCCCAGCATCAGAGTCTTTTCCAATGAGTCAAGTCTTCACATGAGGTGGCCAAAGTACTGGAGTTTCAGCTTTAGCTTCATTCCTTCCAAAGAACACCCAAGGGTGTACAGTGGCATTAAATCTTATGGGTTTAGTGAGGTTCTGAAAGCCAGAGTGTAAGACCAAAAAAATTCTGTAAACTTAAATTACCCTATTAAATCCTTTAAGCTACTATAAAGTACATATGTGTAGTTTTGTGTATATAACTGAACAATTAGTCTTAGGCAGAGTGTGGTCTGAGAACCACTGGACTAGAATAAAGAAAGGAACAAAGGGGGTACTATGTGGACACCCACCCCATTCTTTTTTTATGGTAACTTCCCATTTGATGAAGAAGTTGAACTCTTGACAGTACCTGCTTGCTTGCAGGATTTACTCCATTCTGCTGTAGGATCAAGTATCTGTAACCTTCAGACAGGCTAACACATTCTCTTGGTTTTGTAAGGATTGAACTAGACAATCTACATGAAAGCACCTAACTCAGGACTAAGTGATGCAATAGATTTAAATGTAGGTGGTGTTTGTCAGATCCACATAGATACTCTGTTCTTTGAAGAGTTGTGGAGAATTTGGCCACCTGCTTCCCGTCTGTCTAGGTTGAGATTTCTCACTGCCCGACAGTGACTTATGTGTTCTTGCAAATTGGCTACATCCATGGGCCAGCTGTAGTTAAGAGAGTGAAGGTTTCAGTAATAAGGTTACCCCTACATCTGGCAACTTTGACATACCTTGGTCGAATATCTTATATACTCTTGGGTTCTGTAAGGCTTTTGTTGGTCTTCTAGAGTTCGTATTTGTGTGTGAGAATCACCTGGTGAAATTGTGTAACCCGCCTCAGCTGGGCTCTCCATGGTGGAATCATGAATATGTGCTTTAAAATTTTTTGTTATGCATTTGATAGGGTGTGTGAGAATATGTATTTTTAGAGAGCTGCCCCGATGATTCTTATGTAACCAGCAGGTTGCCTTTGGAACCCAGCAATTAGGAAAAATTGGGGGGTGGGGTATTTTGCCACAAGAGACCGTGAACACTTCTGACCCTATTTCATGTTAAATTACTTGGGAAATGACTACGGTATTCTTCATCTAGATTTAAAAGGACATAACTTCAGTTCTTAAGTGAAAAAACCATTTATTAGGCGAATCAGCCATGAGATTGATCTTTTAGAAGATAGAAAATTAGCATACTTACGTTTGCATGATTTAAACATTCAATACCAACCAAGTCGTTTATTCACTTGGATGCTAAGGCCTTTGCTTTCCACTCGCAGGTATCACTGAGATGGGTTTTGTTCAGTTGTTTATTTTTAATAACTTGGGTTTTGAATTGTATTCTCTTTTCATTTTGGAAGGGGACTCGGTATGTCTTGTAATTTAAAGTTCAGAATTTTACTCAAAATTCAGTTGAAAAGAAAAGAAGCATTTCATCTCTGATTCAGTAGCGTGAGGAGCCCTTTTACCATGAGGTGTTCTGTACACCCAGTAAATACCTCTGTCTTCACTTGTCCTTACTCTCTGGTTCATAAAGTGTTTTCTTTATTTATATGTGCTTGGTCCCACCTGTTCTAATTTTTCTGGGATTGTGTCTCATCATTTATGGTCCTTTTCCTTACACCTAGTCTCTCTCTCTCTCCCTGTGTCTCCTCCTCAGCTTATAAACAGTCTGTCTCCCCACACTGAAAGGACCGACCTTTCTCTCTGCCTTGCTGCTCCTCAGTCTGCCATACCCTTTTATTTCTTCGCTTCCCTCTTCAGGCCAGTATTCCTAAAAGATTCACTGCACCCGTTGCATCTGCATCTTGGCCTTTTGCTTCTGTTGCCTCACTTCATTGGAACTCCACTTTCACGAGTCACCGCTAACTTCTCCCTTTTCACGTCTAGCAGAGTTTTCTAAGCTCTCATCCTTTTTGACCTTTTCACAGTAAGTGAGGATGTTGATCACACTCCTTTTTGGTATCTCTTCTGTTAACATATATATGACACTTCAGGCTCGGTTGACCACTTTGTCTCTTATTTCTTTGCTGAATTGTCTTGTGTTTTTGCTACGTGAATGTATGTATTAACATGTTCCTCTGCCTTTTTTGTCCCTTTCACTTTTTGTGGATCCCTTCTTGCTCTGTATTTCAGCTCCAGAAGCTAGGGCAGAGGTACGGGGTACACCCAGGGGGGATTTGGGGACTGAGCTAAACCCAGAGAGAACATATCTGAGATGCCTAGAGGAAAAAAAGAATGAGATGGTGACCCAATGTTGTAGTTAGGGAAATGGTACCCAAATATCAAGTCTGGAAGATAAGGATTAAGGATGGGAGAGTAAGCAGTAAGATTGGCAGTTTGGATAATTGGGAATAGGATAGGCAAGTAAGCCAAGAACTTAATGTGTATCTTCTCCAGATCATTTTGTACCTGACAGTCTAACACATGTTACCTGAGGGCATGATCTCTTTAAGGAATTACACTGGGGCTTTGGCTTCAGCAATCATTTCTCTGGTGATGAACTTCAAATCTGTATCTGAAGGCTGCATTAGGTTCTCGTATGAACCAGAGCTCTATTACCATCTTCCTCTTAGCTGGTTTCACCTAGATATCCAATTGGTACCCCAAATTTGACATATCCCAAATTAAAGTTATCATCTCTCTGCAGAAATGAACTCCTTTGGGGGCTTCCCTGTTGGTTCAGATGGTAAAGAATCTGCCTCCAATGCAGGAGACCTGGGTTCTATCCCTGGATTGGGAAGATCCCCTGGAGAAGGGAATGGCAACCCACACCAGTGTTCTTGCCTGGAGAATCCCATGGACAGAGGAGCCTGGCATGGGGTCGCAAAAGTGTCGGAAATGAAGAGACCTGCACTCACCAGTCAATATAGTACTGTTCTGGGTCATTCTGGGTCAAAAATTCAAAGCCATCATTGATTCTTTTTTTCACCCACATCTAGCAATTTGGAAAGGATTATCAGTATTATCTCCCATGATGTCTTATAACTGGCCCCACCTTTACTCTTCCTTTCTTCAATGCCTGATTTATGCTGATTGCTACTTTACATTCCAGAGATAGCCCCTATTTAGTGTCCCCTACTCCGAATCTCTGTTCGTTGCTGCTGGTGTAATGTTTCCCAAATTCAACTATAGATTTAAAAGACACGTTAAAGTTATCGTAATGTTCCTCACCAGGGAAAATTGTTTTCCCTCCAGTAGCAGTTACGGTTTCTACCACTATGTGTATATGTGTGATTACTATACATATACAGTATACTATATATTTCTGTACATGCGTATATATATATATATTTATATTACATCTCTCTTGTGCTCTCGCCCAGTCATGTCTGACTCTTGGCGGCCCCATGAACTGTAGCCTGTCAGACTTCTCTGTCTATGGAATTTTCCAGGCAAGAATACTAGAGTGGGTTACCATTTCCTACTCCCAAGGGATCATCCTGACGCAAGTACTGAAACTGCATCTCTCACGCCTGCTGCATTGCAGGTGGATTCTCTACCACTGTACCACTTGGGAAGAGATTATATAATATATATATATTTCTGTACATTACTATATATTTTAATATATGTGTTTCTATATATGACATGGATTTCTATACATGAAGTGTCAGTCCCTATAGACTGTAAGCTCCTTGGAGGGCAGGAACTGCGTCTTGACCTTGTATCCCCACATATTCCCTGTATTGACATGCAACAAATATGTATTGAATGGAATTCAGTAGCTTGCTGGGCTGGAAGGAATCTGATCCCAGTTAATAAGTAATAGGTAATCTGTGATAGTCATTTTATTTTGAAATTAATTTCATTTTTTGTGCATTTGTTTCATTCTGAAAAGCTTTTTTATTAAGCTGTGCTGATGGCATAAATGGAACAGTTAAATGGAAGACCAAACAGGCCAACAATTTTATTATCAGCAGAAAAATGACTGCTGGGAAGAAAGATGGTGAGTTTAGGTTATAATCTGAAGCCCTTTTGGGGAGCTGGTAAATGTCCGCTTCCAGTAGTCCTTTTGCTTTTTTAGTCATGTGTGGATTTTTTTTTTGATAAGTCAATCTTAAAAAAATTTATTTTCCTAATCTAAAACTTATGATTGTCTGTGTTCTTAATCCATTATTCTCCAGTTTGTTTTCCTTTGCTGTAGTTTTGCCTTTTTTTAAACCAAAAATAATACTTTGTTTTTAACCTATCCAGTCACTAGCTTGCCACTTATACAATTTATTGCAATGCAATTATTATAACAATTTATTTGTAACATTGAAAAACATTAAGAAGTATGTTTAATATAAATCACTTAAAAACAGTATTTGCATAATCTTAGAAAAATGGTCATAAAGTCATAAAATATTTTGGCTAATTATCAATGATTTTTTGAATGATTTTTGTTGCAAAACCAAATTAGTATGTTTTGCTATTAAATAATTAGATGGCATTTGTTTTCTATTGAAAAGATGTCCTGACCCTGGAATGATTGATTGTCCTTCTAAATTTTTCTTCCCTATCTTTAATGTGTCCACTAGCAATATGTCAGGACCTTTGAAATAATGCATTTCATCAGGGAGAAAAAGAATTACTTAACAATGGAAAGATTAGTTGTTTTAAAAATATCAATTATCATCATGAGCTTTCACTTAATATTTCTGGATTATTTGTCTTTACAATCCCTCTTAACCACATTCCTCCCATCCCCTCACCCCCACCCCCAAATTTCTACTCTATGTGGTCAGGAACAGTAGCAGAACAGTAGGTTGGTTTCTATAACTTTGGGGAAATCAAACTATCTATTAAAAAAGAGCAATTTAAAAATACTTTGGAAAAAAAAATAAAAATACTTTGAAAAGAACAGAAATATTTTGTGATAAAATGGACTTACTCCCATATAAGACTTTCTTGGTATTTATAGGAGTGATTCCTGGCTTACCTCATTTTCTTCTTACATTTCTGAGTTGGGGGTCACTAACTTTTTTCCAGATAGCATCAAATTATTCCTCAGCTGAAATCTTCTACTCCCAGCTCGGTTTCACAGTAGGACCAAGGCTCCCAGGATCTCTTCTGCTCTTTTGTCTTTGAAACAAACCCATGAACACCTTTGCGTGTTTAAGGAATTTTCATCTCTAATACCTAAAAGAAAACAGAGTTTTGTGACAGTAACTTCTCATGGAGAGTTCACAAAAATTTGTTTTAAAAAGCAGTAGATGCGCTTGTTCTAAGATCTAAGCGATTTGTCCCATAGCCATTTCCCCACACCCTCCTTAGATATTCTCAAGGGATTTTCTCTATTTCCTTCAAGGGATTCATTTCTGAATACTCGATCTGCGTGTGTGTTGGCTAAGTCGCTTCAGCCGTGTCCGACTCTTTGCAACCCAATGGACTGCAGCCCGCCATGTTCCTCTGTCCTTGGGATTCTCCAGGCAAGAGTACTAGAGTGGATTAGCATGCCGTCCTCCGGGGGATCTTCCTGACCCAGGGATCGAACCTGCATCTCTTAGGTCTCCTGCACTGGCAGGCAGGTTCTTTACCACTAGCACCACCTTATCTGGTTGTTCCTTAATCAAGCTGAGGGCCTTCAGCTTCTTCTGCACATCCACTCTTCCTGTTTTGTAATCTTTCTACTTATAAGAGAACTCATAACTAGTATTCAGAACTTATAACTATACGATGCCCCAGATTTGGCATCGTGTTTCTATTCTGTCATCTCCCAAGGATTTGGGATCTGTCCTGATTCCTGCTGCTTCACATGAAATCACCAAAACCCTTCCTCTGGACTTCACACTACTTTGCACACCTGCAGCCTTCTTTTCCGTTTTCTTTGGTTTCTTCTTTTTAGCTTTGATCTCTAGACTCTCTGTCCTCTTTTCAGCATGTCACTCCATTCCTATTTGATTTTCTATAGATAACTCTCTCACCTGCTGTTAAGCTCAGTTGAATCCTCCACCATGGTCGTATTCTTAGCAAAATATACGATTCCAAGGCTTTTACTGTCACATTTTTTAGAAACTCCAAGAGATCCTTATCTCTTTCTACTTCAAGCTTCATGCTCCCACTGGCCCTCACAATGATTTTTCCCTTGGAACCTGAGCCAGAACTATAGTTCTCAAAATAGAAATGATCAGTACATCTTGAATCTACCAGTTCCGTTTTCCACGTTCTCTTATTTCCCCAGTTTCTCTTGAACTCACTCTTTAGCTTTTTCTCCCTTCCTGGTCTCCTCCTCTGATTTACATCCTGTTATTATAGTTCTGCATTATTAAAATATCTATATGCAGCAAGCGCTGGGTTCACTGTAGTGTGGGGTATAATAATGGACAGCCACCAAGTGTATTACCTTATGTTATCCAAATCAACAAAACGCATAACTACCACCAGTTCAAGTTCTGGCTCTTCCTCTTTCTAGTCCTGTAGGCTTGAACCTGTCACTCAGTCTCTCTGGGTTCAATGTTGTTGACTCTAAAACTGGAGGACTGAACTTGTTTTTATGGCTTCTAACTCTGATTGGTATTAACTAGCAGGAATTCTTGGTTGAGTAGGATGCTGAGGTCATATCCAAATAGGAAGTAGCGCAATGATCTGTCCCTTAGTAGAGAAAGGTGTTTGGCACATCCCGACAGGATGATATATAAAGCCCTTTTCAATGGCAGTGTTCTATGTGACCAAGTTTGTTGATTACCAATTAAAAATGGTTTGCCATCACTTTCCAACTGACATTTATGAAAAAAATAACAACAACAGAACAAACACATGTGATCTTTCAATGGAAAAATCAAGATATTTAACTCCATGTAGAAAAATGGTTTTAGTAAGTGGCTTTGGTTGGGGAGGAAAAATCTCAGGAAGAAACCTTTGCATTTTTTGTAGAAAAAAGATCCAGGTAGTGGTTTCTTTTCTCCCTCATGTAAAGAAAAGTGGTCCTGTCTCTTAGAGGAATGACGTTTGAAAAGGCAATTTAATGCCTTCCGGTTGATGAATTCTATAGCCCAAGTATGGACCATCTGGGACTGAAATAAAACCAATAGCTGACCACTGCTGAATGGATGGTCTTCAGGACTTTGATGCTGAGTAAACTCAAGGGGTGAAGGGCAGACTGCTGAGAAAAGCTTTTGATTCTAAGCCATGATTTATAAAGCTGGACTGATAAAACACAAAGTAACTTTTAAAGAGGGGGAAAAAAAAAGCAAAACAGGTTGTATACCAGCTGGATATTGATGCCTTTCAAAATATTTTTCTATAGACATTATCTGGTTTAATAATTAAATTTCAATTAAACTATAGAGATAACACATTGAAAAATAAATTAGGGAGAAAACCATAGATATATCAGGCTCTGAAAACCCTAAAATGAGTTCTGTTGATGCAGAGATAGCAAAATGGAATTCATCTCTTACAATCAATTCTGATTAATCAGTAGAAGCTTCTTGGAGTGCTGTGTATACAGGGCTCTGAGCCTCATAAAGAGCTTTTAGAAGGCTGCTGCTGCTGCTGCTGCTAAGTCGCTTCCGTCATGTCCGAATCTGTGCGACCGCATAGACGGCAGCCCACCAGGCTCCCCCGTCCCTGGGATTCCCCAGGCAAGAACACTGGAGTGGGTAAAGAGAAGGCAAGGGTTATTTTTTCTGTCAGCACTTATAGTTCTCAATTATCAGCAAAGCTCATACAGTAAAATAGCTTTTCAGCAATTGTATTTTTTGTGTAACTTTCTTTTTCAATAATAATCCAATTCTTCACTTTAGCAGAGAAGTGTCTCTTCTATACATAGGATTTTGAGGAATTGGGAAATTTAGTTGCTTAGGCAAAAGTTTATTTGAGAAGCTGTACCAGGTAAGTGGCTATTCAGTATTATCTTTGTATCTTAAACATATTTAAAAGTCATCTTCATCATTTTTATCCAAAATTTTTTTCAAATATTTACTACTAAAGCAGTGCTGTGAACATCTGAAAAACATTCAGTCTTACTTAACTAATTTGCACTCGGTTAAGGCACCCTTGTCATGCTTCCCAATGAGTAGCTTACAAGAGAGGCAAATTAACAAAATTGAAATGCTCTTGTAAACAGGCTTCAATTTCTTATTAATAAATTACTTATTTTAGTGTGTTATAATCTTAGACTGATTTAGCTATTGCTAAGGGTAATAGATCCCTTAATCAATAGTTCTCTTTGTTTAAATTGTGCAGTGTATTTCCCACCCAGCAAATATGTAAGAAATTATTTTATAGAGCACATTAAATCCATTCATTTTGATTTGACAGTTTGTTTATGTAACATATAGATTAAATAAAGGCTTTCTATGGTACTTTTTTTTTTTCTGAATACATTTAATATGTAGTTTATGCTGCCATCTCCTCAAATCATGGCTGGCTCCCAATTATAGTAAGATCATCTTTTCAGAATATGTTGTGTCAATGAAGAATCGGAAAGTATGCCACAAAAGGGTCTCTGGGTTGCTAAAAGAGACGTGGTAGATGCAGGCTTCTTTTTTTCAGCTCTAGCAGAGCCTTGTGAGTGATACGACAGTACAAATTTGTTCTTACTTTAACACGCAATCCCACCTCATTTGGTAGTCTGGTTTCTAAACCTGCAGCAGATTAATAGCGGCAAATTAGAAGGCCCAGAGAAGCAGTTAGAGGAAACATTACTGACAGCAATGAGAAATGACAGCTGACAGCTTGTCTACAGATGAGAAAACAGAAAATCTATAAAATGCACCACCTCAAAACGCATTAGCAGACAGCTACCTGCTAAGCACTAGCATGATTGGTAAATGGCAAGGCAACCAAACAGTCCGTAAGGGCGTCATTGTATAATAGAGCGGAGTGCAATAATTGATGTGCTAAATGATGATCTTATACCCATAATGAAAAAGAATTGACCGCCAAGTACTTTAGAAAACTCAGCTCTCTAAAATGTTTCCTTCCTTGGGGTTCCTGGTAAACTGAGAATTTACCGTATTCTCTTAAACCGCAAAAAAAAAAAAAAAAAAAAAAAGAAGATGATGATGTAAGTGGACCTTTGAAAGTGATTAATTTGTTGATAAGCATTCTATGAGAGAGAGATCAACATAATAGCTGCCTAATAAAGGTCACCTCTATGTGAATACTGACAATCCTTTATGACTTATTAAAGATTTCAGAGGAAAGGAGGCTTTGAAAGGAGGCTTTAAAAGGAGTCTCAATCTAGCTGAGACTTGGTCCCACACTCAGCAGCCAGTTTATCTTTATAGTCATCTCCTCCTCCTTGATGCAGACAAAGGGCTTATAAATGTTCTCTGGACTTTTTTGTGGAGAGTGGACTTTAGATATGTCTGTGCACGTGTATATGCCATTAAAAACTCATTTTGATCATTTTGAAGTGTTATGCTCTAGATTCATTGGCAGCATATCACCACAGTCCTTTCAGATTTGATGTTTGGTTAACACATGCAGATTTGCATTTGTTTTTAAGTAATTGTAAATAAGCACACAAATGTGCTCCCTCCTATTTTCATCTCGGTGTTGCTCCCATGGGGAGAAAATTTCAAATGGACTATTAATAAAGAAAGACAGGATGCTGTTTAGCTAGCATGAGGCCCACTTTATTGCTACTGCCATCACTGTCTGTTATTTGGTTCTTGGCTCTCTGTGTTCACATAATATACATTGTTGAAAATGGTCTGTAGTTGCTATGCCTTATGACGAAAGCATACAGAGAATATAGTTTTATGGAAAGATTTTGCCTGCACGTTAACAAGGGATTTTGGAGCTGCATCAGGACGGTGAAATATTACCCCAACCACTTGCACCCACATATTCTTTTGCTCTTCTTAACTCAGATATGTAATTTTTCCTTTAAAAAATTCTGTTAACTTATGACTACCTGTTTTCAATTTTTAATCTTTGCACATCTAGCTACCCTTGTGGTTTGAAGATGATCTTTTTGACCCCCTGTGAGTTGGACTTTTGGTTTAATTGTTTCGACCATTAATGGTGATGGATTTGCATGGTTTTAGCAACAGACTGGTTTCCTGTTTCATTTGTATCCAATGGCATGTGCTTGCAGAGGTGATGGATTTGCAGCCGGAGACGATTGCAGAGCCCTGCGGTACACAGACCCTGTGACCTCAGCTTGATTAGCACAGCGCAGTATGCTTGTGTATTTCGGAAACTGTTCAGCGTATTTCAGAGACATGTCTTTCCGAGATTCTTCAAGTGTTTAAATTTGATTTTCAAAACTTGCTTTGAGAGAAAACAGTATGCTCCAAACTTACTGTTTGTGAGGACTACCTAGACATCTGTGAGTGCAACTTGTGTTCACTGTTAAGGAACAGCCTTTGTTGGTGTTAGTGCAGACTTGCTCAGTATTGTTTGTATAGCTCATGTTTAGAATAGGAGCTCATCACTTTGAATTCTGTGTGTCATTTGTTGTTTTTGAAAGGAAGCTAGGTGTAAATACTGCCCCAATAGCCTCTATTAAATAGCTGTTTGTTTTGCCAGTAACAAATGGGAAAGGTAAGGTAAAGGGCACTTCTCTAAAATGTTGTGTGGGTGCCCATAATTTAAGCTGATGCTACAGAAAGGAAGTATTATTTTCACAAACAAAACATAGTGGCTTAGTCATTTTCCATTTCTAGGTGATGAATGTCTGTATCATGTTTTTCTCAAAGTGAATGGCATACTGTACTTAAAGCGAAGCAGAGTCGCCAAGGTAACTGACCAGCAAGTATACAGTTCAGCAGATTGCAGAAAGGCAATTGAGTACACATAAATAAAGAAATGTGCATGTCATCTGAAAACCCAGGAGGGCCGTGGTAGATTGTGGTTTGGCTCTGTAGATCATAGAAAAGAAATTTTCTGTATGAAAGCAGAAAGTGAGATGTTCTATACTAGTCCTTGAAGTGAGATGATAGGCAGCGACAGGCTCCTTTTATGGTTCCCTTCCAGGCCCGGCCACAAGCTGTATAGAAAAAGAATCATTTCAATATTATTTAATATGAACAACCTTTCTTTTTGATTTAGAAGCTAGCATTTGCTACCTTATGGCAGCAGAAACTAAGGGAGACTGTTAGTAGTTTATAATGTAAATGAAGAATGGTAACCCATAAACTGCTACACACATATAGGAATTAATGTAAGTTACAAAACTGAAATTGAAGTTAAGCATTATATATATATTTAGTACACAAACATAAGAACTGTTTCCCTGTACCTTTTGCTATGTATTAGATGGTATTGATCCATTCAGTAGGCATTTATAAAGTTATTCACATACGCCAGACACCTCCTAGGTGCCCAGAAAAACAACAAAGGTAAATAAAGTTTAGTGCTGGACTTCAACATGTTTTTAATCTCTAGAGAGAATGAATTGGATAAACTCTGAAGAGATTCTTTAAATTATGTAAAGCATTCCTGTGCTTTGGATGTAAGATTGTGATCTAGAATTTAAATACCCTTCTGTATAGCATGAGGTAGCTTCTCAGCAGGAGTTTACAGCTCTCTGTAATTTGGTTCTTCTTCCCAGTTTTCCTCTCCCTACCAGGATCTAGCATCAGTGGCTTAACACCCTTTCTCAAAAGGGCCCCACAGTCTCCCATGATTGTATCTTGCATGTTTCACCACCGAAATTGTCCATCTCTGAGTTTCAGAATCTTGCTGGCGCTTAAAAAGCCATATTGAGTTCTCCTTTTTCCGTAAACCTTTACCAGATCTTTCCAGCTTCCATTGCTCCGCACCATCTTTCCGGGTCTTGCCAGAGCAGTCTGTCTCTCTGTGAGTCATACCTAGTTAGGTGGGGAGTGTTGTCCCAAACCAGAAGGGGAACTCACAGAAGACAGGGATTGGGTCTCCTTCATCTTCACAGTCTCCATAGCACCTAGCACTCTGGGGACACTGGAATCTTGATTGGTGAAAAATCTCCAGTTCTCATCCCCACTGTATTTCTACGATTTATTTGTTCATTCTCTTTTTTTCTGGAACGAGACCATATTCACAGGTGAGTTAATTGCTCTTGGGTAAAGACTGGGTACTTAAAACCATGGGAGTGCTTCCTAGTGCTGGTACAAAACAGGTCCGGAAGCAAGTCTCCCTACGTACCTAGTTTACACCTACTTGCTGCTTCCCTCCCTCTGTTACTTTAGCTTCTGAAGTTGTGTTTTCCATAGTAAAGCTATGGATACATGAAGCTACCAGCCAAATGTTTTAGTTCAGTTCCTCATTTTTGGCAGCCATCCATGGAACTGCAGGGGCAAGTTTTCACAGATACAGCAGTGTTTTTTGTGAGTTCCTATTTTTATGCTGAAAAATTACTGTCAGTGATTTTACTATTCAGAGCTATTAGTTAGTTGTGAGCCTGGAGTGAGCAGCCTTGGGTTCTTAAGGTTAATTACTACATTTACAAATCCATCAGTGACTAAGAGAAAGAACTTGCCTGATAGGGTTTATCTGTTTAAAAATTGCAGCCACTAGCCAAACCAGAAGATAGAAAACCAAGAGATTGGAGAGGTGGCAAGGGTAATGGTATAATGTGTTGGTGGAGATGATGATATCAGAGGGAAAAAAATGATAAGCTGAAACTAATCAAACCAATTTGGTCATTTTAATGTACTCACATCATGTGTCTTCAGGAACCAGTAAATCATAAAATCTGCCCCATTTCACTTAAAGAAGTGATTTGCCATGAATTTTATTATGTAATTGTTATTGCTTATTTAGGAGATAGCATAATAGACTAGCTTATACGTATGAATTATTAAATGTCAAGACCAGGTAAAGTGGAATAAATCATTTCTAGGAGAGATATGAGAACTAATACTCAAAGAGTACCCAGTGCCTTTTTATAAGTATTTCTGAAATTCACCTTATATTTATCAATGGTATTTATGCTTTGTCTGGCAAACAGTTAATACAGTGGAGATTCTTAGCCATTTAAAAGTTGCTCTTTATACTTTTCTTTGAAAAAAGGTAAAATGAAAAAGATAATACTGTAGCAATTATATAGTTGATCACGTCTCATGATATATTTCATGGGTAATAATCTCCATAAAAATTACCAAAGAGATGTTATGGTTGTCTTCATTATTTAATAACAGTTTAAAAATTAATTGTGCCTAATTCTGCTTACACAGTGCTTGAAAAGTCTGTAAACACACCAAGTTGAGAGTCGTTCCATGTTTTGTCCTAAAACAAACTTTAACTATCTTGCATGTTGCTTCAGTTTTCTCAGAAATGTCTATAGTGAAATCCGGTTTGACAGTGTAAGTGAATCTGCAAAAGCAGACCTCATTATTTGTCTTTCTATCTCTTCTCTTCCCTTTTTGTTTGCAGTGTACACTATTTTCTCCAAGGTACACTCTGATCGGAATGTCTACCCCTCCGCAGGCGTCCTCTTTGTTCATGTTTTGGAAAGAGAGTATTTTAAGGGGGAATTTCCACCTTACCCCAAACCTGGTATGTTCTTGGTGGGGGAAAAAAAAGAGGTTAATTTATTAAATTTTTCTTTTTATTCAGTGTGCGTAATCCAGATAATGTTTAATCAGATATTTCTGACATTATTTGACATGGTCAGGATATATGATAAATTGATTGTTACAGGATATTTCCCATTGTAAGATTCAACATTTAATTACAGAAGAAAACAATCCATTTTTGAATTTTGAAGAAAGCATATTTCTGATTAACTAGTCTTGAGTTTTGTACCTCTGACAGATCATCTACCTGTATTCTCATAGAAATAATTATAGCTGTAAAATTATGGTTTTCCACATTAAGACTTAGTCTTACCTAGGACATTGACTTTTGGAAAAGTATACACATATCATAGAAGAGAACGAAATATGGTATTAAGAAAATTCTCAAAAAAACTTTTACAATATGAAATAATTTCATATAACTTCATGATAATATAATGGAGATTAATTTTTTCTTCAAAGTAATACCAATTACAAAGCCTCATTTAATCATCTATTTGTTTAAATTATGTTTTGTTCGATTGTCATAAATGCCATCCAGTTATTGAAGATATAGAAAGAATAGCAAGAGAAAATATATTCTTATTATGACTCTTACTTGAGTAACAAAAATGAATTTTCTGAAAAGTATGGCATAAATATTATTTTTGTAGACTATATGATGAATAGCATACCTGAAAATACTCATACAGTTAAGCATGTTTTCACCAGTATTCAAGAAAAAAAGGCAGTCTTTTCATCAATTATTTATAAAATGTTTTCTCATGAGGCATTGTACTTTTGCACTGTATAGCTAAACCTTTTAAGCAGCAGAAGAAAATAGATAGTTTCATATAGTTAAGAGCATAGTTCCTGGGGTCAACCAAGATTAAATTCTTGTTTCCTCACTTAATTTGACTATGAGGAGTTAACATGGAAAATTACATATTTCATCAGTAAAATTACGGCTGTAATAGTACTACTTTTATTGGTGTGTTTGGAATCAGATGAAGTAATAGTGCCTGTAGAGGCCAGACACAGCAATGGGGCTTGGTACATGCTAATAAAATGATGCTGTTATTATTGTTTATTATTAATAAATGTCATGTTATTGAAGCTCTTTTAGATTTGGATTTTTCAACTCATCCTCCAGTGTTTTGGAATTACATTATTTTTGTTTTCATGATACTTTTATAATTTTGAGATATCCCTTAAGATTAAGTTGATAGTGTTCAGAGTTTAATGAAAGAAAGATTTCTCAAAAGAATGAGCATATCAACATGATTTTCCTGAAAGTTAGTTGTCTCATTGATAGAACTTCTCCACTGCTATGTGACCCCACGCCCCCCCAAAAAAAAATTAAAAAAGGAAAAGATAGTTTGAAAAAAATTGCATGAATATGCTGTTTGTTGCATCAGATTTCTAGACAAACTAAACCACCAAAATGATTTTTTTCTTTATGTGAGGTCCTAATGTAAATTCTCAGATGGATTTCTTTTGGTTTTATTTAATTTGCAACAAATGTTAAGAAAAAACTTTTTAGACAGACATATTTTTGTTGAAACTATCAAAGCAGCACGTGAAAATAACCTTTATATCTTACTTTTGTGTTTCTTACCTAGGTGAGATTAGTAATGATCCCATAACATTTAACACAAATTTAATGGGTTACCCAGACCGTCCTGGATGGCTTCGATATATCCAAAGGACACCATATAGTGATGGAGTCCTTTATGGGTCTCCAACAGCCGAAAATGTGGGGAAACCAACAGTCATTGAGGTAATTTACTTAGAAAGACCAAAATTATATTCTTGTTTATTTGTAATTTGAGTTTCAAATGTAATTAAAATTATGTGGCAGTGGTTTTCAGTATTTTATGCATGCAAACACATGAGATAACATTTGGAAATATACCATTTCTTTCTGTTCATCTACAGAGTTTTCTGTTTCAGCTTTTATATAAAAAAGGGCAGTCTAAATTAGTGAAAAAAATTAAAAGATTTAAAATAAATAGATTCCTATGAATTCTATTTAAGAAGATGAATACACTTATTTCCTCCAAATTTTAATTTGAGATTTCATCTTCATTCAAATACAAGCATTTAAAACAGATGTCTTTTCAGCCCCTACCATGTACTGAGCATTATGATAGGTGTTGATGGTAGAAAAATGAATAGTAGCCATCCCCTGCCATGTCTTAGAGTTCTGAGGTTGAAGCACTGGAATGGAAACTCAGACTTAGCCAACACTGACATAACTGTTATAATAAGAAGGTGCTGTCTGATGCAGAGTTGTAAGAGGGGTAGATAGAAATTCACTAAGTAGAAGGAAGGCTATTTTAGGAAGAAGATACAGCACATCAAAATCTTGGAGGCATAAACAAAACCACATGGTCTTAGAGAACTTTAGGGGTGGTTAGAGGACAGCATGCACTCCAGAGGGCAAATGATGGGAACAGAGGTGTTGATGCTGATATGGGCAGATCTTGGAGGGCTCTGTAAGCCATGCAGATATGTTTGACCTTGACTTTGGGAGTTATGGTGGTGCTATAATTAATCAGATTTTTATCATTACCTGACATCATACCTGGAAGATATCAGAAATTAAGACAATAAGGACGTCCCCTGGCAGTCCAGTGGTTAAATCCAGTAGTTAAGGCTCCACATTTTCTCTGCAGGGGACATGGGTTTGATCCTTGGTCAGGGAACTAAGATTCCACAGGCCACGTGGCATGGCCAAAAAGAAAAAAGAAAGAAATTAAGATAGTAAAAACAATGATGACATCAAACCTTTAATGGGAATTAATTTTTTTTTAATGAATGGATATAAATGCTAAAAGTGTTTCACTCTTTACTATACCTAACAAAATCAGAATTACACTGGCAATTAATGGCAAGAGAGTTCTACTACAGTTTTAGGCCTCAGTGCCTCTAAGATCTTAAATTGGAATTTAAAAAAATTATTTTTAATTGAAGGATAATTGCTTTACAATATTGTATTGGTTTCCTCTAGATATCAGCGTGAATGAGTCATAGGTATACCTATGTCCCCTCCCTCTTGAACTTAACTCTCCAATTCTGTAAAGACTTACTGATAGTGACCAGGGCACCAGCATCGGAACTGCTTGTGGAATTGCCAGGGGTTTGCGCAGGTCATGGGAGGCATGTTTTCTACCACTAGAAATTTGTAGTAATTTTACAAATTCTCAGGAGGCTACATGCTTTGCGTTTTTCTCCAAAGTTTTAATCAGCCATAGACTGTGGATATGAACTTCCATGTTGACTGAGAGAAGGTGTTTCTTCATCTGAACTGAAGTTTGTATTAACATGACTTTTCAATGATGTCTGTCTATAAATCTGGTTTCTTAAGGCAGTGTTGATATAAGATAGAATATGTGTAGATATAGGGAAGTTATTTGGAGTTATTGTCAAAATAATTTTTAAAATATTTAGTAAAGTTATAAAAGAAATATATAAATGGAAGTCACCACATTGCTAGATTCAAAAAGAAAAACACAGTCATTTGGATAGAATCAAAGAAAGCATTTACTAAAATTCAATACCTCTTCTTGATAAGAAAAAAGAAATTCCGAGCAAACTAGGAAAACAGGTGAGCTTCCTTAACCTAATAGGTTATATATTGAAGCTAATAGCAAATATCGTATTTTTAATGGGAAAACACTAGGAGAATTCCATTTAAATTCAGGGACAAAACAAGAATAGCTCCCTTTATCACATCTATTACAGAATATTTTAGAAGTCCTATCCAGTGCAGTAAATAAAAGAAATTTATAAGTGTTTGAAAGGAAGAAATGGAACAGTCAATGATATAAAGAGTCTGTAGGCTATTAAAATCTTAAGAAAGCCTGGCAGTAAGTTATAGGATTGATATAAAAAACGTAATTATATTTATTTATTAAATAAGTATCGAGAAAAATGCAAGTTTTTAAAAGATACCATTTTTAGTAATAAAATTCCAATGTACTTGGAATAAATCTAATGAAAGGTATGTATGGGAAAAATTATAAAAATTTATTGATATTAAATAGTGCCTGAATAAATAAAAAGCTATCCTATCATTCAGGGTTAGGACGACTCAAAATTATGAAAGCATTACTTTCTCTCTACTTGATCTGTAGACTCAGGGCAGTTCAAATAAAAAGATCTCAATAGGTTATTTCACAAAACTTAACAACTAAAATTGTCTAAGTCTAAAATTGATAAGTTAATGACCAAGAAAAATCAAGACACTTTTAAAGAGGAAAAAAAAAAGGAGTAAGATTTCTTTCCTTTCCAGATGTCAAGATTTATTGTGAATCTGTAGTAACCAATCATAAGTTTGTATTGATAAAAGAATAGAGAAAGTAACCAATGAATAAAATAGAGAGCCCAGAGACAGGTCCATGTACTTAGAGAACAACAGTATATATCTAAAGAGATGGTACCACATATCACAGATTAGGGAAAAGGAAACCTATTGACTGAAACTCAGCCGCATGGCAAACATAAAATTAGATTCTTACTTCCCAAGAAATACAAAACTCATGTCTAGGTATATTGAAGATTTAGCAAAATTTTAAGCTATTATATAAAAATGTAGATTTATCTCTGGGCTTTCTGTTTTGTTCCATTGATCTGTATTTCTGTCTTTGTGCCAATACTATACTGTCTTTATGACTGTAGCTTTGTAATATAGTCGGAAGTCAGGAAGGTTGATTCACCCAGAGATAAATCCATGCACCTGTTCACACCTTACCTTTGACAAAGGAGGCAAAAATATACAATGGAGAAAAGATAATCTCTTCAACAAGTGGTGCTGGGAAAACTGGTCAACCACCTGTAAAAGAATGAAACTAGAATACTTTCTAACACCATACACAAAAATAAACTCAAAATGGATTAAAGATCTAAATGTAAGACCAGAAACTATAAAACTCTTAGAGGAAAACATAGGCAGAACACTCTCTGACATAAATGACAGCAAGATCCTCTATGACCCACCTCCCAGAGTAATGGAAATAAAGACAAAAATGGGACCTAATTAAACTTATAGGCTTTTGCACAATGAAGGAAACTATAAGCAAGGATAAAAGGCAGCCTTTAGAATGGCAGAAAGTAATAGCAAATGAAACAACTGACAAAGAATTACTCTTCAATACACAAGCAGCTCATGCAGCTCAATACCAGAAAAATAAACGACCCAATCAAAAGGTGGGCCAAAGAACTAAACAGATGTTTCTCCAAAGAAGACATACAGATGGTGAACAGACACATGAAAAGATGCTCAACATCACTCATTATCAGAGAAATGCAAATCAAAACCACAATGAGGTACCATCTCACACCGGTCAGAATAGCTGCCATCAAAAAGTCTACAAACAGTAAATTCTGGAGAGGGTGTGGAGAAAAGGGAACTCTCTTACAGTGTTGATAGGAGTACAAACTGATACAGCCACTATGGAGAACAGTATGGAGATACCTTAAAAAATTGGAAATCGAGCTGTCATATGACCCAGCAATCCCACTGCCGGGCATGGGCATACACACCGAGGAAACAAGAATTGAAAGAGACACATGTTCCCCATTGTCATTGCAGCACCATTTACAATAGCTAGGACATGGAAGCCACCTAGATGTCCATTGGCAGACAAGTGGATAAGAAAGCGGTGGTACATGGGTACAATGGAATATTACTCAGCTATAAGAAAGAGCACATTTGAGTCAGTTCTAATGAGGTGGATGAAACTGGAGTCTATTGTACAGAGTGAAGTGAGTCAGAAAGAGAAACACCAATACAGTGTAGTAGTGCATCTATATGGAATTTAGAAAGATGGTAATGATGACTCTATATGCGAGACAGCAAAAGAGACACAGATGTAAAGAACAGACTTTTGGACTATGTGGAAAAAGGCAAAGGTGGGATGATCTGAGAGAATAGCATTGAAACATGTATATTACCATATGTGAAACAGATGGCCACTGCAAGTTCGATGCATGAAGCTGGGCACTCAAAGCCAGTGCTCTGGGACATCCCAGAAGGATGGGGTGGGAGGGCTTTTCAGGATGGGGGACACATGTACACCCGTGGCTGATTCACGTCAATGTATGGCAAAAACCACCACAATATTGTAAAGTGATTAGCCTCCAGTTAAAATAAGTCAATGTAAGAAAGGTAGAGGAGTATCTTTCTGAATTTGGGGGTAGGAAAGGATATCTTAAATAAAACCTAAATATTTTTTACTTAAGAGAAATACTTGATCAAGTTACCATAGTAAACTTCTGAACTTCCATTCATCAAAAGAAAACTTTAAAGAAAAGACAACCCACAAACTGGAAAGTGATATTTGAAATATATGTAACTGACTAATAATAAGTATGTAAAATATGAAAAAGGACACCTACAATTTCAGTAAGAAAAAGACATGAACAGACATTTTTACCAAAGAGAAGACATAAATGCCATTTAAGTAAAGATGTTTACTCTCATGAGTATAAGAAGGAATATTCAGGAATATTCAAATTAAGACTGCAGTGAGCATTTTACCCTCAGTAAAGTTCTTTGGCAGTAGATGTGGGAATTGGACTCATCACTTTTACATAGCTGCATATTATGGTACCCTATGATCTAGCCATCCCACGTCTACATATGAACTTAAATGCGTGCAGGGAATTCCCTGGCGTTCCAGTGGTTAGGACTCAGTGCTTTCACTGCTGTGACCTGGGGTTTAATCGCTGGTCGAGGAACTAGGATCCTGCAAGCCGCGTGGTGTGACCAAAATATAAAAAAAAAAGAACATTCGCAAATGTCCAGCACCAGAGGCATGCACAGTCATGTTCCTTGAGCAATGTTTGCCTAGGAAAACATTGGAAACCCACAAACCAACCGAGACCAGAAGTCCATCAACAAGAGAGTAGATAAATAATTCCTGGAATTATTATTTCACACAGTGAACACTTACAGCAAGAATGAAGTTTGACTTGCCTGGCAACATGAATAAATGCTTTAAACATAATGTTGGAAAAAACCCCAAACCTCTGAAGACTAGTTTATGATTTTTGTAGAGTTCAAAAGCCATCAAAGTGAACAATGTATTTTAAACATACATGCGTGTATAATAAAACTATATTTAAAACTAATGGGATGATAAACACAAAATCCAAAATGGTTTCTCTGGTAGGAGAGAGGCAAGAAGCTAGGACAGAAGAGAAACACATGTGTTGAGCCATGATTCACAGGGCTGCATTATACCTTACTACCAACATATTAGGTTATGAATAAGTATCAAATAATATCTTTAAAAATGATGAAAACAGCATCTCTTTCATCTAACACAAGTAGTGTTTTAGCTGTAAATAACTCATTTTACATCCATCTATAAAAACATATTTTCAGCATTTTAAAATATTCTGTTAATAACATAGTGAAAAGATTTTGCATATCTTAAATACTTAGTCACTTACATTGATAATTTATTCAGTAGATATTTATTAAGCATCTAAAATAAATCAGTTTTAGAAATAAGAGATCCAAAAGTGTACACATGTGCATATCTCTTTGCTATGAAGGGCTTCACATCATGATAAGTAGACTTTAATAGATGACATAGTATTTAAATATCTCATTAGAAATGATAGAAGAATTGCTGTTGTAGCTTTTAAAATTAAGCATTAAATATAAATCTGGATATTAAATTCTTCCTCCTGATTTATGAAAAGGTTCTTCACTCTCTTATGTCGCCTATGATTTTTAAAAACTTATTAAAATTATGAAATTTACAATAATGAACTTTCTGATAATTATGGAAAGCCTAGCCAGAAGAATATTACAAATAATTTGAAAATGTTTACCTTTTTCTCCCTGAGCATTAGCTTTAAGATGTTATAGCAAATAATATTTAGTATTTTTTTCCATTGAAAACATGATTAAAATTTTCCAGAGTAAACTTTTAAACTCATGAGTATTCCCAAATGTCTTTTGCTTCTTTGCAAACAATAATGCCCCATTTATTTAACGACTAGTCTTAATTTTAGTGTTTGGTTGTGAACCTCATTAATCATGTGTCCCAGCAGAAGCACCAAAGAAGTCACTGAATCCAAAAGAAATCTGACAGGTTGTGGAGACAGTTCTTTTATCTTTGTGGAATAATACACTTTTCAGAATATGTACTTTTAAATATTGTTACAGTTTTAGAATTGTTAATTCCCAAATTCTGATTTTTACTGTTGTCTCAAATGATATTTCTGATGAGGGTGATGTATTTAAAGCTCATATATGATGCTTAAAATCTTTGATACTGGTTCTGACTGTGCAAGATATTTCTGTTGTCTTACTTTTTTATCTCAGTGTCAACTGTGGCTGTAGTTACTGCCAGGACAGTGCTGGGATGCTAAGGCAATCATTTGTTTTTTGTGTTTTTTTTTGAGGTACCGAAGGCCTGTCTGAGTGATTTCATATTTGTTATAAAGTTAATTATTCTTAGATTTTTGAAGCCACATCCTGCTGTTGGCCTTTGCTTTGTTTGTTGTTTGCAGTGGCTGTTTCTGAGTTGACTTTGATGTAAGTTCATTGACTCCACAAACATTTACCAATATTTTTTTGTGAAGGAATTGATTTGTGGTTTTGAGCATGTGCCATCAGACTATGATCCCTACTGCTGTGCTCTGTTGTGAGATATGATTTCCAAAGGGGTCCTGACATGTCCTCACTGGTTGGTGTGCAGTTTAGTACTAAATGCAGACAACATAAAGATGTGCTTGTTTTAAAGTGTACTTTCTGGTATGATCCTTAAGTTCCATTCAAAAGCACAGAAATAGATTTTGTATGTTTTTTTTTTTTTCCAAGTTTAGAATGGCTCTGGTAAGTAATTCATAATAGTTAATCCATTTACTAATGATGCATCTGCTTGCTACTGGCACTTAACAGTCTTCTATAAAAGGGTTTTCCTGATTTTAACTTCTTGTTTTAGCATGTTTAATAGACCTGACTAATTATCTATTTCCCATAATATTGCTAAAAGCTCTGATTCTTGTTGTTCAGAGAAGGAATATTTTGTAAGTATATAGACAAATAATGAAAATGGAAAGAATGACAATTTGTTTTCATTTAGCCCTTAATGAATTTCATTTTTCAAATAACATTTCACTTCTTTAATATGACTTTCTTTTTCTAATAGATAACGGCCTATAATAGGCGTACCTTTGAGACCGCAAGGCACAATTTGATAATTAATATAATGTCAGCAGAAGGTAGGTATGGGAAAATACGTTATTGATTGTTTCCTTATTTGCAAGAAGTATTTCACTTATATTTTATAGGTATATAAAATCTAGTTCAGGATTTTAAAGCTCCACATACCTACCATACCTAATGAAATAGTAAAATGTAGAAAAGAAAACTAAGCAATAAAATTAATGACAAAATATCATGACTTGTTTTGGTGCTGAAAACCTCAGGATACGGAGCCAAATATAGAGACCACTTATTTCTCCAGGCCTTGGTTAAATCATCTGTTCAGTGGGACTAATACCATTCCTCTTGTAACTCTGAGGTAAAGAAGTGATCATTTAAGGCTCAAAATGTGCTTGACATAGGGCTGGTCATAGAATTCATCATTGGTATGATTTTATTTTAAAACCTGTCATAGCTCGTAGTCTAGTTGTATGTGATGATAAAGAAATGCCAATGGAAATAAACCATCATTTGGGTCACAGTCTCCTTTCTAAATAGCTAATCATTTAGCTGGAGTAATTGTTGGAGTCCATCAGCAATTTAGAATTCAGTTCAGTTCAGTCGCTCAGTCATGTCCGACTGTTTTCCATCACCAACTCCCGGAGTTCACTCAGACTCACGTCCATCGAGTCCGTGATGCCATCCAGCCATCTCATCCTCTGTCGTCCCCTTCTCCTCCTGCCCCCAATCCCTCCCAGCATCAGAGTCTTTTCCAACGAGTCAGCTCTTCGCATGAGGTGGCCAAAGTACTGGAGTTTCAGCTTTAGCATCATTCCTTCCAAAGAAATCCCAGGGCTGACCTCCTTCAGAATGGACTGGTTGGATCTCCTTGCAGTCCAAGGGACTCTCAAGAGTCTTCTCCAACACCACAGTTCAAAAGCATCAATTCTTCGGCACTCAGCCTTCTTCACAGTCCAACTCTCACATCCATACATGACCACAGGAAAAACCACAGCCTTGACTAGACGGACCTCAGTCGGCAAAGTAATGTTCTGCTTTTGAATATGCTCTCTAGGTTGGTCATAACTTTTCTTCCAAGGAGTAAGCATCTTTTAATTTCATGGCTGCAGTCACCAACTGCAGTGATTTTGGAGCTCAAAAAAATAAAGTCTGACACTGTTTCCACTGTTTCCCCATCTATTTCCCATGAAGTGATGGGACCGGATGCCATGATCTTCGTTTTCTGAATGTTGAGCTTTAAGCCAACTTTTTCATTTTCCACTTTCATCAAGAGGCTTTTTAGTTCTTCTTCACTTTCTGCCATAAGGGTGGTGTCATCTGCATATCTGAGGTTATTGATATTTCTCCTGGCAATCTTGATTCCAGCTTGTGCTTCTTCCAGCCCAGCGTTTCTCATGATGTACTCTGCATAGAAGTTCAATAAGCAGGGTGACAATATACAGCCTTGACGCACTCCTTTTCCTATTTGGAACCAGTCTGTTGTTCCATGTCCAGTTCTAACTGCTGCTTCCTGACCTGCATACAGATTTCTCAAGAGGCAGGTCAGGTGGTCTGGTATTCCCATCAATTACATATGCTCAAATTGTTAAGTGATACCTTAGGGTTTAGAAGGTTAGGGACGCAAGAGTTACTCCGACATTTAACATATTCTGATGCTGTTTTGGCATTCAGTTGGGAAAGACAGACCCCTAAAAATTTTGTGGTTAAAATTTATAAATCATGGGATGCTATACCAGATATCATTTATGAGGGTGATGGGAGAAGAACTGATACAATATTCCACCCCCGAACCCAGCACAGAAAACCAATTGTGTATCCTCGATAGGAAAATTCTTACTTCTGTTTACTAGTACAACACATTTTATCAGGGAATTCATAGTAATTCAGTAAAGGCTGTGTTTAAAATTATCTTTACACTCTATGAAAGAAAGTAATTTCAATAGAAATGAAAATGTAATACAGTACATAATTGAGGAGAATCCTTGATGATTTTGAATCCCTTAACATGAGTTTTTCCTTTTGGCATTTTAGCTGCATTAATTGCAGACAACAAATGTGCTAGTTTAAAATTCAAAATGACTGTTCCTAGCTGCTCAGTTGGTGAAGAATCTGCCTGCAATGCGATAGATCTGAGTTCGATCCCAGGGTTGGGAAGATCCCCAGAGAAGGAAATGGCAACACACTCCAGTACTCTTGCCTGGAGAATCCCATGGACAGAGGAGCTGGGTAGGTTAGAGTCCATGGGACTGCAAAGAGTTGGACACAACCGTGTGACTTTCACTGTTCCTTTCATATATGAGAAGAAGGGTCAAGTGCCCATTCCTTTGGTCAGGACAGAAGATTCTCTGTCCACTTTTCCACTTCCCAGTAAGGTACTCATATTTGGATTAAGGAGATTTTTACTCTTTATTCCAATTGTAATTGGGTACTTGCATCCAGTCCAAGCTGTCCATGTAAAATTGGAATATCCTTAATGAGCAGAATGGTTGTGACGTTCCCTTTCCTTGGAAATCCATCAGTTTAGTTATATACTTATTTACAGTGGACTTGGACCACTAACCTCACTAGTATGTTCTCAGAGGGACTCAAAAATCTTTTGCAAGGTATGGGAATCCATACAAGCAAAGAGTTGGACACGACTTAGCAACTGAACAACAACAACAAATTGAAAAATAACCTGGCCTGTGGTTTGAACTGCTTTCTCTTCAAGTCTGGTCTCAGTCCAGTCGACACAGAATATATCCTAACAGGTGATGCTGACGTGTGGGAACCATATTCAAGCACATACTAATGGAAGGCTGCTATTCAACTATAGGATTGAAAGTTGGCCTGAGGGACCATTTATCTAAGTTAGGGTTGGGAGAGGACAAATATCTGGGTTTAGAAAGCCTCCTTTTATAGATTATTAGATTGCATTAGATAGCAAGAGTGAGGGGAGGAGAAGGGGGGACAGAGAATGAGATGGTCGGATGGCCTCACAGACTCAATGGACATGAATTTGAGGAAACTCCAGGAGATAGAGGAGCACAGAGGAGCATGGTGTGCCTGCCGTTCATGGGGTCACAAAGAGTTGGACACGACTGAGTGAGTGAACAACAGCAGTGGCCAAAACTCTGAAAACCAGTGCGCCACCAGGCAGTCATTTTTCCTTGCTCTTTTTGCTGGAATGCATGTGGTCAGTAGGGTGTGTGTCTGTGGGCGTGACCTATACGTGGGCTGTTGCCCCCAGATAAGGCGAGGAATAGCAGTAATAGGAGCTGAGCATCAGGACAACCATGCTCAGCTCTGTCTCCTGCTCTGGGAGGTCTAATGGAAAATGAGTCGTGTAGAATCGCGCAACGTGAAGCTCGAGGAGAGTATGAAGAGTGACTCTCTAAATCAGGTTTTGGTGCCACCACTCTGTTGGCCTCCTGTTCCCTTGGCCTCCGTGATGGCCAAATATAGCAGGTGTGGGATTTCCCCAAAGTTAGAAAGCTCCGGTGACTCATCTCTAGGAGACTTGGCAAGAGCACTTGGCTGGGTAGACGGCAGGCAGCTTACACTGCCTGGAGCCGCAGAGAGGCGTGGCAGCTGCCAGCCTCCTTAGCAGCCATGGAAGGTCACAGGCATTAGGGAAGGCCAGGGAGCAGCTCTCCAAGGAGGAGCCTTGATGGGAAACAGGAAAAAGGTTTGCATGCATTTTTTGACAAGTGGATATAAAAACACCGAATGAAGTGAGTAGATGATAGAATTCTAGCCTACTCAACAAACTATGCTTGGTATTATTTATAAATATTATTTATTGCCAAGACACTGTTCTTCCTGACATTTTTCTGCATGACTGTTTCTCAGTATGGGGTGGGAAATGTAACATGATTAAGCTACTGTTTATCTATATAAAACAGGAAACATATCTGTATAAAACAGGAAACTTATCGACATCAAAGAGAATAAACAGCATATTTTAGAAGATTACAGATGGGCTATACATCAAACAAATCTAGCGAAATCATAAGCAGAATAAATTACAGTGTAGGAGAACAGTGAAGAGCCTTCTGTGATTAGGGCTTTGAAAAACTTGATCTTTAGAGATACTACACTCCAGGAAACTCTCCTGAAAACTCTACAGCCAGAATATCTCCTGACTTCAGCTCTGGCATCACATGTCCTTTAATATTAAAGAGGTTCCATAATAAATGAGGTCCTCAAGGTTTCAGTTATTTATTGTAAAATTTTAATTTTTTGTTTATTAAATAAGAATGGACAGATAGTACATGAGTTCTAATAAGTCAGAGGGGAAAAGACCCTGATGCTGGGAAAGATTGAGGGCAAGAGAAGGGGGCAACAGAGGATGAGATGGTTGGATGGCATCACTGACTCAATGGACATGAGTTTGAGTAAACTCTGGGAGTTGGTGATGGACAGGGAAGCCTGGCGTGCTGCAGTTCATGGGGTGGCAGAGTTGGACACGGCTGAGCCACTGAACAACAACAATATGTTATATAATTATTATTGGGGACTTTAAATCTGTGGATAGTCCAGAAATTTTCACGGCAGAATCCAAATAAGTAACCTGCACATATTATTATTATAATTGCTAAAGTTTAATATTTTCTAACTTCTTACTGTATATTGGGAGCTCTGGGGAGCACTTTATATACATAGTCTCTTTTAGCTCAGGTAAAAATCATGTGAGGTAAGTTCATATGATCTAAAAATTAGCTTCCTCTTCTGAAAGTATGGAGAAAAATACAAGTCCTACTCACTTTCTGATTGTGAGTATTAAATATGGTAATTCACCTGTTTCCCTTAGCTTGGCCTACCTCAGAGTATTGAAAGTAGCTTTTATTATTACAGAAATATTACTAAACAAGAAGAAAACTATTCTTTGTCTTAATAGAACAGCTAGAATATAGGAAATGACAGTTTGTGATTCAAGACTAACATTTGAGAAGCTGAAATCAATTATATTTATTTCAAGTTTCTTATACTGAGAGTTTGAATTGGACATTGGGTTGGCTTAAAATGTTCTCTTTGGCATCTTTAGAGGGAAATTATTGATGAGACATTGAGGGGGAAAAGAGCTAAGTAAATCTCTAACAATGTGAGACGTGGAATTTCAAGAGAAATTTTAAATATGATTTCTGTAGAGTATCTAATTATGGAGTGATCCAAAGAATGAAATAGTTATGATTTCAAAGTACTTATTAAAAATGCCATCAATATTTATTTTAGTTAAATGTAGTTTTAGCATGCTCTAAAAAGATCAGTAATAACCACAAATTAAAAATATGGTTTTCCATATCCTATATAAGCAACCCACAAACAAGCCCAGGTATTTTGTCATATCATCTCTATATGAAAGGATATTGTTCTGTGTCTCAGCTTCCTCCTCTGTTCAAATAGAAAAAGCACTGCCTAGGACTGTAATGATTAAATTAAACAACGTGAAAAAGATCTGTCAACTTTAAAACACTACAAACACAAAATATTTTTCTCAGTTCTGGAAGTGCTGCTTCTACCTGGGTACGTTGGCCGGGTGAGAAGGCTGGCAGGCCGCTGGCAAGTTAGAGACAGATATGAGATTTAGCATTTTCCCTTTTCTTTCTTTGTTGCTTTTTCCTATAATTACTATCTGCCCTGCTGTCCCTTGGATTTGATTACATCATAGATAAAAATCTGGGTCAAATGTATGTGGTGTTTTTAGATACAGCCTCTTACACGGAAAGCCTTTGAAGTCAGGAATAATATTGTTCCCCGAAGCCAGGACTGTGACACGTCAACAAATCTCAAGTTGTTTTGTTTCCCTTTCAAAAGACTCCCTCATTAAAGGTGTGCATACCCTTTTCCCACCAAAATTAGACTTCCCGTTACCCTATCAAGCAGAATTCTTCATTAAAAATATGAACGTAGAAGAAATGCTGGCCAGCGAGGTTCTTGGAGACTTCCTGGGGGCCGTGAAAAATGTGTGGCAGCCGGAGCGCCTGAACGCCATAAACATCACGTCGGCCCTTGACCGGGGCGGCCGGGTCCCACTACCCATCAACGACATGAAGGAGGGGTAAGCAGACTTCATCTCATCGCCTTAAGTGTGGATTTTAAATGTGTTGATATTACCAAACTTAGTGTAGATGGAAGAGGGCCTGCGGCATTTGTCGTTTTAATAAGCAATAGGTATTGCAGAGATGTGAAGAAAAATAGCAATTTTCTGTATTGACAAAGAGGTTACGTAATGGTCCTTTGTATCTGATGTTCCAGGTCCTTTGAAAGCTAATTGTAGATCAGGACTTGCATCATAAATTACAGTGCTAAGTCTTTTTTGTACCTTCTGTAGAGAAGCTGATTATTTAGGGCCCTGAGTTTCAAAGGAAATTGATGCCCCAGTTATCAGCTGCAGAAGGACATACAGATTGCTGTAACTTTATTCTAGGAAACTATTTCTTCGCCTTTAACATTCTTTCCACCATGTGGCAATGATTGATGGCTGGGGTGGATTTGAAACCCATTCCTAAAGCCTGGCCTTGTCACTCACAAGCTGGGTGACATTGAGCAAACTGCTGCACCCCTCTGGGCTTCAGCTTCCTCGTCTGCTTCGGTGGAAACAACCTTGGGGTTGTTGCGAGGATTAAAGAGAGAATGCATTTGAAAGGGACTTGTCTATTCTCAAGTCTTACAGATATAGAATGTGACTTACACCCTTGTAGGGGTTATAAAACACTTATACCCGAGCACAATGACAGATTGAATGCCCACATTGTTGAAATTTTCCTGTTTAATTTCTAATCTGCAAGTTGAGGCAAATCTGCTTTTTTAAAAAAACTAAATCCTATAAAAGTACGAGATACAGAATAAATCACATTGTGTGTAACGTACCCTTTTCCAACTCCTCCTTTATCCATATTCTTGGTAACATTTATACAGAGGACATCTTGAATTAACCAGAATGTCTGGATTAATAAGAATCAAATTTAAGGGCAACTTCAAAGGAGACCTTTGTTGGAAATAAGGGAAGAAATCCCAAATAGACACAGGTAAGGTACAGCAAGTAGTCAGAAAGGGGATGGAATCATAAGCAATGAACTGTAATGTCCAACTTACAAATTTCAGAATTAAGTTGTATCTCATATGGTACAATAATGGATTTTTGAAGTCAGTCAAGCATACCTGCAAGCGTTCGGAGAAAAATAGTTGCTTTATTTCTTGCCTGTCTGCTGGTTGGCTTTCTCTGTGAAAACAGAATTCTGGGCTTAACATTTTACTTCGGAGGTTACAACCTGGATCTTTTTCCCAGGGAGTAATGAAAGTAGAACTGTAGGAGGAGATGAACAGGAGTATCTCCCCTGAAGACATTTTCCAGACGTGGAGTCTGTTAAGGAAATGTTTATTGATTCGGCTGCATTGAGTCTTAGCTGTGGCATGCAGGATCTGTGGTCGTTGTGCACAGACTAGTTGTGGTGCCGGGCTCAGCAGTTGCAGAGCATGGACTTAGCTTCTCCATGGCATATGGAATCTTAGTTCTCCTACCAGGGATCGAACCCACGTCCCCTGCATGGCAAGGTAAATTCTTAACCACTAAACTGCCAGGAAAGTCCCTGGAGTCTTTTCAACAGTTTCTTAAAGTAATGTGTTCCACAGTGATTGTTAAAACAATGACCAAAAGATGCTGGAGGAAGCAACAGGAAAGCCAGTCATTGGTAGAGTTTGCCATAGTTGTGCTTTCTTCTGGACTCACCCCTTCCCTAGAGGCACTTTTAGCCACCACTAGACTAAATTAAGGGCTTTCCTGGTGGCTCAGATGGTAAAGAATCTGCCTGCAATGCAGGAGACCTGGGTTCGCTCCCTGGGTCAGGAAGATCCCCTGGAGGAGGGCATGGCAGCCCATTCCAGCATTCTTGCCTGGAGAATCTCCTTGGACAGGGGAGTCTGGTGGGCTCCAGTCCATGCGGTCACAAAGAGTTGGACGTGACTGAATGACTAAGCACAGCACAGAGACTAAATTGAGCTAACACCTCTCTAAACCAAACTCCGACTTAAAACGGTACTGTTCAAATGTGTCTAGCTTGAGAATTGCCAGTAGAGTTTATTAGAAATATCCCTAGGCTCCTGGCCTCTGATCCCCCCCTGGAGATTCTGGATCTTTTGAGTCTAGGGCTGGGCCTGAGCATGTGAGTCTAAATTAAGAACAGAATTTCTTGTCCTACAAGTACTTGTTGGAGAATCTAGTCATTAGCTGATGACCCCCAGCACCTGCTAGCAGGAGGCATGTGTTGTCAGTCCCGTGGCATTTATTTGGACCGTGTTGTCTCAGATCCCTTCCCAACTAGAAATGCTTTCCATGAGTTTTAATTTAATGTTAAGCTGCAACCTTTACAAAGTATTCATATGGTAAGTCATTTAAAATAGAATTTCTATAAATTGTACCCAATGCCAACTTTATTACTCCAGTGTACCTATATGAGTACCAATGGAGTAGGGTCCTACTTGAGTATAATTGCATAAGAAAAATTTGTCCCTGGAAATAATTTTGCATATTTTCTTTGGTTGTTATGTAATGTCAAGGTAACAAAAATAGGTTTTTGGTTTTTTTTTTTTTACCCTGTTTGCCTTAAATTTAGAATAAATTCAGTGCTTAACTCACCTCTTGTGCCTTTCTTCCTTTTTAATGGTGAATATCATGATTCTTAATTCACTTGTTGAACTTTTGGTGCTTCCCTGGTGGCTCAGCAGTAAAGAATTCACCTGCAGCTGTCGTCTGTGGGGTCGCACAGAGTCGGACACGACTGAAGTGACTTAGCAGCAGCAGCAGCAGCAGCAGGAGATGTGGGTTCAATTCCTGGTCAGGAAAATTCTCTGGAGAAGGAAATGGCAATGTACTCTGGTATTCTTGCCTGAGAAATCCCATGGACAGAGGTGCCTGGTAGGCTGCAGTCCATGGAGTCATAAAAGAGTCGGATGTGACTTAGCGACTGAACAACAACGTCATGATTCCTAATCCACTTATTAAACTTTTTGCCTCTGTACTTTCTTTTGAAAGTAACATGGCCTATAAATGTCATTAAAAATGAAATACTGGAAAGATCAAGGATATGGTCAGAGATGCAAAGGAGTTGCATCACTTTATTTTCTAAAATTTTATTAAAAAATATACTTCAGAAGTATTAACACCTACTAACTGTGTTCTGCTTTATACTTTGAGTGAGTTTCAGTAAATGATTTTTTAAAATCTCCTTAAATTATTTCCTATTATGATGCATGGCAGCCACAATTTACTAACTGAAAATTTTTCCACATTAGTCAAGCTCACAGCAGATAGCCAAGAGGAGCTCTCAGTAGTAGACCCTCGGAGTAAGCCTCCAGCCCTTCCACAGCCCACAGTCCATTAAATATCAGTCACCAGGAGTCCTTGCTATAGCGCCTAAGCTCCTCATCCTTCTTGATGTGCATTTTTTTCCCCTCACTTCTGCAGACCTCACTGACAGCTTTTAAACTTCTAAATCTAACAGAAACCAATGGTAAAGATTTCCTTCAGAGTGAATAAGCTCCTGCACAGGAAAGCTGAACCTCCTGAAAAGGTTCCCTTTCACTTTCCAGACCCATAACCCCAGGGCAACCGTGCTCTGTCTCTGGGTGTGGTCTCAGGGCTCCTTTTGCTCTTGACATTGAGCCAGAGACTAAGGACTCATGGATGCATTTAGCCTGGAATAAAGCTGGTGGAAAGGGGAGCAGGTTCGTATTTCAGTCTGGGCATGGCATAGCTGCCAACTCAGGGTGAGTGATGTGGTGTAAATGGTGGTTATGAAGGGAATGATGGGGTGTGAGGATTAAAGAATATACTCACTTTTCATAAGAGATTGTCAAACCTACCACTGTTTCCTCTGGTTACCAAAGCCTGTGGATCTAGCCTCAATCAGCAACAGAGAATCCTAGTTTATTCTCTAGGCAATCTCACAGAGTGTGCCCTCTAATTAATTGTCTGCTTTTTGCCCTGTAAAGGGCTCACAGAGAAGTTACACTTGGAGAAAAAAATGTAAGTCAGAGGCTGCCAAAGACTCATCTGATGCAAGGCCATGGTCCTGGGCGGTCTGTAGTGCTCTGCTCAGTCAGTCCCCATCGTTGGTGATTTATAAGATAGTCCTTTATTCTTAAATAATGTGCCTCCTATATTTTTGATGCAACTATTCTTTCTTTTAGGGAATGATGATATGAGATTGGACTTTTTGAGCCTTTAATAACAAAATTGGAAGCCAATATAAGCCCATTTTTATAATAAAAATAAGTTAATTTTTTAAAAAATCCATGCAACTCTATATGTCTGTAAATATATGTCTTTAGTTTCTGTTCTTTTAAGTTCTAGGCATAGATTGTTTTTTTTCTTCCATTGTTTAACATTTAGTAAATGTTTTTTATGGGGGAATAATGTATTACTCTCTAGGGTACAGTGATTTAAAGAGTACAGTTGAAACATATATATTACCATATGTAAAATAGGTAGCCAGTGGGAATTTGCTGCCTGAAGCAGGGAACTCAAAACCAGTGCTCTGTATCAACCTAGAGGGGTGGGCTGGGGAGGGAGGGGACATATGTATACCTATGGCTGATTCATGCTGATGTATGGCAGAAATCATCACAAGATTATAAAGTAATTATCCTCTAATTAAAAATTAAATTAAATTTAAAAGATAAAGAGTATAGTCTATGCTTACATCTCTTAGGGACCAGAAAGTAATCAGATAGTTAGAAACCAGTGTTGTATGTATCATAGTTAAGGTATTCGTGGAGATGACTCCTCCCCAACTTCTGGTCCATGTCAGAGGGTTCATAGAGGAGATGAGATTTCAAATATGAGTACAAATTAGCAATCCTAAAGGAAACCAGTCCTGAATGTTCATTGCAAGGACTGATGCTGAAGCTGAAACTCTAATACTTTGGCCACCTGATGCGAAGAACTGACTAATTTGAAAAGACCCTGATGCTGGGAAAGATTGAAGGCGGGAGGAGAAGGGGAAGACAGAGGATGAGATGGTTGGATGGCATCACCGACTCAATGGACATGAGTTTGGGTGAACTCCTGGAGCTGGTGATGGACAGGGAGACCTGGTGTGCTGCAGTCCATGCGGTCTCCAAGAGTCAGACACCACTGAGTAACTGAACTGAACTGAAATGAACAAATTAGCCGGTTCAAAAAATGATAAAGGGAGAGTTTGGGCAGAGGGAGCAGCTTGAGCAAGAGCGATTAGGTAGGAAGAAGCCTGGTGGATTTGGAAAGCTGCTTTGTGTGTGCAAATGGAGGACAGGGACCCACAAATAATAATGACCAAAGAGGCAAAGACCAGACCATGTTAAGACCTCGTACTCCAGGAAGAACTGTTTGGGTTTTATCTTGTGTAGCACTAGGGACCTTGCAAACAATCGTGTATGTTAACATTTTCATTTTAGCAAGTAGGCCTGCTGAGCCCCACTGCATGGCACAAGCTAAAAGAGTAGATCGAACCCAGAAGCAAGAAAATCCTCCCACAAAATCCCCCAGAAAGGTCTGAGTCTTGGGTGGCAGATGATAAGACCATTCTTCCCTTCTTCAGTAAAGAGAAGTAGAGTCTAGAAATGACCTTTCTTCTTTATTTTTTATTCTGAATTAGATGCTTTGTTTAGGTTTATGTCTTCTTTGTTTTTCATCTTATTTTTTAATTGACTGATATGCACAGAACAGAGAAGTGAACAGAGGCAAGCATCAAAATGCATTTTTAAGAGCTCAGGAGTCCCCAGGCAGCATGTAAAGTACCTGGACACTTTCTTCTCTAAACTGTCCTCTGTCTCTTATATACATACAATCACAAATAAAATACATTCATCATTTGGACAACTAGGTAAAAAATATGGTCATTGGATCTGTTTATCTGACTTTTGCTGGAGAGTTTTGACATAATTTTTTTCACCTGTAACATGGTTCTGCACTTTGTATGCGTAAAGACCATAGTAAATGGGTTTTACCTCAAGGGAAATTGAGTTGTTCAAATTGGAAGAAAAAAATTCTTCACAGGAGCAGGTTTTATTTCGAGTATTCAATTCCTAAGATTGTGAGTCATCATGTTTTGTTAACATTTTCTTGAGAGCCTTATACTTGATAATACACTGCCATGCCATCTGTTTACATATGTTTGAAAGTTTGAAAGCATGGCTAAGATCATAAATGTAAAGATCATCCTCATTTCTCTTCATAAAAATTTTGAATTTCTGCCTATCAAAAAGCTTGCCTGTCAAAATAGCTGTAAATCAAAAACTGCATATCAAAGATATAGGAAAAGAGAAGATTATGAAAAATATATTTTAGCATGTATAGCATGAAATTATAATTATTATACATGGCCTCATACAAATTTATCTTTTAAAAAGCCAAAATGTTAAAACTTACTGGCTGTACAAAAACAAAAACAAAAACAAACACTATTTTTTAACCTACAAGTCTAATCCAATATCTACTTCTCTTGAGTAGTCTGTTTGCAATTTTTAAATTAACTTGTTTATTTTTCTAGTTTTGTTATAATTGATGATATAACATTGGATAAGTCTAAGGTGCACAGCATGAAGATTCGATAGAAATATATGTTATGAAGTGATCACCACAATATCTTCAGATAATATCCATTATCTCACAATTAGTTTTTATTTTCTTGTGATGAGAACTTGTAAGAACCACTTTCTTAGCAACTTTCAAATATACAAATGCTTCTGTTTCTAAACCGGTATCGTTCATGCTGCAGATAGACTCCCTGAGGACAGAGAGGGAGACAGCTCCAGGCGAACAGTCAAGGTGCTGTTGCTTCACTCCCTGTGACTAGCACTGGGATGCTGGCTGTGGGAAGGGACAGAGTGGACAGGTGTGTGTGAGAGTTCTTTCAGGGCAAATGTCAGAGACAGATGATAGGGAAAAGGACAGGAGTCAGTGATGTTGGGGCTTGAGCATCTGCCCTTGCCAATCACTGAGAGAGAAGAAGATGGAAGGGGCAACAGGTGGAGGTGGGATGGGGTGATGATGAGCTCAGTTTGGAACATACTAAGTTTGTGAAGCTGCTGGATCATCCAAGTGGAGATGAAAGTAATTTGGCAGTATGTGTCAACTGTCATAAAAATGTTTCCACTTCTAGGCATCTCTTTTAAGATAGTAATGTTAAAGAATATGCACAGAGATCGTCTTTACAGTATTATTTATAACATCAAAACATTAGAAGCAACATATGTGGCCAGCTCTGAAATAATTATGAATAAATCATGTGCACTTAAAAATTATATTCCTATAAAAATGTAATTACAAAGACTATAAAATATGGAAAAATGCTTATGAGGAAAATGCTTATGATGCATTAAGTGAAAAAGTAGGATACAAAATTATAGTTTGGAGATGATTGCAATTAGGTTAAAATATCTGCACTTGAAAAGTATTCTGCAAGGTACATTGGAAAATGAAAATCATGATCTTGGTAATAGAAATTAATTGTTTTTATATCCCAAGTTTTATGTAATTTTTTTATATTGCTTTTATAATTTGAGGGAAAGAAACATTTCAGAGCACCCAAAACTTATGCTTATGCCTATTTATATTATCTTGAAGTGAATTAATTTAAAATCTTACTAATTATAAATGCAAATCAATGTTATGTAAAAGCAAGAGGACTTTTAACAATTTTTGAAATATTTAATTTCTGTATTTTACAAATATATTTCACAGTTTTCAAGGAAAAATATGGTCTTTGCAAGGCAGTTAATAAGGGAATAGAAATTGGCTTTATATGAAGCTTAAGAGTAACAGGTTGTTCTAAATGGAATATATTTCTCTTTAAAAATTTTTATTGCAGAGTAGTTGATTTACAATGTTGTATTAGTTTCAGGTATGTAGCAAAGTGAATCAGTTATACATATACGTATATCCACTGTTTTTCAGATTCTTGTTCCACATAGGTCATTACAGAGTACTGAGTAGAGTGTCCTGTTCTGTGCAGTAGATCCTTATTAGTTATCTATTTTTTATGTAGTAGAATGTATATGTCAATTCCAGTCTCCCAATTTATGCCTTCTCCCAACCTCCACCCTTCACTCTCCCACCAGTAACTATAAGTTTGTGTTCTACATCTGTAACTTTATTTCTGTTTTCTTAGTAAGTTCATTTGTACTATTTTTTAGATTCTGTGTATAAGTGATACCATATGATGTTTGCCTTTGTCTGACTTCATTCAAGTTTGACAATCTCTAGGTCCACCCATTTTGCTGCAGATGGCATTATTTTGTTCTTTTTTATGGATGAGCAATATTCCTGTAAATGGAATATATTTCTACTCACTAGTCATGTGAATTCTTTACCAGTGGTTTCTTACTTCTACTTTTTCTGAACTGATAAATTTTTAACTTGACATAAAACACAACCAGCTGAATCTGTGTAAGTGTGCTCTAGGACACAGCTGTTAATTAAGGGTGTGGCTTCATAGTCACATAACTTTTAATTTTTGTGCCATGCTTTTATTTCATTTCATTAAAAAACAGCTTTATTGAGATATATTTTACATATTATACAATTCACCTATTTAAAGTATATATGCCCTTCCATTAAGCTTTTGATTTTTTTTTTTTTTTGAGTCAGTTTTTTATATGGTGTGAGGTAGGGGTCCAGTTTCTTGCTTTTGCATGTGGATAGCCAATTGTTCCAAAGTACCATAAAGACTGTTTTTTCTCTCATTGAATTGTCTTGGCACCCACAACAAAATCAATTTGCTAAAGATTTTATTTTTGGACTCTGAATTCTAGTCCATTGATCTACATGCCAAGCCTTATGATAGTAACACATTCTCTTTATTCCTATTGCTTTGTAGTAAGTTTTGAAATTGGTAATTGTGAGTCTTCCAACTGTGTTTTTCTTTTTCAAGAATTTTATGTGTGTGTGGGGGGGGGTCACTTGAATTTTCATATGAATTTTAGGATCAGTTTGTCAATTTCTGTAAAAAAGATGGCAGGAATTTTGTTGGGTTTATTCCATTTTACAAGTAATTATGGCACTGTCATTAAAAAAAGAAATAATATTTATTTAGAGTAATTTTCTGGTTTTCCCTTTTCTTTTGAAAAGACCGTTGAAATTCCTAGCTGCTCAAGCAAGATTACTTAAACACTATTATCCCTGTCTTCTATTTTATTGTGAAACTCTTATTGGTCAATTAAATTGAGTTTCCCTAGTTGCCAAGATACATATCAAGAAAATAAATTTTGTTTGCCTAATTTGTGTTTACCAAACAGTAGTTTTTCTCTTACGTTAGCTTCTTAGATAAAGATTTAGAGACCTTGTATATTGAGGAACCTAACAGTAGGGACTCTGTGCAGTGGAAAAGCCTAAAAGATAGAACTGTTAGAAAGAATAGATCTGCCTGCAGTTCCACACCTCAGGATGTAATATCATAATCTTATTAAAATGAAATCAGATGAATTATTACTGATATTTATCTTAGTGATAATATTATTTAAACAATTTAAGAATATTTTGAATGGAGTCTATCAAATCTAATCAAAATATGATATAGGGTGAAAAAATTTTTAGGAAGTAACAGAGTCAAGAGAGTGTCTGTACACCAAAACACTCAGTAAATATTGGTTGAATAAAGGAAAGAATGAAAAGAAGCCCCTACATGAATCACTGCTTTAAAAGCCCAGGCCTCTACCTTAGGGATGATTCTAGATAATCCCTCAATTCAAAAGGATAAATCCTGCTTTCAGGGTAGATTTATTTCAGTGTTTCCAATTTTCTTAAAGGATAACCTGAGAATTTCACATTTTTGCAGCGTTTATGTCATGGTTGGTGCCGACGTCCCATTTTCTTCTTGTTTACGAGAAGTTGAAAATCCACAGAATCAATTGAGATGCAGTCAAGAAATGGAGCCTGTAATAACATGTGACAAAAAATTCCGTACTCAATTTTACATTGACTGGTGCAAAATTTCATTGGTGAGTTTTTATTTTGTTTCTACAACTGTAATTTGAAGTGATGTGGCCAAAGAGCATTTGACTAAAACCGGAACTGCTTTTAGGAACAAATCCGGGGTTTACTTTGTTAACTGCAGTTGACTTCCCTCGACTTTTAAGGATTTGGTGAGACCGTTGACAGTGCATCCATTTAAGAAAGTGTGCCTCCACTTTTGTATTCAGTCTGCTCTTGATTAGTTGTTGGGGCCGGATTAGCTTGGCGGGTGGTCTGAATGATCCCTGGACATCCAGGTGGCTACTAACTCAAGTTTTGGAGTCTGTGTAACATGGGCAGGAAGCCTCACATATGCTTCCTTGTCCCACTTTGGAAGGCGAGACTGGAGTGCAATGATAAATCTGAAACTAAAGCAGAACTGTGCTATGATTCGGTGTCCCGGAAACTCATTGTCGGGAAAGATCAAGGAATAAAAGGAAAAGAAGAGGAAAATTAGAATCTTACCCAGGACCCCTTAAATATTAATTTTTTTTCCAAATCACTTTTTAATTAGCATGCTCAAAGACTTAGGAACATGAGTAAGATTTCATACGTATGTCAGATACGTATGATATTGTACATATAATTTCTATTATATTTCTGATCCTCCTTTCTGGAAGTTAGGAATGTTGGTTTACTTCTTTAGTGACCTTTAGATTTACCTTCAATCCACTCTTAATGATTGGTGGTGAGTTAGGTCTAAGTTTAAAGTTGACATTCGAACAAAGTGATTGACGCATAAACACAACTGTCACTTGACGTCTTAGGAAACCAGCTGCAGGCGCCTTTCCCAGACCCAGGACAGGAGAACTCCCTGCTCACACGGAAGCACTTAGCATCCGTGGCCCTAAGCCCAGAGTTCTCTTTCCATGTCACATGTGCCTTAGGAAAATAATGCTCTTTCTTTCTCTGTTTTCTGAAATTCAGTAAAAGTATTCAGATGCTGTGTGGTTTACGTGCTCTAGTCAATGGATATTGAATTCACAGAGCTCAATGTGTTGGCCATGTGCTAATCATAAAAGGGCACAGAAGATGGAGTAGCTGCAGTCGTAACTTCAGTAGATGCCTCTCACCAGAGCAGTGGACAGAGAGCCCTGGTGATGCCATTTCGCCTGTGCTTGAGCTGCACACTATGCATGTTTAGGAAAATTACCTAATTTCTAAAGGTTTGAAAATGACATGCTCTGAAGACTGCATTTTCTGTGGTGAGACTGCATAAAAAGAAAGGTTGGGAATTTTTGGCTTTTTCTTTGGCATGTATGTATGTATTGGTTACATCTTACCACAGAAGATTTCAAGATGCTTAAATAAGAGTCAGATAATAAGCATAATAGAGCAAAGATAAAAGAACTGGAAAATCAGGACCTGCACTTTACCAAAACATAAAGCCTAAGGTCAAGTTTGACAGTAAGCCTCCTAATGTCCCTGGTAAAATGAGGAAGTTAATTTGTTACTTAGTTCTCACTCTTAAAGGAGGCAGAGCATCAATTCCTTGGCAAAAGATAAAGCTTTTACTAGCACTCTCTCGGTAGCAAAATTCTTCAAGTGGTGTTTAAGGGTGAGGATACTGAAAAATGCTGCAGATAATTCTCCCCAACATTTTTTAAGGCAGGGAACAAATGTAGTAACAGACTTCACATGGCTATTTTATTGTGTCCTTCAATAAAAACATTTAGCATAATTAAATGCAGCTCAGTGAAAGCAATTCAGTTAATGTGGAGGTAAATTAATATAGTACAAGTGTTCTACATTTTTTGTGCCTGGGATAGAATTTAATGAAGCGATAGCATTTAATGTTCCTTAAACTATTTTTAAGGAAAATAGTTTATTTTTCCTAAAAATGACTTCTGTCTGCTGGATGGCAGAGGATCAAAGTTGTAGGCGTTTAGAAACTGTCTCTCTCCCTCTCTTTTTTTACTCCCTTTCACTAACCTTAGAAACCATACCTGCATACTAGTTATCAGTCAGTTGACGGTTTGTTGACATCTGCACTAGAGATTTGTCACTAGGAAACAAGCAGTACGCATAGTCACGTGTCTTTTTGCTTTGGGGGAAGTAAAGTGAAAAAGAACAATCACACGTGTGTATACATTTTTTGTGTACGTATATATGTATGTATATATGTTACAGGAAGGACCTAGAAAGGCCAGTATAAACTTTTAACTTGTTAACTTTCATCTATTACTTCTTCCTAGTTTTCATAAATAATTGCAAGTTCAAGGTGATAAAGTAATCAGGAAAGGTTGCTTTTTAGAAATTAGTCTGTCTTGGTATGTCTAGATTCTTAAGCTGTCATACTATTTGCAACTATTAATTTCATGTGTAATTATCTTCTTTTGTATCAGGTTGATAAAACAAAGCAAGTGTCCACCTATCAGGAAGTGATTCGTGGAGAAGGGATTTTGCCTGATGGTGGAGAGTACAAACCCCCTTCTGATTCTTTGAAAAGCAGAGACTATTACACGGATTTCCTAATTACACTGGCTGTGCCCTCGGCAGTAGCATTGGTCCTTTTTCTAATACTTGCTTATATCATGTGCTGCCGACGGGAAGGAGTGTGAGTACTTTAAAACACTAATAAAAAATTATAGAACTTCTAAGATAATATATAAGATTCCATTAAAACCCAAGTTTCATTTAGTTCATAAAACACCTTGTAAATGAAATTATGTTCAAGTCAAACTACAGTACTTTATTCCTTTCAAATGAATTAAAATAGTTTTGAGTCTAGTAAACTAGAGGTTGTAATTATTATATTCAAAAATGATTAAGGCTAAATGTAAACTCATACTGCCAAAACAGTCCCAGGGATAATTGAGGCTAGGTATTTGGTTATATAAGCCATCCTGTGTAAGCAGAGACTGTGGAACGTATTGACATGGTAACTGCACTTTAAATAAATTGTCTCAGTCTCAGTTTGATCAGAAATGATGGTCAGATTTCTTCTTGCGATTTTTCTGGATGTCAAAAGCAGGGCAGTACAACCTAAATGTTTAAAAGTACATATGTAGATATATATAAACCTAGGAGTAAATTAATGAAAATAAAATGATAATTTGAGCAGTGAGTCTTCACTTCATGAATAGTTAGTGCTTTTAGGACATCTGTGTCAATTAAAATAATCTCCCGAGATTATCTGGAAGTCAGGGTGACAAAGCAAATGATAAAATATTAATAAAGCAGCAAGTAACACATTTCTTCCATTTTTTCATGTAGCCTGATTTCATTATGTCATAGAATTTATTTCCAAGAGCTTGATGCTTAATCTCCATTTTTTCCCATTTTCTCCTGTGTTTCTCATCAGTATTCCATTTCTGTATGTGTACTCATCCAAGTAATGTCATCAACCTGCTGGCAAATGCTGCCTGGTTGCATTTAATAGTGACAATGTCAGCATTTCCACCTCATGCGAGACCTGTGAGCATATAGTCTTAATGTTCCAAATTTCAATGCTAGTATTTAATTCATAAATTTTGTTTTGTTTCTAGGGAAAAGAGAAACATGCAAACACCAGAGTAAGTGTCTTCTTTCCTGTTATTTTCTTTGTCATTTCTTTTCCATGTCTCAGCTGCTCATCATGCGCCATCCATGTGTCATGCTTTTTTTTCATTCATCATCTTCCATAGTTTATTTCATAAATGTGAAAGCTGCTTTCTAAATAGAGAAATTTAGGAGGGGTAGAGAATAAACAAAGATATGAAAACTAAGATTATATAGGTAAAAATTAAACCTAAAATATTTCAGATGCAGAATATTAACTTGCCATTTATATTATGTGATTTCCCAATCTGCATTTCTATAAACCAGAGAACAGATGAAAGACCTTTCATACACGTATTCCTGAATCTACAGTAATAACCTACCATAAAATGAAACTTATGTGAGTATGTATAAATGCCCCATCAGAAGCAACAGTATAAAAGCTATGGTAGTTTTATCTTAATCATAGAGATTAAATAGAATAGTAGTTTGCTACCTAGGGCTGTAATATTAACACAGTGCTTTATAGCTTAGTTTAACGAGAAATAACATTTATTTTAAAGTTAGTTTCTAATTTTCAGTTTTGTTATGTTAAAAGTATGTGAAACTTATCTTTTTCTGAAATAACTTGTAGAATGCCCAAAGTGCAATAATGTTTTTTTATTAAAAAAAAAAAAGATTTTGTAACTTTTTCAAACTGATAATGTGTGGAGCTAATATGTGATTTTAAATCTGTGTTGTTTTATTTCTTTTTGACCTAGCATCCAACTGGTCCATCATAGTGCTATTCAGAAATCTACCAAAGAACTTCGTGACATGTCCAAGAATAGAGAGATAGCATGGCCCCTGTCCACACTTCCTGTATTTCACCCTGTGACTGGAGAAATCATACCCCCTCTACACACAGACAATTATGAGAGCACCAATATGCCGCTGATGCAGACACAGCAGTAAGTGTCCACTTGGAACTGTCATTATGAATGCATGAACGTATCTGCTTACTGTCTTTCAAGACCAGAGCTCTTCATTATGGTTGCGTTTGTTTGTTTGTTTATAACTGGAGGAGAAAAGTACCCAAACAACACTGATAGTGTAGATCCTAACCCCACAGCAAATACATAAAATTACTTTGAGGAAATTTTCTTTTTTCCTTCACTAATCGAAACAAGATGACATTCATCTTAATGTGAGCACAATGAATGAACTCACATATGCTTGCTCAAAGATGAGTTAATTGTGAAAAGAGAGGCATATTCTAAAGCATAGCAAATTGATTATTTTTTAAAGCTATTATTAGAATTATTTGGTTCTGTTAACCTGTTTTTTAATGTTATTACCAGAGAGCTATTTAAATTTTTTGCCTCAGGGTTTTTAAGGTTTGGGTTTGTTTTTTTTTTTTAATGATTTGCTTATATATCAAAATGAGTAGTTCCAATTTTGGCTGTAAAGACACTTTATTAGTACAGACCTTCTCTGTTGTGCTAGAAGGACTGTGGTCAGAAAGCTTGGAGGACGCCTTTGTAAGGGGTAGGTGTAGAGGAAATTAGTTGAGAACCCGTTATATATCTAGAAACTCTGTTTTAGTGTAAAGAAATTGTAAGTGAAAGTGTCATTTATTTCGAAGAACATGACTCTTACTTTTTTAAACATATGTTAAAATGGGTTAAATTCAGTTTCCCTAAGGAAGTCACAGTTTGCTTTTGAGAGTCTTCTCTTTTTCAGTTGACTTTTGTAAATAGAATGAATATATCTATCCCTCCCACCCCCGACACACAGACATACATACATACAGAGATACTCACACATAGATATTAGGATAGGATATAAAAGTAACCTCTTACTGGTTAGAGATTTATTTGGACAGCATATTGGGTACATTTTTACTCTGCAAATGCTTGTTTTACAGCCATGTAAATGACATGTGGTAATTTGAAGATTAAACAGTAATTAAAATAGTGATTAATATGAGTAGTATAGACAGACTATAAATTTGTCAAAAGACTTTGACAATCTAAAAGTATTATGAAAGCATGCCTAGCTAGCTCAGTCAGTACAGCATGAAACTCTTAAAAAGTATTATGAATATTTTCCTGAAGTCCTCTAACAGTATGCACTTTTTGTTGAATAGGCTAAGGTATATATCTGTGTGTACATGTGTGTGTACGTATGTGTCTGTGAGTAACTGATTCAATCTATTAGCAGTAGGGAAAACGGCATATATTTAAAAGTTTGAGTTTTGGAAACAATATTCTGTCATTTATATAAATATTAAAGTTTCACAAAATCGAATTGTACTAAATGGAACTGATGGATTTTTATGTCCTCGAATGGTTAGTGGGATCACTGTGAAACCTCTTTGTCAGGATTATTAGAAGCCGGTGAGAAAAATTAGGAAATTCAAGAATGTTGAATATTACAATATTCAAGAATATTGTAATAGTTCACAGTTTTGCAATCTCTCCTGTCTTTCTTAGATGAAAATTATGAATAGCTTTTTCGTTCATTTTTCAAACTGAAAAGAATTGAAGAATTCTTTAAAGTTTCCATTTCTCACATTCTTTCCCTAAGAATGCTAGTAAATGTCAATACCTATTCTTCAAAGGTTGATATATATCTTCAAAAAAGAAGCAGTCAAATAAATTTGAGAAACGGGACTTTTTGTTTTTTGATTTAAACTGGGGGAGTTCTCAGAGCCTTCAGTGTGTTGATATACCCTGTGAATCCACGGGAAAAGGTCAGAAGAACGAAGTTTGGGAATCTTCTACGGACAAAATAACAATGCTGTCAAATTTTAGAAGAGAAGAATATTCATTATAATGAATAGGGGAAATTGAATGTGATTTTACAATAAGTCAGTAAAACTTTAAGGGAGGATAAAAGGCTGGGTCATTTTTTAGATGTGCTTTCTAACTATGTTGAGAATAAGGATAACTCCTTAAGCTTTATTTTGATTCTCTGTGACTAGGATTTGACAAAGTTGCTACTAATACCCAAGTAAAATAAAATTTCTTATCTAGTTTATAACTAAATGCATCTTCCTGGTCCTTCCATAACCCCATCAAGACTGTCATTAGGTTGATCAGATCTCTCTATTTGCAAATGCAATAGATTATTTTATTGAACTTGGAACAGTTTGACCATACATGTATTTTTAAGTCCAGAAAACCTTTATATTATTCAGATTTCTGCTAATGGAAAAAGTCCATTAACTAGCACTTCTATACAAATAGGGTACATAGATAATTGATGATGTTCACAATGATTATTCTGAGGCACTGCGAGATCATCAAGTGCGTCTGACTCATCAGAGGAAAATTAAATTACATTCGATGTAGTTTCGGTGTTGAGTGTATATTATCTTTCTTTTATTCTTGGAAATGGATAATATGTGCATGGTCTCTATGGTAACTCTCTATAAGCCAGAATATGTGATTAACCTCATTTTCCAACCATGCCAGAAAATAGGGAACTTATTGTATCAGGTTCATCACAATTGTCCTTTATGCGAATTCCGTTTTTGCTCCTAACCTGTTTTTGAAGGTTTGTTTCAGCTCAGGTACACACATATATAAATATTTTGGTCATTTGGATCAAACTGAATTCTCAGTGTTAAAAAGAGATATTATATATTTGATGAGGTATTACAGAACTTGCTAACCAGGTATATCCTTGGATAGAGCTGCCTGGTATTTATTAAACTCTTTCTAAAAGGATGTGAGTTTCATCTTCACATAGGCATACTAACTGTACTGAATTTATTGTTGATAATGTGGATAGCTACATCATTTTGTATTTATTCTTTAGATTTGACATAAATATTTAGGCATAAGATAGGGTTGCAAGTTTATCTTGACTTCTAAACAAGGCTCAAGAACATTCAAAGCTTTTCTTCAGAGCTGCACAGAAACCTGTTTGGGTCTTTTAAAGAAGTCAGTCTGATGTATAACGAACCTTGTAACAGTCTAGAGAATGCTGTGTAATGGGAGGCTACCACTGTTATTTATCAATTATACAACCTTCTTTTTGGTAGAATGCTTCATATGACTCCAGACTGGCCCCTTAAATTAGATAGTAAAAAATGTTTAATCATTTGCAGATAATAAAATTGAGATATGGATAAGAGACTTTGAGTTTAGTTCAGTCGCTCAGTCATGTCCAACTCTTTGCGACCCCATGAATCGCAGCACGCCAGGCCTCCCTGTCCATCACCAACTCCCGGAGTTCACTCAGACTCACGTCCATCGAGTCAGTGATGCTTTCCAGCCATCTTATCCTCTGTTGTCCCCTTCTCCTCCTGCCCCCAATCCCTCCCAGCATCAGAGTCTTTTCCAATGAGTCGACTCTTTGCATCAGGTGGCCAAAGTATTGGAGTTTCAGCTTCAACATCAGTCCTTCCAATGAACACCCAGGACTGATCTTCTTTAGGATGGACTGGTTGGATCTCCCTGCAGTCCAAGGGACTCTCAAGAGTCTTCTCCAACACCACAGTTCAAAAGCATCAATTCTTTGGCGCTCAGCTTTCTTTATAGTCCAACTCTCACATCCATACATGACCACAGGAAAAACCACAGCCTTGACTATTTGTTGTCAAAGTAATGTCTCTGGTTTTCAATATGCTATCTAGGTTGATCATAACTTTTCTTCCAAGGAGTAAGCGTCTTTTAATTTCATGAGACGTTAAATTAGGTCAAAACCAGTCTTGATATCAAGTTAGCAATAGATACTGTGATCATTGACCTCTAGGATTTCTGATTCAGGCTACAGGCAAGGTGATTGAACAGATAGTAGAAAGGGTAACTGGAGCAGGTCCAGAGACAGGGGACTTGCTAGAAAGGAAGTTATTTTCTGTTCCTTCTCCTTTTCTGATTAGAGAGACAGCACAGACAGACTTAAAATTATTACATGTAGAAATATAAAGCATATTTATTTGATATTTGCTAATGTCTTTATTGTTTGTGTGTGTGCTTCGCTGTTTCTGACTCTTTTGCCACCCTGTGGGCTGTAGCCCACCATACTCCTCTGTTCATGGAATTTTCCAGGCAAAAAATACTGGAGTGGTTTGCCGTTTTCTTCTCCAGGGGTCTTCCGGACCCAGGGATCAAACCCACGTCTCTTGTGTCTCCTGCATTGGCAGGCAGACTTTTTTTTTTTTTTTTTACCACTTGTACCACCTAGGAAGCCCCAATGTCTTTATTGTTTAATAAACTTTAATTCTGGGATGATTTAAAAGGTACAGAAAAGTTGCAAAGATAATACAGAGTTCACAGAGGTACCCCACCACAGTTCTCCCACTGTTAACGTCTTACTGCCCCAGAAACCAATAATGCATGCATGCTATGTCGCTTCAGTCATGTCCACCTCTTTGCACCTCTTTGTAGCCCACAGGCTCCTCTGTCCATAGAGTTCTCCAGGCAAGAATACTGGAGTGGATTGTCATGCCCTCCTCCAGGGCATCTTCCCGACCCTGGGATTCAACCTGCATCTCCTATGTATCCTGCATCGGCAGTCAGATTCTTTACCACTAGCACCAACTGGGAAGCCCAAGAAACCAACATAATCTGCTTTACTTTTAACCAGACTTCAGACTGTTCCCCCTCCAGATTTCACTAGTTTTTCCCTCAATGAGCTTTTTCTTCTCCAAGATTCCATCTAAGACACAATAATCGGCATATCTCTTTAGTCCCTTCTGGTGTAGGCAGCCCACTCCAATACTCTTGCCTAAATCCCACGGACAGAGGAGCCTGGGGGGCTGCAGTCCATGGGGTCGCTAGGAGCTGGACACGACTGAGCGACTTCACCTTCGCTTTCACTTTCATGCATTGGAGAAGGAAACAGCAACCCACTCCAGTGTTCTTGACTGGAGAGTCCCAGGGACGGGGGAGCCTGGTGGGCTGCAGTCCATGGGGTCACTAGGAGTCGGACACGACTGAGCAACTTCACCTTCACTTCTCACTTTCATGCATTGGAGAAGGAAATGGCACCCCACTCCAGTGCTCTTGCCTGGAGAATCCCAGGGGCGGGGGAGCCTGGTGGGCTGCAGTCCATGGGGTCGCACAGAGTCAGAAATGACTGAAGCGACTTAGCAGAAGCAGCAGCAGCAGCAGCTCTAGGCAGTGTAGACCTTCCTTGTTTCTCATGACTTTGACAGTCTTGAGGAGCACTGGCCAGGTCTTCTGTAAAATGTCCCCCTTCCTGAAGTATAGTCAGACTTCTTACATCTGTGCTTAATTGCTTGTCTTTGTAGCTTAGTGAATATGTGACCGTTAATAGGAAGAATTTTTTCCACTGAAAGCAGACTTATTATAATTTATTGCTAGAAAGCATGCTCTCAAGTAATTCTTAAAAGTCAGTTTGCTTTAGGCACTTCCCTGGTGGTCCATGGTTAAGTCTCCCCCTTCCAGTGCAAGGGGTGCAGGTTTGATCCCTGGTTGGGAAGCTAAGATCCCACATGCCTCTTGGCTAGACAACCAAAGCATAAAACAGAAGCAATGTTGTGGCAAATTCAATAAAGACTTTAAAAACTGTGCACATAAAAAAAAAAAACTTAAAAATAAGAGTAAATTCTCTTTGCCCAAAGAATCATTGTTGTGATTAGATGTTATGTTTCTTACCAAAGACATAATATCAAAAATATAATATAGTTTTAACTGCTATGTGAAGAACCTGCCTGCCAGTGCAGGAGATATAAGAGACGCAGGTTTGATTCCTGAGTCAGGAAGATCCTCTGGAGGAAGGCATGGCAACCCACTCCAGTATTCTTGTCTGGAGAATTCCATGGACAGAGGAGCCTGGTGGGCTACATACAGTCCATAGGGTTGCTAAGAGTCAGACACGACTGACGTGACTTAGCACACACCATGTCTCTCAAAGATAAGCTTTTATATTAATTTAAATTATGAGCTTCCCTGGTGACTCAGATGATAAAGAATCTGCCTGAAATTCAAGAGACCCGGTTTCAATCCCTGGGTCAGGAAGATCCCCTGCAGAAGGGAATGGCAACCCCCTCCAGTATTCTTGCCTGGGAAATTCCTGGACAGAAGAACCTGGCGGGCTGCAGTCCACGGGGATCACAAAGAGACTGACATGACTGAGCGACGAACACACAGTAATTTAAATTAAGAAAGTCAAATTCCAAGGCATAGAATTTTAGGTCCTAAAAGGACTATTGAGAGATAATCTAGCCTGGTTATTCCCAAAGCAAGTTTCAGGCCACACTCCCCTGTGAGGCTTTAACAATACAGATCCCAGGGCCCTGCTTCTAGGGTGTATTATGGTGGAGCAGGAAAAATAAAATTGAGAATCCCAGCTTTTAAATATTTAAAGAGCTTCCATTTTAGGATTCAGGTTTTCTGGTATTTCTGCTGAGGGTGGAGGGAGGGGGAACAGTTTCTCCTAATTCCCCTTGAGGGGTCTGTTCCAAAGAAAATGTGGCAGTCTAGACTGTTGGGCTTCATGAGTTTGTTATGTCCATCAGCCTCTCTGCTCTCACACTCCCTTAAATTGCAGAAGGGGATGGTGTGGAGAAGTGAGAGGTGAGTGATGACTAGAAAATGATGTCTTAATGGGACAGAGAAATGGTAAACCTTGAAAGGATAAAAACCACCCAGGAAATTGTACTCACTTTGCATTTCTATGGACAGCATTGACCAGAGGCTCCCCAATATTCAATTTTCTAAAAAATGATTTATTCTTAAATTTATAATGTATAATGCGGTCTTTTTTGGGGTAGATCTGACTCCTCATTATCTTTTTCTTATACCAACATCAATATCAGTTGATTTTTCCTGCATGGGAGGCATATTCAATGAGGAGTTTATGTAAGGAATGATAAGGGAAGGTAACCCAAACATTTTCCAGGAAGATTTTACTTCGCTATACCAAAATTTTCCTTATTCATTATGCTAAACATAACACTTAATCCAGGGTGATTGGGTCTCCCTCAAAACAGGAAGTAGGTTGTGTTTAATCTTTTACAAATTAACAGTATAAAAGTAGAATTAAGTCTTCTAATTATAGATATTTGGTAACTAATCATTTTGCTTTTACCTAAAGTATTTTTCCATTTGTCTTCCCTTGGATAATAGTGAGAACCAATTTCATGGTAAAATTCCATAAATAAAAAATTAGGTTTCAATAAAAATTATTATCAGTTGGAGAGACTTTCTGGAGATGAAGATAATTTCTTGTTGACAAGAAGTGTCAAGCAGCCAAGGATATGTCAGAGCTATTGACATTTTAAAAAATTCAGCAAGGAAACACTAAAAGCAATAAGTATATCTCTGATGGATTTTGGTTCTAGTGATTTTGACTCCATTTTAAACTTGTGGTAGACTTGCTTTTGGCTTTATAAAAGTAGGAGGGAAAAACCTAAAATAAACAAATATCTCCTTCTTTATATTGCATGTATATTCTATATCGATTTTAACTAAAATTAGATCTTGAAATTTAAAATTGTGGTGATGTTTCCAATTTCTTTGTGTCCTTCCTTCCTTCTTTGAGCCAAATTATGACTTGATTCCTTAGTAAAACTAGTCGTAGGACCCAAATCAGCATTTCTGTAGAAAAGAATTTGTAGAAAATTTTAAGGTTTGATAATACCACTTTTTGTTGATAATTGAGAAATGCCCAAAAGATGTTATTATTTTGTATTGTTAAATGAATCCATACTAATTCACAAGAGAAGTGTTTTATGTTCCCCGTAACTAAACTAATGTCATTTGTTTTCAACTCTGGCACAGATTCTGTGGCTTTTATAGCAATCACTTAACCTTTCTTTGCTGTGGGTCTTCAAGCACGTGGGAATATAATGAGTTGATAATCATCAACCTTACTCATAGAATAACTCAACGGGGTATCCAAGAACATCAAATTACCTTAAAATGACTTCTTATGTTATACAAATAATAAATGATTGTGTACTCCCCCTAAATCACTTATTTGTTAATTTGCAAGTTATTACCTTTGCTATCTTAAAGGATAGAGTTTGTGCAATAGCTAATTTACATAATTTTCTATTTAAATGCCTGTAATTAATGGTAAAAATAGAAAATAATTAATGCTAATAATTCAGAGAATTACCGTTTTTGTAAATCTTTTCTCTACATAATTCAGTTTACCCATAATAATCTTTCTGTTAGTCCTTTAATAAGTTAATTATTCTAAATAGTCTTATGACTTTAAAAGGTTCTTTCTTTGAAGGATTATAAGACTTCTGTTTGAAGTCAGACCCCACTCTCCTGTCTAATTGCCTTTAGCAACCTGCTTTTACCAAAGATGAAACATTTCCATTTTCTTACTGCATTCTCTGCTCAGCTATAGCAAAGTCAGGAGTGGGCATTTTTTCAGTATGCCTTAAGCAGCCCTCTTATGAGGTACCTCCCTTCAGCCTTTAAATGAAATACATACTTCAAATATGCCCATCATAGGTATATTAACACTCACAGGCTCACATGTAGCCACAGGTTTGGACAACCACAAAATCAGTTATGTGTGTACACCTTGGAGACAGAGGATGTTGAATCTCCACAAATTTTTGGTTGAGCACCTTTTTGTACACACTGTGCTTATGTATATGCAGCTCATGTAAGTTTCCATTGAAGTTGCGAGGAGCATATGTACATCGCTAACCAGCTGGGACACACACTGCAGATACTTGTCAATCTCTAAACCAGTGTGGCACACACAATTGCTCATACTTCTCTGAATGTTTTGCTTATTTGTGTGTGGCACTTCTCTTCAAACCTAACCAAGCCCATAGCTGTTTAGAAAGTTGTAGCAGAAGAGGGGGAAAAAGATGATGGCTAGAGAAGAAATTACAGGGCAGAGATTGACTCTGATCTATGGGTTGAAAACTGTGTTCCACAGAAGGGTAAGAGGGCTGACCAGTGAGTGGGGTGGGAGTGGGGGGCAGCCACGTCATTCATAGCTTGAGTTTTGAGTTTGGTTATCTTGATCTAGGGTTTTTGAGAGACTTTTTTGTCCTATTTGTTGTCTCTGTTTTGTCAAAATGTATTGATTTAATCCATCAATAGGCTAAATAGAGCTAAAGATGATAGGAAATGAGGAAGTGTGTGTGTGTGTGTGTGTGTGTGTGTGTGTGTGTGTATGTAAGGTATATTGTATTTGTTTCTAATGTAGAATAGACCCGAAGTTAGTTGTACCTGAGATGTTAAAACAAAACTCTTGTTTCCCCTTGAAGGGGCAAATATCCCCTTCCCAAATGCCAATGAAATTACATTTTTGACTTTGGTAGTAAAGGTGTTTGTTTTTCCATCTTTAAATCTATAACTTAATGTCCTTTCCGTGATTTGTAAATTCACCTTTTTGCTTTTGTGATCAAAGGCACTACAAATACATTTTGTGAAGTACTGAAAGAATAGACAAAGGAAAATACTCCCTGAGACCTCCCAAGGATAAATAGGGCTGATAGGTAATAGCAAAAAAAAAAAAAGAATGTGATTATTGAGATGAATTATAAAGTAACTTCTTCAAACTGAATTAAATTTGATTTTATTTCCTTAACCATATCTTTTAAATAGAATTGAAATTTTAAAAAAAATCACTGGAAGTCATTAACATTCCTATGGATTAGTTTAAGAGTTTAAACAATGTTTAACTAGCATGTACTGTTTTCCAGTTTAGGTCCTTATATTTGGAGCATAATATTTGCCTGGCTGAAATGATTCAGATCAATGGTTTTCAAATTCTGTTTCTTGGAGGTTTCTTTAAAATGCCTTAGGGGCCAGCATGAGAGGCAAAGGAAACAAAGGAGACGGCATTCCTGGCTCCCTTGTTTCAACCCAGGCAACCTCACATTTATCTCTTTTGTGTATCAAGAGTTCTGCTTAGGATTTCAATTAAAAGGAATTCCATTCCTGAAGAGAAACAAAAAACCTTGAAAATCCCTGGCTTAGATCAAGCCCTATTCTCTTGCAAGATTGACTCCTAGAATTTCTTCTACACAGAATCTAAATTGTACATTTTTGTAAACTAGTTTTCATATCAAAATATGAAAATGAGTGGGTGAATGTGTGTCAGTGAACATGTACGTCATATGAATCTTTTTAAGTATCTTCATTTTTGTATGTGTTCATTCAAACGTTGTATGGTTCCTGCTAGGGGTACTATACAAAATAGGAACATTCTTATTGTTAAGGCACTTTGGGGCAATTAAATATTAAGTGGGGAGAAATACAATGACAACATGAGGATGAAAGCATGCTGAATGGTAACCTAATTGGGGAAGAAATGCTTGGAGAGGAAGGAGGCATAGAAGAGGTGGTACTTGAGATGTTACTTTATAAATTAAAACTAATAAGTTAAATATTTTAATTAACATTCCTTGTGGGTTACTTTAAATTATGGGAGTAACAAGAGGCCACTCTAACAAATTTTGGGTTGAGTTTGCAAGAATAAATGCAGGCTAGTTGATGGCAAGAGGTAACAGAGGCCGTGGTGGTGGTGGTTTCATTTCAAGCAGTACAGGGAGGGCTCCATATAGGAGCTAGATATATTGGGTTGGACTTCTGTATCACACTAAGAAACTTGAAACTTAATTCACAGGTAGGTATAAGGAAATAATGAGATGTGTTCATTTGAATGACATAGTCAGATTTGTGCCTTGGAAGGTCGTCTGGCTGCAACGTGCACGGTAAATGATAAGGAAGCAAGAACGGGAATGAGGAAACAATTCAGACCAGCTGCAAAAATCCAAATGAGAGATGGTGATGGCTTCCATCAAGGCAGCAGTAGAGATGGGGAAAATGTGAACAGACTCACAGGGGACTGGAGACTCAGGAAGGGTTCCCAAGTGACTGGATTTGGGGACTGAATGAGGGAGGAGAGTCCGTGAAGGTTTCTGTACTTTTGACTTGTCCAGCTGGTGGATAGCCAGTGTTATTTCCTGGGAGTTGGATGGAGGAGCACGGATTTGGCACAGTGATTGAAGGTGGTGATACATGTTGTTCTGTGAGTGTGTACATGTGATCTAGACCTGGATCTGAACATGTACAGGTTATAGGCACATGGCCAGGAGTCCCTGTGTTCACGTCTTTTATCTACCACTTCCTAGCTATGTAACCTTGGACCTCAGCCTACTTCTTCATCTGTAAATTGGGAAAAATAATATTGATACCTACCTCCTTCTGTTCTTATGAGATAGAGTTTAACAGGTAATAGAAACTCCTTGAGTCTTATCAAATATTGTTATTATTCATCTTTCTCAGACCTCGGTTTCCTCATCCATAAACTTGTGAGGGTTGGGGGACCATGTTTGTGCTGGATTAAATGATTTCTGGGGTCCTTTCTAGCTATAAAGTTTTTCATTCTAATGTGTCTGCTCTCTGTTTACATGTCTGTGAATAAAAACAGTTTTACTAAAAAATGTTTATCATTTCTAGGAACTTGCCGCATCAGACTCAAATTCCCCAACAGCAGACTACAGGTGAGTACTAAAAATAGTAAGCTGATGTTTATGAATGAAGCGAATAGATTAAAAGATTGTTTTAGTAGTAGATAATTTATGAAGCTTTAGCTTTACCAAGTAAGACAAAACAGTTGTGTCATTCTTAAATCAGAGTTAGAACCTCAGGATAATAGCTTAGATTATTGCATAGATTGGCATCAGAGTGATAAACACAGAGTAAATGATCTTAAAGCAAAAGCATCCATGGAGGTCCTGTCTAATTAAGGAAGACTGAATAAGATCCCCTTCCTTCAGCGAAGCTCCCTATTCTTCCCCTTGGTATGAAAGATTCTTAGCTTGGATGCTTCCAGGATTTGTCTCAGTAAGTGAGCAGCTTGAAACTGACTCTTACAAAAGAAAACCATTGTGACTAATCAGTGAGGCTTCAGGGGGATAAAGGAGAAATGGTTGGCCTGGTTTTAATGCAGCTTTAAAAAGCTGTTATAACATGACCAATAACAAGATGGCGGACAATCCTCCCTGTTTCCCTAAGACTTGCTTTCTTTAAGTTTATTTCTTTCAAGTGTCCCTAAAAATTTTCCACAGCCAATTATTTCATTCATCTCTGTACCAAGTAGATAACTTATTCATGATTGTCTTCTAATTAGCGGTTGATGCCTAGTTCTGATTGCCAAGCAACCAGTAATGCCTTTGTAGCTCTTTTGGAAAAGCAAGAGAAGTTTTAAAACTGTAAGTTGGATGTGGAATTCTGAGTATGAATAGTGGTATTGTGGTGGGGAAGCTATTAAGTAAGTCTCGTTAGAACTTTAGGCACATATAGAAAATCTGTGCATATTTCCATTCAAAAAATTATCTTCTCTATTAATGCTTTCGGGAATTTAAGGAGATTTTCGTTTGACAACTTTTCAAAGATTTGAGGCAAGTATAATGAAGTTGTTCATCAGATTTTAAGTACGAGATAACGTTTATACGAATTTTCCCCACAGTTTTGATTGCTGTGTTTTAATTAAATGTTAACATGTTTCAACAAGACTGTTCAATATATTGATGCGGTGATTCTTGTGTGAGCGTTCAGGTGATTGATGAAGGAACAAACTGCTATAAATGTCTAAAGAGCAAAGAAATAAATGACTCCTTACTACCACTAATTTCATGACTTTTTTTCTAAGAGATAAAATTTTAAAAGGGTATTTCTACAATGAAAATGGTAGAACTTCTTCCTCATAGGCTTCAATCTCCCCTAAGATGTTTTCCCGCTGTTTCTTAATTATTTCAGACAAGGAGTGAAGAAAGACAATATCTAGAAAAATAGTAAATAGTTCTTTTGAATATATAAAAAAATCTAGATTTGACTTCTCTCCCCTCCCATTGGGGGAAATAAGGAAACCTAAGTATGTGATGTTAGAGAGATTTATTTAATAGTTGTATACATTTTTAGCAAGTAGACTTATTAGCTTGCTATGTTTTAGTAATAGGCACCGTTTCCAAATAAAAAGACAGTTTATGCCTGAGCAAGTGTTATAAGAGCCAGTGAATTTCCCTAGGGGGATTTTAGGTTGTTCAGCCTAATTTCCTAAGTTATTTTTCTAAAACAGGTTTTGGGAAACAAGCATTTTGCTTGAGTCAGGAAAGCTTTCATCTCCTTTTTAGTTAACATGGTAGCCTATTACCTTCTTGTTTTCTTACATTTTTCTGTAATTTGGGGTATATTATTGCACCATCTCTTCTTGGTTATTTTTGACTTGTTCTCATTTTCAGTGAGTCCCCAAAGTACCTAAATGCTAAAGGGAGAGAAACCACCCTAACATCTTTTATAATTATGATAGATTGTTGTGTTTCTTCCTCGGATAAATATAACACCAAATAGACTTGTGACTCCTGGAGAGAAGAGCTAAATGGGCACGTTACACTCCTTACTCCCTTTCTGTTCATTTGGATGAAAAAATAAAGTTTGTTTCCCAATTTTATTCCATTCTGTGTACACATGCGTAGATTCAGTGCTATGGATGTGTCAAAATTTTCATGGGCACAACTTTCCTGTCCCTCCACATTCTGGTTATCTTAGTATCACAAGGAGGCAACAACATTTGTGCAGGGTTTACATAATTTGCTTTTTGCAAGTACCTCAAAGCATTATGTTGATATCACAGTTTTCTTTATGAAGGTAATTTAAGCACAGTGTTTGTCTCTTGGATATCAAGATATTTTATTTGAGCTTCCTCTATGGAATTTGCCAATGGAGAGTGTATTTGGAAGTTTGTTTTCTTTAGTTAGTTGTTTTCTCTTAAAAGATCATCAGAACTTTAAGAAATAAACTAACTGCTGGGGTTGTAATCCTGCACTTAAGCGCTAGCTCGGATAGTAGAGCAGTTAAGAGCTGACAGTAAGTAGTACTACCATTTAGACCAGCCCAAGCCATCAGTTCTGATGTCCCTTCAGATTTTCTCATTTTCTCTGTCCTTTCTACCCACATGATTTTTTCTAAAGAGGCGTGATTAAACGATGCGGTCATACATCTCACAGTCAGAACTCATTCTTTTTGTTTATTGTGGGAGGAATTTTCAGACCATGCCTTTTGAGAAATATAAAACATTATAACCTTGACCCAAGAGTGAAAGTTGTTCAGTAGTGTCCGACTCTGTGACTCCATGGACTGTGTAGTCCATGGAATTCTCCAGGACAGAATACTGGAGCGGGTAGCCTTTTCCTTCTCCAAGAAGGAGAGGACTAATTTAGACTTTCCTCTTTTTTGTTGTTGTTGTTGAAAACCAAATGCAAAGAAATAATGCAACATAATTATGTTAAGAAGATAGAAAATTATGCCTTGCCATAATTTATTTTGCTCAAAGTCTAAAAGTTGTCTATGTCTAACTCACACTCATATTCATTCTTACATATTGCAGGTAAATGGTATTCCTGAAGAAAGAAAACTAACCGAAGCAATGAATTTGTAATCAGACAATATAGCACTTTTGCGTGTGTGAGTGCCGAGTCACTCAATTGTGTCCAACTCTTTGGGACCCCATGGAATGTAGCCCACCACGTTCCTCTGTCCATGGGGTTTTCCAGGCAAGATTACTAGAGTGGGTTACTATACCCTCCTCTAGGAAATCTTCCTGACCCAGGAATTGAACCTATATCTCCTGCATTGCAAGTGGATTCTTTACCACGTAAGCCACCTGGGAGGTCTTAATATAGCACTTTTATTTTTTTCTCTCTTCCAATAATGCATGAGCTTTTCTGACATATGGTATGCATGTTGACAGTATTAAGTATATACCAAATAATATACAGTATAACATTCATTTTACTAATTTTTTTTGTACTTAAGGCATTTTTGACAATTTTTAAAACATTGATGACTTTATATTTGTTACGATAAAAAGTGATCTTTAAAATAAATATTATTAATGAAGCCTGATGTGTGGCAAAATTTACTTCAGAAACTATTTGATTGCCTCCTGTATAGTAGGAATCTTTTATTGCTAGGAACAGGTTCACCTATTTATTCTTTATTTAATGAGATTTTTATTAAGCACTTCCTGTAATATATAAATGTATGCTGTTGTGTTCCAAGTGAGTAACACATTTACTTAAATAGCGTTGTGGCCTGTAAAGCTTATTCTTTTATATACTGCTTCTTGGAGTGTTTAGGGTAAATGTGGTTCTTTGGATCTGACAGTTCAGATCTACAGTTCATGAAGGGCTGCCCAGACTGCATATTTACCCTGACTCTAGAATCACCTATTTGGTTTTAGAAGCATGCCAGGAGTTGTTGCTCAAAAAGAGAACAGAGTTGCCTGCTGCTGCTGACATGAATTAGTTCCAAAACCCCAGGATCTCCCGTGGTAACAGTAAAGGCTTAGCAGAGTGTCTTTATAACACATTGGACTGCTTCATGCATTGTGGACACTATCAGACCAGTGTGTCCATCAGACAAGCTCAGAGGCTGTCTGGGAAACCTTGTGGTCTAGACCATCTGGAAAATCTTCTCTTAATCTGCTCTGGGCAGGTATCTGTATTACCTATTAATTAATTGCTCAGAGTACACAAATGCTATGTAAATCTGATTCCAGAATCCAAAAAGATTTCCTGTCAGTGTTGTGTGTGACGACTTGTCTTCCACTTAGGGGGGCATACTCTATCATGTCCTTGACATTGAAACTTCTCCTCCCAAGCACTCCTTCCTGGGACTTAACAGAGAATGTGGTGTTGGTGGTTTAGTCACGAATCACGTCTGACTCTTAACAACTCTATATGGACTGAAGGCTGCCAGGCTACTCTGTCCATGGGATTTTCCAGGCAAGAATGCTGGAGTGGGTTTGCCATTTCCTTCTCCAGGGGATTTTCCCTACCCAGGGATTGAACCTGCATCTCCTGTGTCCCCTTCATTGGCAACTGGATTCTTTACCACTAGTACCACCTGGGAAGCCCTGAACACTCATGAGTCAGCTACAGTTTGTGTTAACAGTTATCCCTCCAATGGCTAGCAAAGGGTAGGGTACATAAGGTTGAGTGTTGGCCACAATCTAATGGACAGAAAAAGGCAGGGATGGTATCTTATTCACAGTTCACAGAATTAAAATGTTACTTATGTTTATTGAAACCTTACCACGTTATTAATAAATCTCATGTTTTAAAAGACTGTACATGGGCAACAAGGATTTCCGTGGTTAGATCATCTCACTTTATGTTCCATTAATAGGCTCCAGTTCATCGTAGGTAATTCATCACGTAGTTTTCATATTGACGTTTATATTTGTTAATATCGTGGCAGCGATGGTGGCGTGCTGCTTGGATCTTCTTTCAGGAAAGAATTTGCCATTCAGCTGTGAGGAGAATGGTTAGCAGAGAGCTTCCAGGTGTTAGCACCTTCAGGATCCGCTTTGGCCTTTGAACAAAGGTAGAGCCTTCCTGGGCAGCTGCCCTCCAGCCATGACTGCACATGGTCTGAGTCCTAGGGCCTGGTGTGTGTGTTTGTGTGTGTATGTATGTGTGTGTTTGTGTGCACGCTCAGTCATGTCTGACTCTTTGCGACCCCGTGGACCGTTGCCTGCCAGGCTCCTCTGTCCATGGGATTCTCCAGGCAAGAGCGCTGGAGTGGGACGTCTTTATTTTGTAGCTTTCTATTGGATTAGCGGTGACTGTCAGGTGTGTGTGTTGTGGACAGATGACCTCCTTCCCAATCCTGCTTCCTCTCCACCCCCTTTCCCCAGATCCCCATCATTGGGTGGAAGATTTTCCCCGAGGTTGAAGATTTTCCTGGCCCAGTTCTGCTCCCATCCCCTCTTAACTGTCACAGCTTTGGTCCTAAGAAACATTTGAACTTGCAGTTCTGTTTCAACATCTACTTTCCAGAGGCTCCAACTGATCATTATAATACTTATTTACATTCCCAATCACAAATGGATCAGTGGTTCAAAAATGGCTCACTGAAGAAAAAAAGTGATAAATAGGCACCTTATGCCAATAGGTACACACACTATAATTCAAAACAATGCCGTGAACATAAGAAATGATTAGGGCTCCCATTGAAAATATAGACTATAAGTCTCTAAGTACTGGAATACATGATTTTTGGTGCGGATTTTACATCAAAGAAGCCCAAACAGAAAAGTGCATGCCTTAAAAGTGGATTTTATTGGGTCAGAAATCTGTTCCCTAGTACCTCAATAACTAGTTTGTTGTCTGTTTTGACTAATGTCTGTTTTTGCATCTTTTTCAAACAATACATAATTCCTTTTTAATAAACCAATTGGGAATGAAACTGATTGAATTTATAGATAAATTCAACACAGAAGTAGTGAATTAGCTTGGTTCTCCCCAGAACAGGCCATTCATTTTGGGAGGTAATCCCAGGAAGCCAGAGTATAGAAGCAGAAAGGGTAAGGAGGTTAGGAAGACAATGAAGGGTATGTCATTGAATCTGGCTTTTCTCCTGGAAAGCATAACTCAGTCCTACTGGGATCCTCTAGTGAACTGTGTAGTGTGAACCTCGGAATTTTCCCACCACATACTGAATCACCATCTTGTAGTTGAGTTGCTTGGGAGGGGCATTAACTCCCCTGCACTGGTGGGCTCTGGCTGGGTGAGATGCTGGTGCTCTGGAGAAAAACCTGGGGCAGAGCAGCTCAGAGATGCTATGGACACTGGAGGTGAGAAATTCAGAAAGCTGAATGAGCTTTTAGCAAAATGTCTTGATCAAGGATTGTTGACAGTCAGGGTTTAAAGGCAGCTATTATCACTAGTACTTACTAGCTGACACTCCAGTCCACAGTCTTGCACGACATGCCGATTAACTTGTGGTATACATGAGAGTCATATGTAAGGGAGAATTGCCTGATCAGTTTTTGCTCTATCTTTGAGGTCTCATGCCTCGATTTTCATGTAGGATTGATTTTCATGTAGAGACGAGATTACGTTGTGAATTGTGTTGATGTAACAAACATATCCATGAAATCAGTGTCTTAACACCGTGAAAGTTTACCGTTCAGTCACATCAGAGCCCACCACCCCTATGTCAGCCTTCCTCCATGCATGTATGGTTTGGAACACGTGATATCCAGGACTTCTACAGAATAGGAAATTAAAGCCGAAAGGTCTCGTGGATTGTTTGTAAGAGATGGGCTTTGAAATGGCTACTATCCCTCTTATCTGTACTCTACTGGCAGCTAATATCTTATTACCCAGACATAATCGCCATGGACGCTGGGAAATACAGTCTTCCTATTTAACTCAGGAAGAAAAGCTGGTGTGGTAAACACAAGCGCTGTCCCACAGATGTGGACTGGACACAGCATGTGACCAGTGCTTATGGACTAACAGCTACATGTGAGAATGAAGGACATAGGCAGGTAAGTGGTTCTGTCATCCCGGTGACCTAATTTGTCAAATAGCATTTTTAATTCAGTGGGATTAAAAATAAGAAAGAAACTGCCTAGGTATAAAAATCAAGCTTAAAAAAATACATTTTGGAGAAATACTGCATTGAATTATTGTAGAAAAATATGTGATTTTAAGTTCACAGTCCTTATCTGCTATTTCCAAATCCAAAGATATCAATTTTTTAAATAGCTTCATAGAAAATCAATTTAATGATAGAACTTGACCTGAACAAAAGTAGGAATGCTTATCCTTCTCAATCCTACTTGGTATGAGTCTTTGCTATAGGAAGTTTAACATTTATTATAGGGTATTGCCCTTACACTATTGACTGTGTTACATAATATAAGGAACATACCTTATATTAACTGTACTTAAAGAATCTTAATATTAAAATATACCTCTTCTCAAGAGTTTTCAGTAATGTATTGTGGGCTTACATCAGTAATTTTATAAATAATGAGTTGACTGACTTTTGTATGACAAGCTTGTTTTTATTGCTTCCATTTGGGGGTCCATGTATGTGTCTAAAGCAAATTAAGTACTAAAACAATAAGGCAAGATTGAGATAAATTTGTCTAACAGAATAATATATTTTCCTGTTCCTTTTTTCCCTCTCAAACCATCTCAAAATTTCTTATTGGATTTAGTATCAGGTCATCCCATTCATCCACTCAGTGAATATTTATTTAGGATCTGTTATGTTCTGGGCATTGACTTATGCTTGGTAAATAACACGGACACAGTGTGTTACGAAAGACAATAAACAAAGTCCAGTACACTGTCTGGCGCTAGTTGGTGTTAAATAAATATTTGTTGAGGGAATTAATCTAATGTTAATAAGTAAAGGCTGTGAAGGTTAGAGTGTTGCAATAGGGAATGAAGAAGGGAGATGCTTAGATTAAATGATGAAAATAGGTCTATCTTAAGGGAAAACATTTAAGATAAAATTGGAAAGATCACACGCCAGTCATGCTTAGCATTTGTATTAGATGAAATAGCATGAAAATGGACCCAGAGCACCTTCTTATGCCAGAAAAACTTTAAATGTCCAAAGAATAATGGAGGGTTACCAAAGAGACTTCAGGAGCCAGCTAGAAGGGGCTCACACTGGCCATATATAGGACCACTTGGGTAACAAAATTAGTATAGTAATTTATTATAAACTATAGATCAGAGTCCCTGAATCTATACTGATAAACACTGAGTGCATGCATGCATGAATGAAAGAATAAATGCCTCATTAAAGAAGAATATCAACTAATGTAGAAGATAATGATGGCATTAGCAAATCATCATTTTGGAACCACCACAGAGGTAACTGTTTAACACAGGAATCATAGATAATTAAGTAGAAACTAAGATCTGCTGCTGCTGCTGCTAAGTCGCTTCAGTCATGTCTGACTCTGTGCAAACCCACAGCCCACCAGGCTCCCCCATCCCTGGGATTCTCCAGGCAAGAACACTGGAGTGAGTTGCCATTGCCTTCTCCAATGCATGAAAGTGAGAAGTGAAAGTGAAGTCGCTCAGTTGCGTCTGACTCTTCGCCACCCCATGGACTGCAGCCCCCCAGGCTCCTCCGTCATTTTCCAGGCAAGAGTACTGGAGTGGGGTGCCATTGCCTTCTCCGAACTAAGATCTGGATACTATTATTCTCGGGTATCGTTGCTTCTGAGTCCTCCCAGTGAACACAGCTAGAAAATATGTAGATGTATATACGCACACACACACATCTCTATCTCTACAGTAAAATAGGATGTTTACATAGTCTCAAAATATCTCCCTATAATGTAATGATTAAGTAGTATATTAGTTTCCTGGAGCTGCTCTAATATAGTATCAAAATCTGGGTGGCTCAAGACAACAGAATTTTCTGCAGGCTAGCCGCTGAAATCTCCATGCCAGCAGGGCCATGCTCCTTCCACAACCTCAGGGGAGAGTCCTTTCCTGCCTCTTTCTAGTTTCTGGTGGTTTGCTGGCCGGCTTGGTATTCCTTCTTGCAACTGCATCCCTTCAGTCTCTATCGTCACACGGCATTCTCTCCTTCTGAGTCTGTGTCTTTTCTGTTCTTCTCGTAAGGACACCAAGTCGGATTAAGGGCTGACTCTATTTCCGTGTGACTTCTTAACTATTACATCTGCAACAACCTTATTTCCAAATAAATTCACTTCTGAGGTGCTGGGAGTTAGGACTTCACCGTACCTTTTTATTTCCCCACATTTAATATGTTAATTGTCAAAATACTTTCAAGAAGGTAAGACCAAACTATGTTTCTTTTTGTTTAGTTGCTAAGTCGTGTCCAACTCTCTGCAACCCCACGAGTTGTAGCTCACCAGGCTCCTCTGTCCTTGGGATTTCTCAGGCAAGAATACTGGAATGGGTTGCCATTTCCTTCTTCAGGAGATCTTTCTGACCCAGGGATCAGACCTGTGTTTCCTGCATTGGCAGGCAGATTCTTTGCCACTGAGCCACCAGGGAAACACAGCCCAGTACCAAGCTATGCTCTAATAAGAAAGAAAAAGATTATAATATCAATTTACACCCTAATCCATGCAAAGGCTGGTTGGCAAAGATGACAATAATGATAATATTCATTGCTACTATTGGTTCTAATTAATATATATAATTTTTACACATAAGATTGTTTATTGCAGCAAAATTTTGAAAGTATTGTTAATACCAGAATTGAGAGATTGAATAAATAAATTGTGGTACTTTGCTACAACCAGAATGTAGATTGACAAAGCAATTTTCTTAAAAACTTCTTTTTAATTTTGTACTGGAGTATAGCAGATTATCAACATTGTGATATTTTCAGGTGGACAGCAAAGGGACTCAGCCATACATACACTTGTATCCATTCTCCCCCAAACTCCCCTCCCATCCAGGCTGCCACATAACACTGAGCAGAGTTCCTGTGCTATACAGTGGGTCCTGTTGGTTATCCATTTTAAATATGGTAGTGCGTACATGTTGATTCCAAGTTATCTAACAATTCCTTCCACCCATCCTTCCCCCCAGCAACCTGTAAGTTTGTTTCCTAATTAATATTTGCTTGATTACCATTAAAGGTGAACATTTTTTACATAGTGTTCTGGCCATCTTGTTCTTTCTTCTAACTGTATAACAAAAACCACACATAGTATTAAATTTGCAGTCTTAACTCTTTCTAACTGTACAATTGAATCATGTTAACTGTATTCACGTTGTAGTGTAACAGATTTCTGGAACTTTGTCATCTTCCAAAACTGAAACTGTATAATCATTAAACACTAATTTCTCCTTCCCTTGTCTCAGTCTTGGCAACTACCTTTCTACTTTCTATTATGATTTTTTGACTATTTCATGTGAATGGAATAATATAGTATCTGTCCTTTTATGACTGGCTTATTTCAGGTAGCCTAATGTCCTTGAAGTTCATTCTTGGTGTAGCATATGACAGGATTTCCTTCTTTTTTTAAGGCAGCCTAATATTTCATTGTATATCTATATCACATTTTCTTTGTCCATTCATCTGTTGATAGACATTTGATTTGCTTCTCCCCCTTGGCTATTGAAAATAATAGAGGAGTGAATAAGTGAATATGGATGTGTAAATATCTCTTCAGTATCCTGCTTTGATCAATATATCTTAACAATAACCTTGGCAAAAAGCAGTAACTTTACTGTAAAAAAAAAGTCTGAAAGACACTATTTGAACCAAGCTATTAAAGTTACCCATCACCAGTAATTAATGGGGCAAGTTGATACCACATGCTTCCTGAAAGAATGCAACAAAAGAACCACCATTTCTGTGATATTCTTGCCAAAAATGCCTATCCTAAATTTAGAAAAGAAGAAACATCTGATAACACCGAAATGAGGGATGTTCTATGAAATAACTGGCTTTATTGTTCAAAAGTATCAAGTTCATTGATATATATATCTGAAGAACTCGAGATTAAAAGAGACTAGAGACATTACAACCAAATGCAATGTGTGTCTTGAGCTGTAATTCTCAGCTCTTTTAGAAAATAAATTTTATAGCTAGAGAGAGAGATATATAGATAGAAATAAAAATGCAAGTATGATAAAATATTAATGTTTCATAAATTTGAGTATGTGGTAAAGTTATACTGTATTTAAAATGCTTTGCAAATCTGAAATTATCTCAAAAATTCTTAAAGATAGCACTAACTAAAATGTTAAGAACGGATAAAAGAGCAAGGGGTTAAATGTAGAGGAAAGAGGAGCAACTTTTGAGAATGCAGATGAGGAAGAGAAAACAGAACTATTTGTCTTTGAGAAATATTTTGTATATAGAACTGATGGGATTTGTTGATGACTTGAAAATGTGGGGAGAGGAGGAACGAAAATAATTTCCGGAGCTTTGTCCTAGTTCTTGGGTATATTTTTTATTTACTGAGTTTGAAAAGGTTGAGCAAAGAATATATGTCAAGGATAAAACCAAGAGTTTTGTTTTGAATGTTTTTTTCCTAATTACAAAGGACAGACAGCTCTTATCAGTGCAAAGAGCAAGGTTAGACATGCTGTCTCAGGAATTTTCTGTGCCATTTGCCAAATTTTTGTGTATATAAGTTGGTGGTAAGCCTCTGAAACAAATTCTATTGGCTATCACAGATAGTAAAACGTTAACTGGACATGTATACTAAAGTGTGGTAATATCTATTTCAGTGCAAAGTGTTCAAAGGTTCTGTTATGGATATAGATAATGAAGTCCAGGGGTCCTGTTTCAGGTGAATGTGTAACACAGGGCTATCTTAGACAAACCTAAAGAAGAACAAACACATTTCAAAAGTAAATAGTTATGGCTTAATTTGTCTGTGGGGATTCTTCATCTGTGAAAATTATTGAAAAATTGAAGTGAATAATTAAAATGGATTCCTCTTTGTGTTCAGGAATCTGAATATTGAGATCATGAGCCACAGGCCAAGCTAGGTAGTTAGGATCATCTCAATGAATTCTTTATTGACTGGACATGGAATTTCTGGTGAGACATACCAGTGCCATTGGTGATACAGCTATCAGATAATCATGGATTAGATATACATATGAGGTGTTTCTTAAAAGAGCTTGGATCTATCATGACAAATTCTGCATCAGGGTGACTCACAAGCCTATTTTGTGAGAAATGACAAGTGTCTAAATTTTAAAAAATGAGTTGGAAGATGTATGCTTCAACTGGATTATGCTAAGTATCTGATTTCTTGATGTGTCCTTTATCTACTGCTACAGTTCTGCTGTGATAAAATGATAAGCATTTTGGGGCTCACTTTAAGTCAACCATTTAGGCTGGGTTTTATTAGAAGTTTCTTCTAGTCTCAGTTAAATTTCCTCATGTGTTGTGGTGCTGACTGACTACTAATCTAGGATGGCCTCAACTGGTACGGTGGGAAAGCTTGGTTTCCACCAAGTTTATGTCATTTAATTGGGCACTTTTATTCATGGGCATTTTCTCATAGCATGGCAGAAACACAAAAAGGTTAGCAGAAAATCTACTTCTTTCAAGCCACACTTTGTGACACAGTTTCTAATATGTCATTTGTCAAAGCAAGTAAACTGATTGAGCCCTAAATCAGAGTAGGAGAAGAAAATGATTACCCCTATAAGCTTACAGGCATACTAAATATGGTACAGTTATTAACTGGGGCCATTAATATAATCAAGCTACCATAGTCTGCACACTGGCCCTGAATGTTTATGTTCCTTTCACATGCAAGCTATACTGAACCCCTTTCCAGGCTCCAAATTCTCATCCTAATACAGCAGCAGACTTAAAGTACAAGATTTTATGATCTACATCAGATGTAGACGCTTCTCCTTGGGTGTGGCCCCTCTTGGTATGAAGATATACTAAACTGAGTGATCAGTCTCATTTCCATAGTTTCTCATAGTATGATGAGATAGAGACGATAAATACAGTGGGTACTTCTTTTTAAAAGAGGGAAGCATTGGAGATGTATAATAATCAATGGTTTGTTTTCAATCACTATATAGAAATTGTACACTTAACAGCTTAGAATAACACAATGATCTCACAGTCTCCATGAGTCAAGAGGCTGGGTATGGATTAGGTGAGGCCTCTGCCCAGGGTCTCACCAGGCTGAACTCAGGGTACTGGCCTGGCTATGATCTCATTTGAGACTCAGGGTGCTCTTCCAAGCTCATGGGTTGCTGGAAGAATTCAGTTCCTTGTGGTTGTAGTACTGAAACCCCTGCTCTCTTGGTGGGTATAGGTTGGAGACCCCCTCACTTCCTCAGTTTTACTCTCAGTTCCTTGCCCCTTGCATAGTTATTCACAATGTGGTATTTCCTTTTTCAAGGTCAGCAGGAGAACCTCTCTCATTTTGAATCTCTCTCTTCAGAAATGGCTCAGAAATTATTTTAAGGGCTAATTTAATTAGGTCAGACTTGAGGACAATCAGTTTTTCAATGAACTCAAAGTCAACTGGTTAGTCATCAAATCACACCTTTTTCTTAGTCCTCTCTATACTCAATGAGAGGGGATTATACAGGGTATAATTATACCAGGCATGAATAATGGAAGTTATCTTAAAATTCTACCTATTATAGTCCTTCCACTAGTTCCCAAAGATTCATGTCCTTTCCAAACATTTGCTCCTTTCCTAGGGGCAATAGTCCCAGGAATATCATACTATTATAGAATCTGTTTAAAGTTAAAAAAAAAAAAATCTCATCATCTAAGTTTGTATTTCACGATATTATCAGCTCCAAGTCCAAAACTTCATTATCAAACATTATTTTAAAAAGATGCAAATAAGGCTCCTGGATGTCATCTATTATGTGAAGTTCTTGAAATCTGATTTCTCTTAACCTATGACCCTGTGAAAGGCAATGGCACCCCACTCCAGTACTCTTGCCTGGAAAATCCCATGGACAGAGGAGCCTGGTAGGCTGCAGTCTACGGGGTCGCTAAGAGTCAGACATGACTGAGCGACTTCACTTTCACTTTTCATTTTCATGCATTGGAGAAGGAAATGGCAACCCACTCTGGTGTTCTTGCCTGGAGAATCCCAGGGACGGGGGAGCCTGGTGGGCTGCCGTCTATGGGGTCGCACAGAGTCGGACACGACTGAAGTGACTTAGCAGTAGCAATGACCCTGTGAAACCAAAGAAACAAGTTATTTTCCCCCAACACACCTTGACTACAATGATGAGAGAAGTGTAGGATAACAGTTATCAACATTCTGACTCAAAAGGGTGAGAAAATAGTAGATTAAAAGGAAACATTGGTCCATTAACAGTCCTGAAATCCAGATGGGCAAATGTTTTTTCTTATATTAGGTCTCAAGGCTTGGGAAAAATCGTATGTGACTCTTGCTTCCATCTGAAGATACTCATGTGAGTCACTCATTCTAATTTCGTGAAAGATATTTGAATCACTTATTCTAATGTGAAAGGTAGCATGTATTATCCGGAGAAGGCAGTGGCAACCCCCTCCAGTACTCTTACCTGGAAAGTCCCGTGGATGAAGGAGCCTGGTAGGCTGCAGTCCATGAGGTCACTAGGAGTCGGACACGACTGAGCAACTTCACTTTCGCTTTTTACTTTCATTTATTGGAGAAGGAAATGGCAACCCACTCCAGTATTCTTGCCTGGAGAATCCCAGGGACAGGGGAGGCCTAGTGCGCTGCCGTCTATGGGGTCGCACAGAGTCGGACATGATTGAAGCAACTTAGCAGCAGCAGCATGTATTATTAGCCTGTTTCTTGCCAGTAGAATTTGGGAGAAGGTGATGGCAGCCGACTCCAGTACTCTTGCCTGGAAAATCCCATGGACGGAGGAACCTGGTAGGCTTCAGTCCATGGGGTCACTAGGAGTCGGATATGACTGAGCGACTTCATTTTCACTTTTCACTTTCATGCATTGGAGAAGGAAATGGCAACCCACTCCGGTGTTCTTGCCTGGAGGATCCCAGGGACCGGGGAGCTTGGTGGGCTGCCATCTATGGGGTTACACAGAGTCGGACACAACTGAAGCAACTTAGCTGCAGAAGCAGGGAGGTATTAAACAATTTCCTTGAAATCTTATCTTTACCTTTTCTCAAGAACTTAATGGACTTTCCATGGATCTCATGGAGATCAGCTTCAGTAGACCAAAGCCAGATCCTTAGACTTTTTTGAGCTAATTCCTTCTCTATCTTTGATAAAGATATCCTCTCTATCTCATTTCCTGCTGAGATGGCCAAGGGACAGCGCTTTTATGTTTCTTTGAGGCCCTGTGATTTGATTGGAAAGATCTGGGAGGCACACCCTTAGTCTCTTGCAGTGGTCATTTATGTGACTGAATACATTTAAATTTTTAAAATTTTTTTCTCTTTTAGGAAAGCAAAGCGTGGTGTACAGTATAGGAGAGCTCCAGACTTGGAAGTAGACACATGAGTTTAACTCTGTTTTTACTCTCCTCACTAGCTGTGTGAGGTTCTATGAAATAGAGGTCTCTGTTCCCTTAGCTGTAAAAAGGGCAAGATGAACATCCTCTGGGGTGGGAAGAGGATGCTTGTCATGTGGTGGTAAAGAGTGTACAGTTCAAATCCCAGCTCAGCCACCTATTAGCCATGGGACCTCAGTTTCCTTTTTTTTTTCCTTTACCATCTTTAAAAGAAAAAAAAATTTTTTTAAGTTGGCTGAGCTGAGTCTTACTGCTGTGCATAAGCGTTCTCTATGTGGTGAGTGGGGGCTGCTCTCTGGATGAGGCGGCTTCTACTGTTTGGAGCACGGGCTCTAGGGTGCATGGTTATGGGGTACAGGCTTAGTTGCCCCATGGCAGGTGGAACCTTCCTGACCAGGGACCTATGTCCCCTGCACTGGCAGGTGGATTCTTAACCACTGAACTACCAGGGAAGTCCTGTGACCTCAGTTTTCTTACTTGAAGGGACAAGAGGATATGCCAGTAATACCGACTTTAGAGGACCAATTGTGTGAATCAGAGACGTTTGACCATTTGGCTCATCCACCTTTTTCCTTCTGCCACACTTTTGGTAGCCATTTCTATCTCTAGGCCTTTTTTGTCACCTAGAGAGGCTAGAATTTCAAAAGTTTTTTAGTATATATTGTATATAATATTTCTTCCCTCAATTTCTCCTTGCTGTCATATTTAACTGTAGGCAAATCAGGAGTATCTTCAACAATTTTTCTTGAAAATCTCCTTATCTTTATATGCAAATTTATTGCTTGTGAATTCCGTTTTCCGCATTAGTGCAGGACACAATTTTTCTAAGCTTTCTGACACTACACAACAAGAATATATCTTCCTATAATTTCAAATAATCGATTCCTTATTATTTCTTTGAGCTCTCTGTAAATCCAGATTTACAGTATCTGTAAATAGCAGTATTTGTAAATCCAGATTTCTACTAAAAATCAGTTCTAGGAAATTGAGTCTTTTCCTATCATGTTCCTCATAATTCTTTATGCCTAGAAAAAACTTTAAACAGAGTTCTATACCCAGGTTTTAAAAAAATGAGGATGTAATTGAATATTTCCAGATGAACAATAGCTGAGGGAGGCCTTTTTTCCCTAACCATTAAACATGCTTCCCTGGTGACTCAGTGGTAAAGAACAGTCCTGCCAATACAGGAGACCTGGGGTTCAATCCCTGGGTCAGGAAGATCCCCTGGAGAAAGAAATGGCAACCCACTCCAGTATTCTTGCCTGGGAAATCCCATGGACAGAGGAGCCTGGTGGGCCACAGTCCATTTGGTCACAGAGTCAGAGACAACTTAGCAAGTAACATGCACGCACATAAGAATGCTGAAAGGAATCCTTTGGGGTGTAATGAAAGGACATTCAACAGTAACTTGAAGCCATACAAAGAAATAAAGATCTCCAACAGAGGCAAATACATGGGCAAATTTAAAAGCCAGTGTTACTGTAATTTTGGTTTGTAACATAACTACACTTTTTATTTTTTACATGATCTAAAGACAAATGCATAAAAATAATTATATAAATCTGTTATGTGACATAATAGATAAAACATAGTTTGTCTCGTCAATAACATAAAGGGGGGTACTGCTATATAGTAGCAGAATTTCTGTATGCTACTGAAGGTGGTATCAATTCAAATTTAAATGTTTAGTGTGAGTTATCTGGGGTGTGTGTGTGTGTGTGTATGAGTGTGTGTGTGCTTGTGTGTGTTAGGAGTTTAGTCCTATCTGACTCTTTGCAACCCCATGGACTGTAGCCCACCATACTTCTCTGTCCATGGAATTTTCCAGGCAAGTATACTGGAGGGGGTTGCCATGCCCTTCTCCAAGGGATCTACCCAAACCAGGGATCAAATCCAGGTCTCCTGCATTGTAGACAGATTCTTTACTGTCTGAGCCACTAGGAAAGTCATGAGTCCTATGGTAACCACAGGGAAATATTTATACCATGTACACAAAGTAAATGAGAAGGAAATTAAAGAATTTCACTTCAAAAAATCAACTAAGCACTGAAGAAGGCAGTGATACAAGAATGAGGAGATAAAAGGTACATGATATGTTTAAAATAGTCCATCCTAAAGGAAATAAATCCTGGATATTCATTGGAAAGACTGATGCTGTAGCTGAACCTCCAATACTTTGGCCACCTGATGCGATGAGCTGACTCATTAGAAAAGACCTTGTTGCTGGGAAAGATTGAAGGCAGGGGGAGAAGGGGACAACAGAGGATGAGATGGTTGGATGACATCACTGACTCAATGCACATGAGTTTGAGCAAGCTCTGGGAGTTGGTGATGGACAGGGAAGCTTGGCGTGCTGCAGTCCATGGGGTCGCAAAGAGTTGGACACTATTGGGCGACTGAACAACAACATATATCTAAAACAGTGAACAAAATGTCAGAAGTAAGTCCTTTTATAAGTAAGTGCTTTAAAACTGGATTAAACTCTTCAATCAAAAGTCAGAGATTGGCAGAATAAAAAATATTATTCAACTCTATACTGTATACAAAAAACTCACTTCAGATCTAATGACACACATAGGTTGAAAGTTGTCAATTGATTTGCAGTCTGGGTGCCAAGAATATTTAATGGGGAAAAGGACAGTCTTTGCAATAAGTTGTGCTGGAAAAACTGGATGTTCACATGCAAAAGAATGAAGCTGAACTCTTACTTTATACCACATACAAAAATTACTTCAAAATGGATCAAAGACCTGTAACAAGAAGTGTACTTTCATTAGATTTATCACTATATTATTTTATAACATATTATGACATAATATAACATATAATAGAGCCTCTATAATTAAAACTACCTAGGGCTGTTGCATAAGTAGCTAGTGATACAGAGTAAAAAGTACATAAATTATTACATACACATGAATGAGTTTACTATACATTATATATAACATTCAGAAAACTAAGATCATGGCATCTGGTCCCATCACTTCATGGGAAATAGGTGGGGAAACAGGGGAAACAGTGTCAGACTTTATTTTTTGTGGGGGGGCTCCAAAATCACTGCAGATGGTGATTGCAACCATGAAATTAAAAGACGCTTACTCCTTGGAAGGAAAGTTATGACCAACCTAGATAGCATATTAAAAATCAATGGACCTTGCCAACAAAGGTCTGTCTAGTCAAGGCTATGGTTTTTTCAGTGGTCATGTATGGATGTGAGAGTTGGGCTGTAAAGAAAGCTGAGTGCCAAAGAACTGATGCTTTTGAACTGTGGTGTAGAAGACTCTTGAGAGTCCCTTGGACTGCAAGAAGATCCAACCAGTCCATTCTAAAGGAGATCAGTCCTGGGTATTCATTGGAGGGACTGATGCTGAAGCTGAAACTCCAATACTTTGGCCACCTCATGTGAAGAGTTGACTCATTGGAAAAGATGCTGAAGCTGGGAGGGCTTGGGGGCAGGAAGAGAGGGGGACAAAAGAGGATGAGATGGCTGGATGGCATCACCAACTCGATGGACATTAATTTGGGTAAACTCCGGGAGCTGGTGATGGACAGGGAGGCCTGGTGTGCTGCAGACACACTGAGTCGGACACAACTGAGCGACTGAACTGAACTGATAGATAATATATAAAGTCAATGATGGAAAAAGCTGACTATTCAATAAATAGTACTGGCAAGTAGGTAGTCATTTGAAACAAAATTAAGTTGGAGTCCCTTTTCATGTCATAAGTAGTAGGAAAAAAATACAAGGGATTTCCTTTATTAGTTTGGAGTGGATGAATCTTCTTTAACTATTCAAAATCCAAAAGTCACAAAAGAAAAGACTGACAAAACTTTATATGCTTATAAAACATCTACAAAGCAAAAACACCATAAGCAAAGCAAAAGACAGACTGAGAAAATTATCTGTATTTTACATCATAGGAACATGTGAAGAATTCCTTGAAGTTGATAAGAAAAAGACCTACAATACATTAATGAGCAAATAGCATAATCAAAGTAGTCACAGCAATTGATTTAGTAATTTCTGACTAGATGGGACTTCCCTGGTGGCTCAGATGGTGAAGAATCTGTCTGCAAAGCAGGAGACCCAGGTTCAATCCCTGAGCTGGGAATATCCTCTGGATAAGGGAATGGCTACCCACTCCAGTATTCTTGCCTGGAGAATTCCATGGACAGAGGAACCTGGAGGGCAACTGTCCTGGGGTTGCAAAGAGTTGGACACGACTTAAGTGAGTAACATTTTCACTTTTTTTTCACACTGTATCTGGGATGTAGGCTGTGGGAGACAAGCGTTGATGTGTTGTTGGTTGTAAGTATAAACTGTGAGGGTCCCTAAGGAAAGCAATCTTGCTATAAATATCAAAATTGGAAATGCATATATCCTGTGACCCAGTCATCCCACATCTGTGAACTTAACTTTTATACATAGATTCCTATTGGTAGAATCAGCTCAATTCAGTCACTCAGTCGTGTCCAACTCTTTGCAACCCAATGGTCTGTACCATACCAAGCTTCCCTGTCCATCATCATCTCCTGGAGCTTACTCAAACTCATGTCCATTTAGTTGGTGATGCATTCCAACCATCTCATCCTCTGTCATCCCCTTCTCCTCCTGCCTTCAATCTTTCCCAGCATCAGGGTCTTTTCCATGAGTAGAATATGACATATAAATTCATCTATTCACTATAAGTATTATTTGTAATAGCAATTTGTTGGAACTAATTAATAAGAGAATGGTGGGGGTCAGTAAAGGGATGGTAGGTTGCTGTTGCCATATAGCCTTACTGGGGGGTTACAAATAGTGGGAAAACTATACATGAAGAGGGAAGGATCTGCAAGGAATATTGCAAAGTGGAAAAAAAAAAACTACAGAAACCTGGATAGTATATTTTATGTTAAAGAAATGGAAATATGTATTTCCTTGTGCTATATAAAGGGACTGAAAGAACACATGAAAAGCTAGTGAAAGTGGCTACATGTAATGGGGGAGAATTAGATGAGGAAGAGTGGAGTTAAAAACATTGGGTTGGCCAAAAAGTTTGTTTGGGTTTTTGTGCCATCTTACCAAAAACCCTGAGCGAACTTTTTGACCAACCCTAGAAAACTTCTTTTAATATTTTTATTTTTATTTTTGAGCCATCTAAATATATTCTCTATACAAAAATAAATAAATCAAAATAAATAATGCAGGACGTTGACCTTGAGGGAAGATGCTAGGGACATGGCTGGCGCCAGTATACATTCTTATTTTGGTTATCGACACATATCTCCCCTGGTATTTTAAAGACGAGCAGAATGCTGAGAGAGAGGCTTACCAATCCTCTGGTGTCTTCTTTCTGATACCCCTTATAACTCCATTGGTATTTTCAAAGCTAGTGCCTTGCCAAAGATGAAGTGTACACATGTTTCATGCGGGAAGTGATGGGTAATTTTAATTTTTGTTCCAATAATATGCCTGTTCCTTTTACATGTCTCCACTCAGATAAAATTAGAACTCTGAGAAAAGAATTAAAGATAACCTCTGGTCTGGTAAAAAGGGGATATCAAAGGTTTAAATCTGTAGAAAAGAAAAAAATTTGGACAACTGGTATTTGTTAGAGGAAAATAAATCACAGCAAGTCAGTAATCAAATAATATAAAACAGGATGGAGGTAATAAGACTAAAAAATTATAGTTAGCAGTATAAATCAGTTCAGTTCAGTCGCTCAGTCGTGTCCGACTCTCTGCAACCCCATGAATCACAGCACGACAGGCCTCCCTGTCCATCACCAACTCCCGGAGTTCACTCAGACTCAGGTCCATCGAGTCAGTGAAGCCATCCAGCCATCTCATACTCTGTCGTCCCCTTCTCCTCCTGCCCCCAATCCCTCCCAGCATCAGAGTCTTTTCCAATGAGTTCCCAAAGTACTGGAGTTTCAGCTTTAGCATCATTCCTTCCAAAGAAATCCCAAGGTTGATCTCCTTCAGAATGGACTTGTTGGATCTCCTTGCAGTCCAAGGGACTCTCAAGAGTCTTCTCCAACACCACAGTTCAAAAGCATCAATTCTTCAGCGCTCAGCCTTCTTCACAGTCCAACTCTCACATCCATACATGACTACTGAAAAAACCATAGCCTTGACTAGACGGAACTTAGTTGGCAAAGTAATGTCTCTGCTTTTGAATACGCTGTCTAGGTTGGTCATAACTTTTCTTCCAAGGAGTAAGCGTCTTTTAATTTCATGGCTGCAATCACCATTTGCAGTGATTTTGGAGCCCCCCAAAATAGAGTCTGACACTGTTTCCACTGTTTCCCCATCTATTTCCCATGAAGTGATGGGACCAGATGCCGTGATCTTCATTTTCTGCATGTTGAGGTTTAAGCCAACTTTTTCACTCTCCACTTTCACTTTCATCAAGAGGCTTTTTAGTTCCTCTTCACTTTCTGCCATAAGGGTGGTGTCATCTGCATATCTGAGATTATTGATATTTCTCCCGGCAATCTTGATTCCAGCTTGTGCTTCTTCCAGTCCAGCGTTTCTCATGATGTACTCTGCATATAAGTTAAATAAATAAGGTGAAAGTATACAGCCTTGATGTACTCCTTTTCCTATTTGGAACCAGTCTGTTGTTCCATGTCCAGTTCTGTTTCTTCCTGACCTACATACAGGTTTCTCAAGAAGCATGTCAGGTGGTCTGGTATTCCCATCTCTCAGAATTTTCCACAATTAATTGTGATGCTGCTGCTGCTGCTGCTGCTAAGTCACTTCAGTCGTGTCCGACTCTGTGTGACCCCAAAGACGGCAGCCCACCAGGCTCTCCCGTCCCTGGGATTCTCCAGGCAAGAACACTGGAGTGGGTATTTATTGTGATTCACACAGTCAAAGGCTTTGGCATAGTCAATAAAGCAGAAATAGATGTTTTTCTGGAACTCCCTTGCTTTTTTCATGATCCAGCGGATGTTGGCAATTTGATCTCTAGTTCTTCTACCTTTTCTAAAGCAGCTCGAACATCAGGAAGTTCACGGTTCATGTATTGCTGAAGCCTGGCTTGGAGAATTTTGAGCATTACTTTACCAGCGTGTGAGATGAGTGCAATTGTGCAGTAGTTTGAGCATTCTTTGGCAT